>NC_031768.1:82627301-82763980 GCF_001522545.3 Parus major
TCCTATCCTATCCTATCCTATCCTGTCCTATCCTATTCACTGTGATTTGTCTCCCCTTTGTCTTTGTACTTCTCTTTTTGAGAAGTACAGGCCATGTGCAGATCCCTGCAGGCCCTGGCCAAGGCGCTGTGCAATGCAGAAGTGTGGGATGGTGGCTGCTCCGTGTGTGCTCTGTTCACAGGCCAGGTCATGGAATTTAGTAGCTGCCAACATGCCAGCCAAGGTCAATGAAACCTGCAGATCTGCTGATCTACACTCTAGAGGCTACAGAGACAAGTTTTTTTTTCCTTGATAATTACAGTCTAGAAAGAGATCGGCAACATTTGGCCATATAATTTATCCAACACTAAATTTACATGTGGAGGTCTGGAATCCTGCCCTCTTGTGCAGTCCTTTGTTTAGAGAAGTGCACAGAAGCTGACACATATGGTGGGTCTCTTGGACAATAGTTACAGGGATAATTATCATGGGAAACAATAGTTTGCTTCTTCACTTCTGTACAGAGACACGATATGACTTGTTTGAAGATCCTAAAATTCATTTTCAGTCATGCAGTGCCAGACAGGATCAGTTCCATGGAAGTATGTTTTTTTAAAACAGATATGCAGTTAATGTTGTCATGTCATTAGTGTGTTCTCCTTTGAAAGTCTCCTTGAAGTGTTCCCTGAAATGTTAAAAATACTGTGTTTAGGCAGGCTGGGGAGTGGAGAGGCCTGCTGCCTGGAGTGATCTATAGGACTAAAGATAATGTTTAACTAAACCCATGGTGATACAGTAACTAGAACCCTTCAAAGCAAAATAACCCAAGGTGAGACATCTTGCAGAGTGTGTGGAGAGAATAAAGGCTGAGAACCAGCCTGCTGAGACAATAAGGACTGTAGAACGGTTAATGTAATGTGATAGCTCAGTTTGATTCATAATTTTCATTCAAATTCTGAAATCCATTAAAAGCACAAAAATCTGAAAACTTTCATTCATTATCTGCATACTGGAGAGCTATAACAACAATAGGTTCCTTCCCTTGATGCAATTGAAATTATGCCCAAATTGCACTGCAATTAGTGTTCAGACAAGGTCACTGGGACACCATCAAAAGACACAATGCCAATATTAATTCCACAAAGGCTACATGGCACAAATAAGGGTTGCAGAACCTCCCCCTATATTTATATTTAGCTATCATACAAAAGAGGTGGTTGAATACCAGTGCAAATTAATCCAAAAATTTTACTGTTATAAATATCTCAAATAATATATCCATTCAAGCAAAAAATAGGAATACCAGTTATCTGTTGTGTGCTTTATCTAGGAATAGAATTAACATTTATAACAATGAAGTTGTCATCTTACACAAGAAAACTTCCTAATGTATTTCAAATTCTTACAATGGAAACAATTCTTAAACAAAATTCCATGTGTAAATATATTCCCCATTGGCAGGAAAGCATCAGGTATTTGCACAATGCCCTGGTGTGTATTGGCTGTAGTTGATTTTAAGAGTCTTTCTTGGAGATTCTTGGCTGGAGCAAGATATCTATCAAGTAGCTCTGTTGCACTATATGTCCTATATACATAGATAGAGGATTTAGAAATCTTCAATCAAAATACCAGGACACAGTGATTTTGAGGAGAGGGAAAGACCAGTAAATCTCAACCTGTGTAGTCCAAATAACTTTTCATGGTTTTATTGTAATACCTATTGCATGTAAACTCTGCTTCAGCCCTGAAGCTACAGATCCACACCAAAATATCTGGGTTCATATTCTTAGTAAAAAGAGTTTAGTTCTGAAGAAAGAACATAATTCATATCACTAAGCAGTAGATTTTTAGGAAGTCTAAGTCAAAAGTGCATAAATACAAGAGTCATATCTTTTTTCACTGTTTTATTCTACTTTGTCAAGTTCCTTAGCTCTCAGCAGCTTATTTTTCCTTCTTCTGAAGGGTCTCTTAAAGAAATGACTAATTTAGTTTCATGACAGCAAACTAAAAGGGAAATTACTGAATTCTTCAGCCTTTAGTATCTTTGAATAAGTCTACATAACCTTCTGAAAATGTGCTTTAAACAACACAGGTTGTTGGGTCTTTCCAGGAAATGGTCATGGAGTATTTCCAGCTGAATGGGGCCCATTAGGATCATTGAGCCTAAATCCTTGATCCTCTCAGGAATGTTTGACCTAGAATTACCTAGAACTGAATTATAAAATGTTTTTCAAGTTCTCCTTGAACTCTGCCAGGCTTGGTGCTGTGCCATGTCCCTGGGCAGCCTGGTCTAGTGAGTGACCAGCCTCTCAGTGAAGAGACTTATTCTGACATTCAATCCAAATCTCCCCTGATGCAGATTCATGCCTTTTCTTTGTGTCCTATTGCTTCCCACCAGAGAGAAGATGTATATCTTCTGTGTGCAAAACATACAAGATCCTAATAAATAGTCTGATTTAATGACCCTTTTGGTCTTTAAATTGGGAAAAATTGCAAATGTTCAGAACTGCTGAAAACACCTATTGTATTATTTTCAGCTTTCATGTTAATACCATAGGAATTTGATTACATAACTGTTGCATTTATACACAAAAAAGGACAAGAGTTCCCAGCTCCATATATTTGGATCTAGTAGAGAGAAAGGACTGAGGATCTCCAGCCAGATGGACACATGGACAAATCTATAAGTGTCAAATGATTGCTGTTAATGGCCCTCTTTCTTTGTACCAAAACTAAAATGAGATGATTACTTTTGGAATACTCTGTATCAGGAACTGAAAGTGCCACATGCAAGTCTCATTGAAGGTCATCTTTTTTATGCTTTGGGAAGTTTATGAATAGTACAATGAGTTAAAATCCATTACATATCCACTGTTTCTTTTCCCTGTCATGTAATTCCTGTTTCCTCAATCCTGTGAGTGTACAATGATTTGATTGGACTGTTCAACCCAATCAGACCTGCTGGGTGTTTCAGAAGTACCCCTTGCTTCATAAATATTTATGTATTTGTGGGTGTTTTAGTTGTTACATTGAGTGTTTTTTATGGTTTTGTTTACCTCCATATTTTGATGTATTTATTGCTTCACTGGTTCTAGTGACTCTAGCAGAGTCCAAAAAAATATCTCATAAAAGAGGATACTTTACAGTGTAGTGTGGTCTTTAAATGGTGCTGCAAGAGCCTGTTATTTATCACTTCTGCCTATTTAGCTAATGATGGAGCATTTAATTTTTAACATTTTCATTGGTTTGTTTGTACAATGCAATGGAGTGCTTAGAAGAAATGAGGCCATGTACCTGCTTTGCCTTTGGATCTTCATTCACCTTGAGGAAATTTAAACAAGTTTTTATTTCTTTAAAGTTCATGAAAATGAAAACAATTCAAATTATTTCTTAGGAGGGAATGGATTTGGTGATTAGGGTACAGGACAATAAATCAATAATACTGCTTTTTATTTCTATTTTTTCATCAGTTAAATGATGCTCTGTGTGGTACAGTGAGTTCTGCACCTCAGTTTCTCATTTATAAAGACATATTCCAGTGATTTAATTAATTGCTATTTATAAACACCTTGTAAGTTTTTTGAATGAATAGTTTTGTAAAAGCCCTGCAAGGCAGTGATTGTCTTCCATGCTGAAAACAATTTTGGATCTTTTAATAGAAATAATGAATATGAGAAGCAGTGAATGCAAAGTAGTATTTATCAGCTTTCATCTCATATGACTAAACAAACTTTATTCCTGGTTTTGTGACCATGCATACGCATTTGCAAGACATTCTTCTTTAACACAGTGGGGTGAATCTCTTGAGTAATTATTATTTTTACCATCAAAGACTTGCAGAACGGAAAACAAATATCCCAACTGACTGGACTTATGAATCAGGGTCAATTTTCTGTTCTGCTGCAAAACTGAGACAAGTCCCTTAGACTGAAATAGTCAAAATGTTCATGTGACTAATGCCCTCCAAGTTCAAAGAGATTTAGAGCTTCAAAAATCTTTGAAAATCTGTGTCTTCATCCCTCTCCACCCCAGCTGTTTCTTTTGGGGGGGATAGCAGCACCTCTGTATGTACTGGGAACAAATCACCACAAGGGCTAATCGTGCACGCCTGGGCAAGGACAACAGCTTCTGTTGCTAACCTCCCACAGGGGAGTGATGGGGCTAATATCCATCCAGATACCTTTGATTTCCTCAGCCCCAGTGCTGTAGTACTCATTTATAGCCGAGCTGACTGGGAGTGATGCTTGGAGCGTGTCCAGAGAGAGGTATGAACTCACACCTCTGGATCCATACCAAGACACCTTCACCACTCTATCATCACTCTCCTCTGAGGGATGTAATGAGGATACATTAATTAATGTTTATGAACTGCTTCACTGCTGCCATATTTAGACTGTTAGAGATGCATCTGTAGGAAGAAAACAGCAATCAGGAGTTCCACCTGAAACAGAATGCAGAAATGGGAAGACGAAACAGGGGACCCTAGAGTGGTTTCCCCCTAGGAAAGGGGGGGATGCTTTTCCACTCTATAAAAAACTCTCTGGAGCTGATAGCCTTTCAAAGGCAATCTCAGCTCCAGAGAAATCCAGGCTAATGAAATTTTGAAGTACATGATGGAAGGTCTGCAAATAATTTAGCCAACTTTAACCAAAGTTTTTAGTCATGATTTTTCATGTGAAAGGAAATGAGCTTAAGATGGGAGAGAGATTTATCAAATATTCCAAAATATTTCAAGGTTACTCTGGTTGGTCGTGGGAGTTCTTTAAATGATTGGATGCTTTCTGGAGCGTGCATTTGTGAAGTTCCATCTATCACTCAGTGGATTTTCTTCAGAGAAAAATACCTTACCTCCTTACTTTGCTCATAAGGTAATGCAGAAACTCAGCACTTGATGGATGGATATGAAAGCATGGCCTTGCATTTACCCTGAGATGAGAATGGGGAGCAGGGAATGGCTCTGAGACACTTTGGCTTTATGTGATAATTTCTGAGCAAGTGCAGCTGTGAGCTCCAGGGCAGGATCCATCCTGACATGAATCATGAGATTAAATTTCCCTATGGGTAGCCATGCATTAACTGATATGGTCACTTGTTTCAGGAGCACTGTAACTATCCCACGGCCATTATTTCAAGTGTGTCCCTTGAACCTTTTGAGTGCTTTGACTTACACAGGGTCAAAGAGCAGTGATTGCAGCAGTACTATTCTGACTACTGTTTTTGCCTTTTGGACAAATATTTTTTGATCTGGTTTTTGCAAACCTTTTTCCATGCTAAAACTGGGTTTAGGCAGGTTTCAGTGAAAAAATTATATTAAAGCAGAAAAACTGTTTCTCCCTACTTTAGGCTCTCAAAACAGGGAACTCAGCAACAACTGCTGCACGTGTTCCATTCTCTTCTCTCTTTCCCATGATCAGAAGGGGAGAAGGCAAAACAAATATTTTATCAAAATGAATGTTACTTTTCTGGGAGACTTCAGCAGGCCAAGTGAAGCTGATCCAGTCTGCCTGTAGCCTATGAAGAAATTCAGCTTTTATTTTTTCAAAATTTCCATGAAAGCGCTACACATTTTTAATTGTCTCTATTTTGAAAAAGTGAATAGATGAATAGAACAGTCCTCCTTCCAAACATCAGGATAATTTGATTGGGTCTGTAATTTAATAAAGATTTTTAGACTTTTCAATTTTTTCCTAAATTTTAATAGGACTTATTTTACTGTATTTATCATAAGACAAGAGAGCTGGAGAGGTACATTTCATAACAGTGTGTAGTGATTGGACAAGGATGAAAGGTATTTAAACTGAAAGAAGGCAGGTTTACCTTGGGTTTTAGGAAGAAATTCTTCCCTGTGAGGGTGGTGAAGCACTGGCACAGGCTGCCCAGAGAAGCTGTGGATGTCCCATCCCTGGAAGTGCTCAAGACCAGGTTGGACAGAGCTCTGAGCAGCCTGGCCTAATGGAAGGTGTCCCTGCCCATGGCAGGAGGTTGGAACTAGAGGATCTTTCAAGTCCCTTTCACCTCAAACCATTCTGTGGTTCTTTTATTTGTTCTCCAACTGACCTTAACAGATTATATACACAATATAGTTCCTCAAGCTGAGCATTTTCATCTGAAAAATGAACAGATTCTTTCAATATTTGTAAAATGCATTTATAAAAATTGCAGTCATTGGTTATAAAAAGAAAATGACAACTTACAACAATTAAGAGAATAAGAAAATTATATAAATATTCAGTTTTCTTAACATAAGGAGGCTAGAACATGAATTCAGATAGGAAAAATTTAAAATCATATGCCACCGAGAGGGTTTGCAAAACAGTAAAAAAAATTAAAGCATTGAATATATATACCAAGTTACATAAGTTAAATTTAAAATATAATTTTTTTAAAAGATTTATGAATATTCTAAGATCCCAAAATAGAACTTAAAACGTTTCAGTTTTTGTTCTATTCATCTTTAAGTATGAGATTTTTGTCACTGTTGAATACAGGAAATGGAAAGTAAAAATGTTTGGTTGGTTATTGAGAACTATGTATCTAAAGCATGATACAGATTTACATTAAATTAAACATGATCACACTATATAGCCATTCAATATTTCCCTTGCACAGTGGAGATGAGAAAGTAATATAAATTTGAATCTGGTGTTACACAAGGAAAGAACTAGAGCCTCAGTGACAGGTTTGATCTGACTCTTGTAATAAGCAGGACCCATAAAATTTTCTTTGACAGACTCCGATTTTCAGAAAAGAAATGTAATCCGAAAGTTGAAATTATGATAATATTATTCTTGGTGGTATAATGGCAATGGATGATGTACCTACATCCTTAAGTTCATCCTGGCCCTCTCTGATCCAATGAACATGTGCCAGTGCCTCTTGCTCAGTGGAATTTAAAGACATATTATCTGGGCTGTAGCAGAAATAGAGAAAAAATAAAACTAATGCAAAGTAATGCATTTCTTGGCAAGAAATGCAAAGATTTTTGGCACCTTGCAATGTTTTAGTGCCATCTGGTGACTGCCCACAAAATGTTATAACATTTACCAAAATGCTAGGGTAAAATAAATATATTGGCTATAGCAAAGTTTTTCATTAATAGTTATGCACTGCAAGCCTAACTATCAGAAATTCATTGCTTCATTGACAGGACACAGTCTTGTACCTCACCATTGGAATATGAATTTTAAGCACATTCTGCATGATAAAGCTGACAAACAAACAAAATATCTTCCCAAGAACTTTCCATGAAAACTGAGAAAATAAAGTTTCATGTATAACTGCAAAGACAAGAAGTAACTGTGTTTCTATAAATGACCCATTATGAATCTTTTATTTACCACCTTTCAGGACATTAACATCTACACAAACAATAGATGAGACTTACAGAAAAAGGAAACCTACTGGGGAAAAAGAGGGGTTAAAAACCCCAAAAAACAACTCCATACAGAATATATTCTTTTTGAAGTAAGATGTGTTGAATTATGCATTTGCTCTTAGAATGGGGATTAAATTTCTCCAGTAATAAATACATCAAATAACACCAGTTAACTATTGTTTTGATTTTTTTATGGGAAGACACCAAGCAGTAAATATTACTTATGTACTTCTAACCTTTGCTCAAGAGATTTAAGTTATGGTTCTAGAGTGAAAAAAAAAAAAGACAGTAAAAATAGTTCCTTTTTATTCAACCGTCCCTTTTCTGGGTTCAGAATCAAATTAGCTGACTCTGGAAACATTTTCCCTTACTTTCCATGTATTTTAAATCTGAAACACTGGTATACCTAAAAGAGATTAATTTTTTCTCTCTCCTGTCTTTTATGTCCTGAGCTTTGCAATTCTTTACTAAATTTCAAACAATAAATGCAGTGAAAATGTCTTCTTTTTCCAGATTTCTCACCTGTCACTAGGGACATAATAAAAAATTAGACTCATAGCAGTGATCATAAGCACCTTGTTTTCAATTTCACGTAGGTTAAATATTTAATTTCAGGTTTTAAAGAAACAAATTCTACTAACTGTAGTGCCTTTTTCTCTTCATCAAAGAGATACTGGGCTGTTGCATCTTAGTTCTTACATTCACAGGTAGAGATTGATACAGTAAGGAAGACAGCATGGGATGAGATATCTGAAATAACGTGTGACTGAACTTGATGACCTAAGAGATCTTTTTCAGCCTTGCCTTCATTACAGAGGTCATAAATCTTCAAGTATGTCCAGAAGAAACTGTACTTGAGGACTTTGCCCTCAGAGCTTTCAAGTCACTACAGACATTTGTATTAACTTCAAACCAGCTTGGATCAGGCAGATAGTTTCTTAATTTTGTGAAATTTGTTTGGGCTGCTGTGTTCTTTGAACACATTTTACACTGTGCTGTGTTTGTGCAGTCCTTGCTAAATGTTGCTTTATTGCCCCTGGTGTTTCTCCTCTCTTTACAAAGGAGCTGCAGAAGGTTTGCTGTCTTCTGTGAGTTGGGCATCTGCTTTGATATCATAACAGCATATTGTGAGGAATAAATCTATGAGGGGTCTGTTTTCCTGTATGGCACTTGTTATCCAGCGGACTGGAGTATCTGCAATTTTTCCCACAGCAAAATTCAGCTCAAGCTGGTTTTCTGTTTTTATTTCATACTTCTCACCACTCTTTATGGGTGAAGAGTGCTGCTTCTAACATTTTTTTATTATTTTTTTTTATTTTTTTTATTTGATGATCTGATTGGAAGGCGATTCAGAACAATTCGGTTTAGAACAATTGTCAAGATTCAGAATTTTTTTCTATTACACCCTTGGTATTTCTATGTGTTTTTCCTTGGGGGAGGAAGAAAAGGAAAACCAAAAGGCCTTTGAGGTGAAAGGAGATGAGGGATAAGGAGGAAAGAAACAAGACATCCCAGCTTTTTTTTTTTTTTTTGTCACAGAAATAACCATGTCTCCTGTTAAGATACTCACCAGTAAGCAGCTTTGCCTTGGTTTGGCACATTTGCACCACTCCAACTTATCTGCCACTTGATACTGACTCAGCTTCATTCTCTAGTGAATTCAGAGCATCTTTTCCCCTTTTGGCAGGTGTTCCCAATATCATCGATTAAAACTCCTAGTTATTTCTTATTTCCTCTGCTCCTAAAAACTGTGTGGAAGTGCTCTGGATTTCTGGTATAGGAATTTTTTAACCTCTTTAACATTATTTTTGGTTCTACATGGCATCCACCTTGCAGACCAGTGTCAGTCAAAACACTTTATCCTAATGTAAAGGAGAGAACAGTCCTGGTTGTCTGAAGCCTCTGATGATCCTGTGGAAAGTATAACTTCAATTTTTAGCACCAAAACAGAGGTTCTGTGCAGTTACTTCTGGATCTCAAGGCACAATGTCACTATTTGTTGAACACTGTTAGCTCTGTAAGTTGAAGGAATTCTGACTAGTATCAGTGAAGTGCACTCTTGGAGATGACATGGAGGGGTGCTTCTTCCTTTTTAGGTATCTTCAGTCCTTTATAACATTTAGAAGATTATGTTCTGATTTTCTTTCACTGGTATGAATATCCTTTCAGTATTTTCTTGTTCTTAGATGGGCTGTCAAAATAGAGAGGTCAAAATTTTTTGCCTGAAACAAGGCACATACTGGAAAAAAGTGTTATCAACAATATCCTAAGTCAGAAAAAAACAGTGACCTTAATGATGGAAAAGAGACAGATTTAAAATTTTCTGTGTGGGAAGACAAGTTTAGTAAAAAATCAAGCAGTTGCATGACAAAACAAAGACTCGTGGAGATCTGTGTGTGTTAAGATGTACTACGAAAAAGAGCAGGAGACACTTGAAGGCACAAACCCCATCTTTGGTACACAGCATTTGGTGCATCAACAACATCAGATAAAATGTCTGATGGAACATGACAGGCACAAATAATACATGAACACTTAGAGCGGGTTGCACAAGTTCCCTGGCTGGCAGCTGCAGCTGTTGCAGTGCAGTGTTCAAGTCAAAAAATGAAAAGCATTGCGATGTCAACACGTTTTCCATACCCATGTTGTGCTAATCTGCCAGGCCCATCATTATTCAGGGTACCTAAATGTTGTCTGTCAAAAGCACCTGAGTAACTCCTTTCAGTCTGTGATTTCATCGTAAAATTGGAAGAAAATGCATTTTTCTGGCTTCTTTGAGACACAAATTTATCAGACATAAGATTAAAGTGACCCTTCTGAGAAAATTCACTCTTTGGGAAAATATTCTCTGATTTCAGCTCAAAATTTGTTGCTATAAAAGCATGAATCAACTTCTATTTTACAATAAGAATAATTTGGTCTTAACAAAAGAGCAAGGAAATACTGACAATTACACCCATTTCAACCATATCCTACATCTTAATGAGGAAAATTTAAAAAGCATCTGTGTTATAATTGCCAAACACATTGGACCAGTACAAAAAAAACCTAGTTTCCAAACTAATTTAATATTCAGACAAGAGTATAAAGTAGAAATTGTTCAGTGACACCATACATTCTCCTGCAAATGGGATGACTATTTAACAAGGAACTACATGAATAGCACTTATTAATTACAGATGTCGATGATGAAAGCTTATAGAAGGGAAGGTAAAAGCAAAGGTTTTTAGTGGTAAGTTTCTGGGGTTTACACCAGTACTCTTTAGACAAAGCAAAGTTAAGGTAGTTTTGACAAGCAGATTTGTGTGTAATGTCAGCTGAGAAGATACTGGCTAGAAGAATATACTATTTAGGAGCTAATGTTTTATTTAAACATATTTAACTGTCAGAGGGCAGTTTTAGATTATATATTAAGAAATTCCTTCCTGTGAGGTGGTGAGGCTCTGGCACAGGTTGCCCAGAGAAGCTGCAGATGGCCCATCCCTGGAAGTTTCAATGCCAGATTGGATGGAGCTTTGAGCAGCCTTGTTTAGTGGAAGGTGACCCCTGCCCATGGCAGGGGTTTGGAACTGGGTGATCCTTAAGGTCCTTTCTAATCAATACTGTGATCGTAGGATCTATAGGAGTGTTTGAGAAAAGTAGTCTCAGCTGTACCTAGTAGTTCTAACCTAGCTTCTTTATCCTCAAATAAAATCTGTTCTTCAAGTACCAGGAGAGCTGGTGTTTATATACTAAATTTTTTAGTGGAAAAAATGATTTTTGCCTGTCAGTATGAGAACTGGATGAATAATCAATAAATGTATTCAAGAATATATTCACTGTATTTGGTTCCCAAGTTTTGCTTGATTTTTTTTTCTTTCTTTTTGTTTTATTTTATCTGCCTCCTCTGCCTTAGAAAATCATTTTAGCCATATTATGGCATAGTTTATGCTGTAATTTTGGGCATAAACTCTACTTTAAATCACAAGAATCAGAAACATTATTCTAATCTGTTAAAATATATAAGAAAAGTTGGAAGTCCAAAGTGTGTGTAATAATTTTTTTATTTGAGCAGGCCTATTCAATCCTGTACACTGCCAGTACATTTGGGAAATGGTTCATGCTTCTGGCAGAAGTTACAGGTCAATGGTTTGTCAAGTCGTGACATGGTAAAATCACTGCAGTAAGAGAGTTGGAAGATCTCGAAAAAGAAATTGAAGTCTAATGGCTGGGATTGATAAAGTGGCAAGAAAACAGTGAACAGCCACATTTAGGCAGATGATTCCCATGCTATAATTCAATTGTCAAGTGTTGAAAATATGGAAGTAGAAGTTAGTAGGAGTAGGTTGTCGCAGTGGAAGGAAAGGTATTTTAATTTTTTTTAAAATTTTTTTTCATATACTCCCCTTGAAATATTTGGTTATTGAGTTTGGTCCTTTTTTCATGTGTGTTACACAAAACAGTTTGCAAAAATTTATAGTCCATTTTATATATACATATATATATATACATACAAATCTATGTGTCTGTGTGTATATGTATTCTTGCCCCAAACCCGTCTGTATCTGAGTTCTCCATTCTAAACATTCTTTAAAAGATTTTCTTTCTCTGACACCTGTGGACCTTTTCATGACTATTCTTCCTACAGTGCTCAGGCACAGTGAATTTGTCAGATTAGTTTTGACCCTTCCTCAGGGGGTGAGAAAATGCCTGTCCTATCTGGATGCTCATTAGCACTCAGAACCATCCCTGTTATACATGCAGTGTTTGAAGCCTTTTCCTGATAATGATCTTGATGGTTTCAGTTCACAGTTCTTGTTTTGCTGCCAATTTTTTTGTAGTCCCATACTCCTCAGTGTTCCCTGAAAAGACCTGTTTTAATGAGATATTCCTGGGCTTAGACATTGGGGAAATAGGAGGAGGAGGAGAACAATGACATCAATAAAGCCTCTCGTATTCTTTGAGTATCCTGCCAATGATCCATACCTTTAAGATGTGCAGTTCAGTGTTAATTCTGCCACTGACATATGCTATAAGTTGTGTTACACACATTTCCCATGCCCTCCTCTCTAAGAACAGTGTGAGGGCAGAATTTTTCTGACATCTGTATAATA
The DNA here is from genome assembly GCF_001522545.3 of Parus major. NCBI lineage: Eukaryota > Metazoa > Chordata > Aves > Passeriformes > Paridae > Parus > Parus major. Next base: position 82,639,749 of record NC_031768.1, read on the forward strand.
CCCGCTGTTTTTGAACTTGGTTTCTTTTATTTTCCCAGCTGAGCCCCATTCAATGTACTGATCCTAGGCTGTATCAAGGCACGTATTTTACCCCACCACCTACAGCAGTGTGATAATGGAATGAGTAACCCTTAAACACCTTCCTCTCCCCTGATTTTTCAGAGCACAACACAATGCAGCTCTTCAAGCTCATGCCCCACATAATGAGAATTCTGACCTCCAGCTGCTAATCCATAGTCAATAACTGATAACCCTGAGGGGCACACCAGAATAGAAGGAGATTAAAGTGGAGGTATCTCTGATACAATTGGAGGACAAGGCTGCTGCATGAAACAAGTGTCTTGCCAGACATAGCAGCTAGGACCAGAGGTCAAATGAACTCTTTCATCTCATATTTTCTAGAGTAGTTTTCAAGCAGTTTGTAATTAGGAATGCATTCAGTCCCAGACTATGAGGAAAAACTGAAGGAGATAGGTCCTTTCTCTCTGGAGAAGAGAGGGCTCAGGAGGACTTCATGATAGCATTCAGTGTTAAAAGTGCAGCTACAGAGAGGATGGAATCACTCTGCAAGGAACCACACAGAGAAGATGAGAGGCAGAGTACAAGTTGCACCAGGGAAAGTTTCACCTTAACATAAGAAAGACATTTTATACAGCAAAAACAATCATACACTGGAATAACCTCCACAGACATGTGATGAGGTTCCCATGACTGAAGGGTTTCAAGACATGGTTGAAGGGTTTCAAAATGTGGTAGGAAAGGGTAGTAATCTCATCTGAAATCTCATCTTTGCACCCTTTACCATGAAAGTGTGGACCAAATGAGCTTTCAAGGTCTCTTACATTCTGGGCTATTTTTTGATTTTATGATCAATGATTATTTGCTTAACCAGCAAACACTCTGCCCGGGCTTCTTCTCTGAGTCTCACAGTCTCACAAATGAAGTTCTTGTCACAGTAAGAGACTGAATCCAAGTGAGAAATCCTAAGAACATTATCTCTTCTCTATTCTTGGGTCTGACTTGATCAAATTTATTACTTGAAGAATTTATATTATCACTACCAGTGTTTCAAGTGCAGGACCTTTGGAACTGAAAGAGGGAAGCTGAACCACAGTAATCAGATTACTGACATTTACTGTGTCTTTTATATTACGTTATATATAATGTAGAAGGGGTGAATTTCAGGATTTTTCCCTCTGGTAACTAGAATGAAAACAAGAATTAACTGGAATATAATAGTCAGTATACTCATGAAGTAAAGTTCAGGAAAAGGGAATGCACTTCTCTCATCCACTGACATCAGACAAGGTTCAGCTACAAAGAAGAGGTGGGGAGGTTAAATAATGCCTTTCCAGCACAGAATCTCTAAAACTCTCAAGAGTAACACACCATTCAAGGAAACAGTGACTACTGAAAAAAATGGGACATGATTTGTGTGTCCACTGATCATGCAATGTGCTGGTTGTGGTCTGGCTGAGACAGAGTTCATTTCCCCTTGGCAGCCCTCACAGGTCCTTGCTTTGCACTGATACCTAGAAATGTGCTGATAACACACCGGTGCTTTGGCTACTGCTGAGCAGCACTGGCACAGCATCACTGCTGTCTTTCAACATTCCCCCCACCATCAAGGGGCTGGGCAGAATCCTGGGAGAGCACACAACCAGGCCAGCTGACGCAAACTGACCCAAGGGATATTCCATACCATGTGATGTCAGCTCAGGTATAAATGCTAAAGGAAGGAGGAGGAAGGGGGATATTCATTATTTACAATTTCTGCTTTCCAGAGTAACCACTATGTGTCCTGAATCCTTCTTCCAGGGAAGTATCTGAACTTTGTTTGCTGATTAGAAATAGAAAAGAAACTGGTTTTTTTTTACTCTTTGCTTGTGCATGTGCAAACTTTTGTTATTTTTTTTTTAATAAGCTGCATTGTCTCAACCAATAAGTTGTTTTCCATCTTATTTCCTATCCACTGTCCAGCTAGAAAGGGAGCAATAGAGTGGCTTCATGGGCACCTGGCATCCTGCCAGGGTTAACCTATCACAGCTGGAAGGAGATGTCAAGTAAGTTTTACATATATCAAGAGTTCTTATGTGGACAAACAAGCCACAGGAGTATAGATGGACAATGTAATCAACTACAGAGCAGTTTAGATATTCTTAGCATTTTTTGTTCTTTACAGACCTTTAAAATACAGTTCTAGAAAGAAAGGCAAACAGAAAATAATAAAGATTTACCATACAGCAGTTATCTAAAACTTGAATAAAGAATCGTGCCTCATGAAAAATTCAAAGGACAAAGAAGTTAAACTCAAAAAGGGTAGATTTGAATCAGATCTAAGGAAGAAATTCTGTACTGTGAGGTTGGCAAGGCACTGGCACAGGCTGCCCAGAGAAGCTGTGGATGTCCCATCCCTGGCAGTGTTCAAGGCCAGGCTGGATGGGGCTTTGAGAAACCTGGTCTAGTGGAAGGTGTCCCTGCCCATGGCAGGAGGTTGGAACTAGATTACCTTTAAGATCACTTCCAACCCAAACCATTCCATTGTTCTGTGATGATTCTGTGAAACTGGCTATGTGGAGGAGCTCACAGTCCAAAATACAAGATGAATGCAGAGCAGAAAGAAGGAAAAAGGTTGGGAGAGGAATGGAAATTATTTATGTAACATCACAAAATTGAGAAGACAGCCCAAGCTGGCAGTTTCCTCTCAACCTTTACTATTCCATTTACAATATTCATTTGTCTGTAACATTACTAGTGCTTTTGTAATATTCCACTCTGATCAAATCATCTGTCAAGGAGGCTTCTTAATACAATATAAAGTTGCCCTCACTTCAGTGGATTAAACTCTAAATCTTGTAAATAAATGGAGGTACTTGTGAGAAATATCTTTTCAGGTGACAATGTGATAAAAAAAGGTTTTATGACATTTTCCAGTGCCACTTTCCAACTTATTGTTTTAATATAGACCAAGATAAGTTTTCAGATGGTTTCTACTCAAATCCAGAATATTTTTGTTAAAAAATTCCATGTTGACACGAAAACTGGAACAAAGTGGGGTTTTTTTCACCACAGTCTCTCTTGAAGACTGCTTTGTGGTTTGTTTTGCTATTCTTTTCTTCCTGCATTTCTCTGCTGAAGATGCACCTGTGAAAGATACAGCTTGAATTCTAGATTTCAGATAAAAATCTGCCCAAATAAAACAGAAAAATAATGACTGTTCTTGTAAATGACGTAAATCTGACCAGGAATTGTTGTGGAGGAATAAATATGAAACCATGCAATCTCATTTTTACAGTCAGTTTTCATTTATATACCCATCCTTTAAGAAGTCACTGGGGAAATGAGAGCAGACACAACCACCTTCTAGTCAGAAAATTATGGGTGATTAAGAGTTTCCGATTAAAACACAGTTTAGTTAGTGGACTGTGTGAAGTCATAGGCAGGCCAGTTCCAAGGTACCTCCTTGTATGCAGATGGTGAAATGCCAAATGGGATCAAAAGAGATTTTAATTACAAGAATGATGAGAAAAGTCAAGCATCAAGGTAAGAAGTACTTCTGTAAAGAAAACTACATAAAAATACAGGCAACACTGCTTGCTAAGGGCTCCCAGAGAATTAGACATAATCATTATAAATGATTGTGGGTGAACAATGTATACAGTTACATTTTCAGTTCAAAGAATTAAACAACTGCATGTACGACACAAGCCTGTGGTTGATTTTCATGTAGCAGCAAGCACTGTGCAGGGATGTAATTGAATCAAAGTTCCAGTCACTGGAACTGCAAATCTGAAGAAGAAAAAAGTGACTCTAGTTCCTCAAACGTGCTCATGTGCTTCCTTCTGTGTTGTAGAATCACAGAATCATAGAACATCTTGAGTTGGAAGGGACCCACACTGATCATCAAACCCAACTCTTATCCTTGTACAGGACAGCATCAAGAGTCACCATGTGCCTGAAAGAATTGCCCAGATGTTTCTTGAACTCTGTCAGACCTGGGGCTGTGACCACGTCCCTGGGGAGTATGTCTTATTATACTCATGAAACCAATTTTATTATGGTCCTTCAATATTTATTTTTAGACTGATGTCTACATCCATAATGTAAGATTTTTTAAACAAAAAATGAAGAGACCCCACAGACTGATGTATTGTTTAAATTTGTTTGACCGTTTCCTTGTGATTGCCATACCTAGATATATAAAAATATTTCTATCCGAGCTTCTTATTTTTTGTTTTTATATTTTTCATAGTTCATATAGTTTTTAAAACACTGGAGTTCTGAGTTACTCCTGCATATAAATGCATAAATAATATAAATTTTTGTTCTGAAGCTCAGCTTATCTCCTACACACATACATACGGTTCATTACCAAAGCTGAAATAAAGTTTAAGGGCATGAATCAGCAGCATACTACCTTTAACCTGACACTCTGCAGGTGCACTGAATATTTTTGAGTTCTGGAAAGAGGAAGATGCCTTCACAGCTGGTTGTGTGGTATTCTAAGCCTGCAGGATTAGCACTGTGCTAAGATAGCTGTAGCCACCACAGCCTTTTCAATTATTCACTGCAAGTATTCTACAAAGTGTTTCTTGCAGCAACTAGATCAACATGTCCAAAGAAATCTAGTAAAGATTAATGAAAGAAAGCATATAAAAGAGTCCCAGACTTGACTAGACTTGCTTTACACGTGATTGTGAACAAATGATGGAAAGATAATAACAAACCTCATAGAAAGAAAGCAAACTCTATGGAGAAGTTCTTACAATTCCCTGTGCTGATAAAAATAATAGTGCAGAAGGAAGATGTAGATATTTGATAACATCTGCATCGACTGATTTCAGGTTGGGAAAATAATTTTAATATATCAGAAGAATAAGAATAAAGGAAAGAAAATGATTTAAACCAAGGTCCTAATATTGATCTCTCAATGGATAGACAACCTGACATGAAACAGAGTAGTTAGAGCCTGAAAAGCTTTCTAATGTGGGCAAAACCTAGCTAGTTTTATACATCATCTTAACAGCTTACTGAAAGGTGTGTACAGACTCTTTACTGCAGTATCAGGATGCTGAATTTAATGGCTGGGATGTTCCTTCCAGTTCTGTGCCCTTCCCTCCTAGACAGTATGTCAGAGAGATTATGGGCAATACCAGACTCATTACAGGTAATTATAGGAACTTATGCTCTTTGTGAGTTATAGAAGGATAGAGTTTATATAGTGATTTACATGGAAGAGGTCATCCAGAGCTGAAGGATAATTTTAATTGAGGCTGTAATTAAAATATCTGCTTTATAACGGCTTTTCCTCTTCTTAATGAATGTGTTCCTCTATGTTTATTGATTTATATATTAATAAAGAAAAGTCTTGCGTCAGGTTTGTTTACTGATTCTTTCAGGACTTGTTTAGTGCTTCAAAGAAAAATCAATGTTTGGAGAAAAACACTGCAGAGGCAGAGAGGTTGGATGTCATCAGATGTTTGGCCTGAGGGACTGCAAATCAGATCAGTATAAATGTGACTATATGAGTTTGTAATTATTTTAAAAAGGGAACTACATCTGATACTAAAAGTTGAGGGAACTCACAGCTTGTCACTCCAGTTCCCAAGATCATTTTGCCTTCTACTGCTTTTCATCACATGCTGGAACTCTAACATTCTTTAGGGAATTCCAAAAGTCTTAGAGAAAGGCACAATAATGGAGTGTGTTTGCCCCAATATAGAAGAGATTAACTTGCCCTGAAAAGGGCCTGGGGTTCTGAAATTAGATATATATAGATGTAAGAAATAACAAAGGTGTGTAGGATAGAGGCCTCTTTTAAATTACAATGAACATGTCTGTGGAACTTGTTTCATTTGAATTCTAATAACCAGAAGGTTCAAGAGAAGGTTTAATATGGAGAATTTAGAAATTTATTATTTCTGAGAAAAAAGTGCACAAAATCTGAGGAAATTTTGTTTTGGATCAGTATTATGATGTAGGAAAAATTTTCTTATAAAAACCAGGGTCTTCCTTGAAATACAGACTAAATCTAAAAAGCTATAGAATAAATATTGCTAGATTTATCTTCAAATTTGCCTTCAAAGAGCTAGTTCTCTTCAGACACACCAAAATGAAAATGAACAGTGTATTTAAGTTCAGAGAATCTCTTCATGACTTGTCAAGTACCTACTGTCCCAGAAATAATGGAAATATTGAGAATGACCATGTGGAGGTGGTTACTTATATGATGGAAAAAAATCTTTTCAATTGTCTTTTCCATGGTTTAGGGATAAACAGACATAAAGTGAACTGCTAAACCACTGTGGATCAGATCAGATAGTTCAGTCCTACTGTAAGAATATTTGACACATAATGCAATTTTATTAAAGGTTATCTGTAAAATTACAAAATAAATAGACTCACATTTATCTCTTCATCGTAATGTACAGTCTGGAAAGAAAACAGCATGACTCTCATGTCTCAGAATATGTTTGTATGCTTGGTAGTTAGAGAGGAGGAAAAAAACACCTCATGTTTTTACTTGTAGTTGTCTAGAACTAAGGAATAAGGCTTGCTGTAAATTTTGTTTAAATTCTTTCTCATTGATCATTAATGAGATATCTTCTTAATGATAATAATGTTATTTTCAGAGAAAGTTTTTGGGTTTTTTTACAAAATTACTCCCAGACAAAAAATTCTGAAAATTAAACAAAAGTATTTCCCTGTAAATGTTGTCCCAATGAATGAGAATCTCTTCACCTAATTATATCCTTGTCTTTACAGCCATTTAATGCAGGAATTTAGTCCACCCTTGCTTTTCCCTAGAATCAATAAAAATCAAAGGAAACACCTGACCAGTTATAGATGTATGTCTACAATGAAATGGATCTCACTCTAGAAGTATTCGTTTCTGTCTTTGATTACAAATAAAGCCTAGATGCCTAATTCAAATGTGGCCATCTGCACTGCAGATCTCTCAAATCAGGTTAAATGAATCCAGCCCTGACTGTCATAGGAGCATTCGTTCCTGTGACTTTTGTTCTCTTTATATTAAACAGTGAGCTGGTTTTGGCTGGGGTAGAGTTGATTTTCTTCACAGTGGCTGTTATGGGGTTGTTTTGGATTTGTGCTGAAAACAGGGTAGATGTTTTTGTTATTGCTGAGTGGGGCTTACACAGAGCCAAGACCTTTTCTCTTTTTCATACTGCCACACTGGTGAGGAAGTTGGGGGTGCATGGGAGGCTGGGAGGCAACACAGATAGGGCAAGTGACCCAAAGTGACCAAAGGGATATTCCAAACCATGTGACATAAAGCAGGGGAAAGAAGGAGGAAGAAGAAGCATGTTTGGAGTGATGGTGTATGTCTTCACAAACAACTGCTGTGAGTGATGGGGCCCTGCTCTCCTGGAGATGGCTGAACACCCACCTGATCATGAGAAGCTGTGAATTCAGTCTTTGTTTTTCTTTTGTGTTCAGCTTTATTTCAACCCACATGTTTTCTAGCTTTTACCCTTCCAATTCTCCCCCTGATCCTTCTGGCAGGAGACTGAGTGAGTGGTCTGGTGCTTGGTTGCTGGTTGCAGTGAAACCATTACAAACAGCGAGGAAGATCTCCGGGACTTCATCTCCCCTAATGTATGACAGATGTTCAGCTCATATTTGATGCATTACCTCCTCCTATCAAGACTGAGAACTATGATGCATTATGTCAGGGAATTAATCCCAAAAATGAAATTAGGGATGTGAAGCACCTGAACTGCGGCACCTGAAGACCCTTCAAATATATATTTTGGAACTGAATAGGTCTGTTAGGAGTGAAAACATTTAGGGGGTTGAGAAGAAATGGTATGATTTACCACTGAAATTCCACGCTTGTGAAAAGTGTTTTTTGGGGGAAGGTGTTTGTTAGCTCTTTGTTCTTTTAAGTATTTTTGAAGGTTTTTTAGTTTTTTGTTCTTTTCTTTTATATATTTTGGGAGTATTTTTTCATCCACCCATCTCAACCAGACAGTGGCATTCTGAGTCCTTCCCCACATCTTCTGACAGGACTCCAAATCTTCCAGAAACTCCATTTGTCTCAGGGAAGAATTCAGAGCACTCCAACTAAGGTCCCGATGAATGTGTGGGTTATTCACTCTGAATGGTTGGTCAGCCAGTGAGGTGGCAGCATCTACATTTGACAGATGTCCAGAGGGAGTTTTAGGTCAGGCTGTACAGGGGTTCCCATACTCAGGAGAGTCAGTCAGGGTGGTGTGATCATGCAGGTTTGCTTGGCAGTTGGCACAGGCAGGATGGACAGGAAGGTGCAGTCTCCCTCCCATCAGCTGAAGAGGAGAGTGCAGGAATGGTTTCAACTCAGCAGGGTGCCAAGTCCCCTGTGTGTCAGAAAGGATGTGTCAACACAGAGCTGCCATGGAAACATACAGGGCTCCAGGTAACAGGATGTAGGGAGTTCCAGACCCTGGCACTGGTATCACGATCACAAATCCTGTGAAAGAAGGAAAGGGTGCTACAATGCATGCTATATATGAACTATTCTCATGCCTTCTAAGATGTTTTTAATAAACCATATTTTCAAAGTCTTCTATAGTAAATAATCTACCTGCATAGGCAGGCAAACCTGGGCTGGAGCTCAGAGTCAGAATCATAAAGATTCAAGTTTAACCTTCAGGTGAATACTACCATGCCCACTAAACCATATCATGAAGTGCAATATCAGCTCCTTTTTTGAACATTTACATGGATGGTGACTTCACTGCTTCCCTGGGCAGCCTGTTCCAATGATTAATCAGAACCCTCAGCCCTGTACATAACTGCAGACAGGCAGGACACTGTGGTATACAGCATTTACTGTGCATTCTTCTGAGAGTAAAGCAGTCAAAAATGTAATTTCTAGTCATCTGAACATAACATATCTCCTTCTTGTCTTTATTACTTCACTTCCAGGCCCAAGGAGGGTTTCTGCCTTCCCCAATGTGGAAACACATTACTACACGTTCCTTCCCACACTTGTAGTCCACCAAGGCAAACACTATGTATTGGATTTATACCTCTGTCTGGGAAATTGCCTGTTTCCCCCTTCTCTCCAATGTTTTTGGCTCAGAGAGAAACAACAATTAGCAGTTACCCAGAATCCAGTCCTTGCAGTGTGTGGCTATATCATTTTCTCAGCTCTGACTGGTATCCTGGGTGGTAAGTTTCTACTGGCTCGAGTATAATGTGGGATTTTTACTATTTGGAGGCTGTTTTCTAGGAGAAAAATGAAAATAAACTTTGAAATTATCACACACATACTTCGTTATAAGACAAATATGAGCTGTGTCTGCATCTCCTGAAGGCAGATATTAGGAAATTTCTGTGTCTGTTTGAAATATTTACCTTTTTTTTTAATTTTTTTTTTAATTTTTTTTTTTTTTTTACCCAAAATTATGGACTCCTACACCTCATATCTGGCCAGGGTCATGTTGCCTTGTTTGATGGAAACTGCTGTGCTTTGTAACATAGCATCATAGAATATGAATGATAGAAATATGGAAACAAAGAAGCAGAGAATCATATAAACATAGAACCATGGAATCATATGAACACAAAATCGTAGAAGCATAGGATCACATAACAATTTCCACCACTATTTCTGAAATTAGTATCTTCTATTGTGCACAGGCTGATGAACCTTCATTCCCTCCTGTGATCAGTCTCAGACCAGATCTTCAATATCATGGGTAAATGGGGACAGGCAGTCTTTGTTACTTCCTCCTCCTTTTCTAATGCTCCCTTAAGATTTAGTTATTCTGTACCTAGTGTATTTGGGCATATGTACTGATATCTATGTTTCTTATAATTGGTAAATTCTTTGACTAATTTTTAGCCAGATTTGATATTAGTTAAAAGAGGTCAAAGATTCAAAGATAATGAAGATGTACCTAGTGTATTTGGGCATATGTACAGATATCTATGTTTCTTATAATTGGTAAATTATTTGAGTAATTTTTAGTCAGATTTGATATTAGTTTAGAAGAGGTCAAAGATTCAAAGATAATGAAGACATTACAAGTTTTGTAAAGATGGGTATATGAATAGGGAACAGAAATTTTACAAATGCTCCCAATACACACCTATATGAGGGGAAAGACTTCAGCATCAGCTCATACATTATCAAATAGCAGATATCAAAATGAGCAAGTCTGTAAATGACCAGCTCTGGAAAATACCATCAAATCAGGTCTAGAAATTGATCATATGTATCTACAAGTTGTGGAAATTCAGAATAAATTAGTTCCCATTCTTACAGAAAAAAACTAACCAAACCAAAACTATTTCTCTTTCTTGATGCCAGTTTTTAAGGATGCAAATGCTGCTATTTGTGATCACTGACCTAAGAGCTTTTCTGGGATCTTCAGGCCATGCTAGGAATGTTAGGAAATGTATGGGGTTATTTTCTTTCTTCTGAAACTTTTCCTGTTTTCATACTTCTGTCTCTTTTTCTTTTCTTGGACAAATAAAGTGAGTTGTCTTGGTGCTTTTTATTGCTAGCAGAAGACATTTAAAAACCTTTCTGAGGGCAGTTTTAGGAAATGCCACACAGGGAATGAATCCTGATGACATGGAGGTGAATTTGAAGTGAGTCACAGATACTTGTTGGGGCATGCTTGGGTTTCCTTACAATATTTCTCAGGAAAAGAGAAGTATAAAATAGAAAGCAGAAGGATGGATCTTTTGGCCATGCCTCTGGAAAATATGACAAAGTACTGTACATTTTCCATGTAGTTTTTGAGTAAAAGTCTTGAAACTTTTACTTTGGAGAAGCAGCTTTGATCTGAGATGGAATGTTAAGGACCTGAAACATGAGAGCCTGGTGATGGGTTCTCTTGGGCAGAGCTGGCATTTATTTTCTGCTTGCAGTGGAAATGGGATAGGATCCTGGCTGCTCCTTCTACCTCTTTGCCAGAAAGAAATTTTTTGACATTACACTGCCTATGCTCCTACTACATAGTGTATCCGACAGCAGACAGCTTTTAACATGCTCTTACAGGGGAAAAAATAGTCTGAGGGACTGACACTGACATTCTTAAGAATAAGAACCCTCTTCTGTCAACATATTTGCTTTTCCTTCTTTTCTCCTGATCTCTGTTTGCCAAGTAGAAACAAATAGGAACAAGTGTCTGATTTCATGAATGTGTTTGTAATGTTGAGTATTGTAAAGTTATACCTAGGGCAGCCCAAATTGATCTCTGGAGTTCCTGGATGGCAAACAAGACCTTTCTAAGACCGGAGCGAATCAGGAATGCACAGATTTGCTGCTTAGCAACAGGACATAAATCTCTGTGAACAGAGATATTTTCTAATAAAATTACAGGAACTAGAGATTAGCAATACCTACTTATTCATCCAGTCCTTGTCCTGGGGCTAAGGGAACACTTGTGGTGATGCCTTACCAGCTCTATTTGAAGTGTCTCAGACCGGTGAAGTTGCCATGTTTGCTCTCTTGACACAATCTACAGTTTTAAAGTCACAGAATCATAAAGATTGGAAAAGATCACTAAGATCATTGTGTCCCAAAGTTCCTACTCAGCTCCCAGTAAGTAAAAGAAAGCAAGCATTTACATTTTTTTTTAAGCCTTTTGACTGTGCTTTGGATTTGTATTTCAGGGTTAAAAGACAGAGAGAAATGTCTGCATGTTAGGGAGTTTGAGCCACACCATGAACCATTGCTGTGCTGTGTGCCACAGGCTCACAAGCAATGGCTTTATGCTCTGTGTGGTAGCACTCTGACTGCCCAGTTTTCTGATCGAGGGGAATCTGAAGCCCAGACAGGCCAGCTAAGCATCTTGTTAAACAGCAGGGACTGGAATGGGTCTACCATCTTTATAGTAGCAATTATCGGTATCAGTGATCCCACAAAAGGGCGTTAGTTAGCAAGAAGTGTCAAACAATTCATGAACAAGTAATTTAGGCAACAAAAGACTCACCATCGGCTTTCTTAGTTTGTTTTCTGAAAGAACCATATAGTTGTTTTTCTCTGTGTTTTAGCAAAGGAGTCATCAGCCAGGTCCAGCCTGGGAGTTTCTGTACTAGTCTGCAGCACTCAGTCTTTTCTGTTTCCTTTGATTCTCCCAGTGTAATGATTTACTACATCAAACAAAGTTTGAGTCCATTTTTTTTCCTCTTATATCTGTTCCTAGAGCTCAGCACTCACACTTGTTCTAGTTATCTAAGCCTCCTGCCCTTCCTCTGTACTTAGCTCTGTTTCTCACCACATTATCCAATTAGCACCTCACTAACTATCCTTTGGCTGCCTCTTTCCTCTGACCCAGCACTATTTACACCAGCTCAGTTATGCTTCCTATTGATACTCCTCTCATCCATGGAAGACAATGGCAATTCTGTCTTCTTTAAACAAGATAAAGTCCATAAAAATATTTTGCTGTATGAAGATCTAAAATACCCAGCAATAAAATAGCACACTATGGGTATCCTTTGGTGCTGGGCATATTTGGTGTTGTTTGAGTGTATAAATGATGTTGAATGTGAAATGACCTTTTGTTTGCACTGCAGTGATGCAGTGCAGTTTACTGCATGCTGAGCCTTCCTAATATATGAAATTCTCAATATATTAAATATTCTATTTCTGGTTTTTGGATTGTGGTAATAGGTTTGGTGGGCTTCATATCATGAGTTTCAAAGCCAGGACTTCCATATTTTTGTTCCAAGAACAAGATTTCAATAGTGTGGTTACCGCTTTTTTAAGAGGAGTCTCTTGTTTAAAATTTTTGGGTTTTTTTTTTTTTGGAGATGAATTTACCTATTAGATTAAGGAGTATGGAACAAAACTGAGAAACAGAATAAGTTTGGTCAACCTTTTATTTATAGTTCATGGCAGACACAGATCAAGTGATTTTAGCTCTGTAGCATATTGAATTACTTAAAGCCTGGGGCTGTGATCTCATCCAACTTTTAGAAATTATGTTGGGTCAGGAGAATCTAGCCCATCTAAGCACATACATACACCTCCAGTGAAAAGTTGGAATTGTCAGTAAAGGCCATTGTTCACTAAAATCTGCTTGCTTTTTTTCTGAATTAGTGTGGCTGGAGACAGCTTGTGTTTTCTGACTCTTATGGATAAGGAGGTAACTGTTTACTTATGTTTTCTTACTCCCACAGGTATTTGAAAGAAAGACTTTAAAATTTGTTATTTGAATGATTCACATAGAAGAAAATTTTTTTGAAAGATCAAGTACTTTGGCCAGCATTCAGATTTAATCTTCATTTAGTAATTAGTTGAAACACAGGTAATTAAGATGTCCATATTACAAAGCACACATGACTTAGAAGCACATCTTACACTTCATTGGGATCTCTGCTCCCGAGCCAATGGTATTTCTTGAAAGGTTTTTCTGAAAGTTTGCACATGCACCAAAAGTCTTCATATCCTTCCTACCCATACTTTTTTCATTAAACATATAGACAAATGGAACTTCACAGCCCAGTACAGTAGTTCTTCAATAGCAAAGCATCCCAGTTTCCTTCTCAAAAGTACAGTAGCAGATTCATAGAGAGATTTAAGGGACAGATGAGTGCGCACATTGCTGTTAAAGAGAATGTATGAACTAGCACCTTCTTCACGTCTGACATTTATGCCTCCAATGGCTGCCTTACTAAGGAAAACATATGCTGATGCACATGTTATCTAGGGCAAATGGGAAAAACTAGATCTCTTGCACCTGCTACTAGACAAACATTACCTGAAATTAGAAAGAGAAGAAATTTGTACGTGGACAACTACCTTAGGACTATGACTGACCTTCATTAGTGATTGATGGGACCTTTTGCCAGTTCTTCTTGGAGAAAACACAGTGTCTTATGGGAAAGCTGGAGAATTTTATGTCTGTAAAGGTATAATGGTCATGCACAGGGTCAGAATCAGTCCTCTGAATTTCTGCCTTTTTATCTCTGTGACTTCAGTCTGAATTGACTTTCATCTTAACTTTAAAATGGAGACTGTAGAATAGAACATAAGTGTAGAGAAGAAAAGTTAAGGGTAATCAAGCAGTCACATCACATTCTCTCAACATCTCTTTTTTTTTAATGTTTGACTTTTGGTGTGAATTCCCATTCAAGTCTTTGTCAGGCACTAATTTTCATAAATACAAATGTTACTGAAAATTCAAATATAGTATTAAAATCACTTATTAATAATAACATAAGAAAGCACAGCTTTCTATGTATAGACCACTTTCAAAGAACTTTGTTCATAAAAAGAACCTGGAAGACTAGCTGTCACATACAAATCTTGTAAAAATGTAAGTGGAATTTGATGCTATTCTAAAATCTTAGAGGGTAAATTATTAATGTTCAGTGTTAAAGAAAAAATGTGTCTTCTGGGTAAATACACAGCCCTGCTGAAATGACATTCATATACCCTCGCTCTGAAATTATGAGTAAGAAAAAGTCAATATCTTTAGAATGTGAAATGTGGAATGCTAAAAGAAATATAGTACCAAGATATGAGCTTTAAGTTTCTAAATACTATCTATTCTATCTATACTCTACTATGCTATGCTATGCTATGCTATACTATACTATCATCTATATATCTATATTATCTATACTATACTAACTATACTATCTATTGTCATGCAAGAATTTTCCATATTGCTTTCAGACAAGTTAACAGATATCAAAAAAGTCAGTATAGTATTTAATTTGAATATGTACACTCATAGTTTATTTACATGCAATACATACATAAGCGCACACACACCTATGTGAATTATTTATATATAGATTAAATTAATGTAATATATATACACACAAATAGTTGTACATACATTTATATATAATCATTCTGATCTTCCAGACCATTTGTAATAGATAATTAATACATGTATTAATTAATTAATAATACATGCATATATGCATCTACACAAAAAGATACATGAAATGAATGTACTATATAGAGCAATTTTTCTCTTGTTATTAACGGAAATGTCATTTCCAGGTGTTTTCCCACCTAAAGTGACTGGGCTCTGGACTCTGTAATGCAATTTTTGGAAATCATTGCATCTTTGCAGAACAACCATCTATGACCAAGGGAAGGAGTCAGAGTTCTTTATATGTTTATATTTGATAAATATTGGAAAATTTGTCTGTGTAGACATTTGTTAAATTTATTGTTGAAGGAAGGGGAGAAATTCCTGGCTTGGGGGCTTCAATCTTCTTTTGGGTATTTTTGGCTGAGTATGTATTGCTTCACTGATAGGTACAAGCTAATCGTTATGTCTGTCGTTTTCAATGGAGTTGAAAGACAGTTTTTAGTTTCTTGAAATTTTTATTTTTATTTTTATTTTAAATTTCTTCCCTGAATGTTATTTTCTAGAGAGTGTTCCCTGGAAATACGCTGGCACCTTGGTAGCTGCTGGGCTACGGATATGGGCAGTGTTCTGGTGACTTGTGTCTGTCCGTATGTGGCCCCAGGGCTCTGGGCACATGACAGGCATGAAAGCCATGTGTAGACATAATGAAATCCTTTGGAACAGAAATGGTCACTGCTACCTTTCATACACAACTTTTATATTAGTTTCTGAATTTTGGGAAATAATAGATTGTGGATTTTAGGTTGTGGATTTCGGAATCTTACAACACTTTTAGATGAGCCCTTCTTCCTCTTATCTACTGTTTCAAAGCGTTGTCTTATTCCTTCTTCAGCCTTTAGGAAATGTTTTTTTGAGATGCAATGTTCCAATTTTATCTCAGCCCCCAATCTTCCAAAATAAGCCCCAAATGATTGTTAAACAACCATTTCTTGTCTTTTCTCGGGTTGCCACTCTAGACCAGCTTATATGTAGGTTGATATTCAAGAGTACTTGCCACCTTTAATCCATTCTTTTTAGAGTCAATAATTTATTTAGGCACAAGTATATTTCCTAACTTTCATTTAAGGATTAGTTTAGCCTGAAGTTAGAGAAAAATCAGGAGTGGATATACCTTGTTATATTGTGTCCTGTGTAAATTCCAGACCCCATTTATTAAGGAAGTCTGGTAAAATATTTAAGAAGAAAAATTGCATTCCATTGTAAATCAATGGGACAGAAATAGGATAGAAAGGTGTTTTTTTTCTTAAATATTCTGAAAAAGTCTTAAAATTAAGATTTTCAACACTGGTGGTCTTGTTTGCACCATTTTGAAAGAGTCTGAAAAGAGCACTTGCTGATTATGTAAAATCATGTTTTAAAAGTTGCCTAAAACCAAGTACCTAAAAGAAATAAGTGTCGAAAAGGAAACCCAGACCAAATTATTTGACCTTTTGATGTGCTTACTTTTTTTTTATGCAAAAATTATGAGGAAAAAAAGTTGTTTATTTTACTCAACTCACTCAGATATTAATGTATTTGAATGAAAAATGCAGTATCCTGTCAAGAAAGACTAGGAAGTTAACATGTCACTGGTTTGAGCATTCCTTTACACAGCTCAATATGCATCTTGGTTTTGTTCTAGACTAGGAGGCTATATGACTATTTTCATAAAAAGTGGCTATCTGGCAGAAAAAACACCCCAAACAAAACCATTTTTTATGGGTTTGCTCATTCTATAGAGATTTTGATTCAATGCATGTTTGTATATTTCTTGAGCTTTTCCCCCCACATCACTAGTACTTTATTTACTATGACTTTTAATATGACTTTTAAGTACAATTCTTAGAGATTTGGCAACAATCCCAGAACACCTAGAATCCTTTCTGAACCCAAGAAATAAAACCCATTCTCTGATTTTTTATTTTTTATTTTTAGTTTTTTTTTTAAAGTTATAACAATAAAGGTATAACAATAAGCAGAAGAACAAAGATCTGTGATGGGACAAGTCTGGCACTGAGCCTGGGTGACTCTACACTACTGAGGAAGCATTGTCTGCCCTGAGCATGGTGCCATGCTGACAATATCCACACCAATTTAAGTCCTGCTCAGACAGGACTGGCAGCACTAATTAGGAATGGATTTTCCTGGAGATGTCAGCTCAGAGGAAGAGCAGGACTCTCACTCTTCATGTGAAATACGGGCAGTTTGGAGGACAGAGACATCCAAGAGCAGGTTTCATGGAGAGATCATAGCAACCTTCCAGTATCTGAAGGCAGCCTGCAGGGGAGCCAGAGAGGGTTTCTTCACCAGGAACTGCAGGGATGAGACCAAGAGTGAAGTGTATAAATTGAAGAGATGGAGATTTTGATTAGATATACAGAAGAAACTTCTGTGAAGGTGGTGAGATACTGGAACAGGTTCCCCAGGAAGGTTGCAGATGCCCAAAGCCTGGCATTTCCAAAGTTTTTCAGCACAAAGCAAAAATTTCCATTGCTACTGTAAACCTGAACTGAGCTAATACTGAGTGATTTTATTGAGATAATAAGGCTATGCATTTTTCTAAATACATTTAGAAAAAGAGATGTAGGATTTTTATTATATTTTAAGTGTTTGGTTTTTTCTCCACTATTGTGCTACAGTGTGTCTGTCTTGTATTGTTTGTTCATTAAGGTTGCTGCACAACGCTGTTTGTTGTCCCCACTGGTCTGTAAATAACAATAAATAAAAAAGAAATGTTTCTTCTAACTCAGAAAAACATTCCCTGTAGATGTTCTTCTACTCTGGAAGCAAAATGACTCCATGAAGATTTTTCATGTCCTACTCCTTATGGCCTGCAGCCACATCCCCTTGAACTGTGATCTTATCACACCTCCCAAATAAAGCAGTATGCAGTCAGTGCCGGGAAGAATAATCTCCAGAGCCATATCAGGGCTACCAGACCCTTGTGCTGATTTTTCATTATACATTTTGAGGTTTTTTCCCCCCAATAATCCATGAAGCCAAGTACCACTGTGGGACCAAGAAGTGGATCTTTCAATATTGAGAGAGTAGAGCTTGGCCAGTCAAAGGAACTGTAATCCTACAGCTTTGTGGAAAAGGTGATGTGGCAGCTCAGTTTCCCAGCAGAAGGCTGGAGAACATTTCAGAAGAGTTAGCTGTCAAGTTTGCATGATCAAATTCTTATGAAAACATTGCACTTAAAAAAAATACATGAAGATGCCACTCATACTGAATTTTTTGTTTAGCAGCAGGATATCAAAATATCCTATTTTGATAATTTGTGGCTACAGAAGCAGTTTGGTTTTATTTGTAAGAAACTGGAACTGGATGCATGAGATTTGGGTTCAAATTCCATGTATTACTGTGGACATACCTCTTCCCCCTTTCCCTATTTTCTCCCATGAAAAGTAAAGATATTTATACTTCTTTCATTTGTCCTCTCCTACCTGACTGTGAGCTCTAGATTTTAAAGTGAGCCAGTACACCACCTTGTTCTGTGGGGCCATCTTCACAGCTGGCTGCTGTACTCCTATAACCCCTTTAATAATAATAGTTCTCATTAGGGACTCCTCTTAAAAATGTGCTTTATCATGGTTAGAAAAATCCTCTTTCAGATTATTAATTAAAATGAAATCCAATTCCTTTCAACTATGGACCATGACATTTACAGTGGGAATGTTAAGGGCAGAGAAATTTAAATGAGCTATCTTGAAAGTTTTATGTTTGAAGGCTTGAAGATGCATTTGCCCTCTCCTCTCCCCTCCCCGTATGCACTGTTTCAGATCCATTGCCTATTGACTGATAGACTTATTGGTGAATTCTACAGCAGTGATCCAGCCCAGGGAGGTCAGCAGGGTGCAATTACCAACAGAACAGGCTTGGGTGTGCTTCTGAACTACTCCTCCCTGCACAGCTCTTTCAGTATGCATATCACATCTCCCTGCTTGTAGCAGGCTGATGAGTGTGTGCAGTTAGTGCAGGCACACACATACTTCTGCGCTTTCCCTGAAAGTGGAGCATTAGCAACTGCAGTCAAAACGCACCGGTGCTTCTTCAGCTCTGATCCGAGCAGCAACTGTCTGATTCTGTCTGGAGGAACTAGGAGACAGCACTGGAGGCAAGTTTAAAAAGGACCTAGTGACACCCTGCTGTCACATCTGGTTTCATGGACCTACTTATTAGTAGTCCATTTAAAATTACTTTCTTAGTCCCATCTGTAGTGCACATTCTTGAGAAGTGTCTGGCTGGGAAGGAAGGAGCACACTGCTGAAGGTATGTTGCAATCCTCTTTACCTTATGTCTTGTGCTGAATGTTTTTTTCTGTGCATCTCACTTGCAGACATTCCTGGTTATATGCAGTTTTGCACTGAGACCTGATGGAGAAGGGCTTTAACAAATCATAGCATTAGGAACAAATAGACAGGTAGTTTTTTTTTGGTTTTCTTTTTTGTTTTTTTTTGTTTCAATTAGCCATGCTGATTGTTTGTTAAAGGGTAAATTTAAATGTCTGGATTAAACTTTCTGGAAAGATGACAACTCTGACAGCATGTAGCATCACAAGCAAATAGACTGCTGTTATTTCTATCAGGGAAAAATGTCCATTCATTGATTGTTTAACTGAGAACATGGAACATTGCTTTCAGAAGGATGTGTTTATTAAATATGGGCTGTGTGTGCACTGCCAATTGAAATTTGCATACATCATTTGAGATTTGAAAAAAAGACTCTTTCTTTAACTTTCAAAATGCTCTGGACTGCAGCATACTTCTTTAGAAGACAGGAGTGAGCCAGGCTTTTCATTTCACTTAAATTCTTTTACTGGCATATATTCATCTGGTAAAAAGTCTTTGCCAAATACAAGAAGTTTTCTGTTATTGCATTTCCATAAATGTAACAGCTGTGAAGAGCATGAATATTCATAGTGTTTAGATTTTTGCTCCAAAAATTTTTATGATAATTCTGACTTTTCAAAGGGGATGAGATCTTAGATCAAAGAATTATGCAGGTTGAGATATTGTGATAAACCATATATAAGTGTTTCCTCAAAAAACCCCATTATATATAAACATATACTGCAGTATCTAGCTGACTGTACCTGTTATTTACTTGCAGCCAACTTGATCTGTTGCTTTTACTTGTGGATTCTTTTGCTAACAGGTCATCAGCAATGAAAATGAAGTACAGTTCAGATGCTGGTCTCTGATGGGATGTTATTTCCCTAATGCTATACAGCTTAAAGCATATCTAAGGCATCATTAATATTATGATGATTAAATTTTAACTTGGTACATCCTGCATTTTCACTTAGTGAAAACTTATTTTGGGATGTTTCTAAGGTCGGAGTGGCCCACTACTACTATCTCAGTGTATTTTAAATATGTTAAGTGATTTGAGTAATCTTTCCTTAGGAAAATTCTCCTGTCAGTAGTTTATCAAAATTGTATGAGCAGCAGAGATGGTCCTCCCCTGCAGGTAGAAGTAGAATGGTCTTGAAAATACATAGGCAGCATATGTTTATGTGTGTTTACAGATAATTCATCTAAAAAACTTAAATAATCCTAGCAGCCTCTAGATCTCAGTGACTTTTCTATTCCTAAAAATATTCTATTAATGGGTGATACTGCAGATTTCTGTAACTTCACAGTGAAGAAAACAACTAGACAGGAATTGTGTTATATAAAACCATCTCAGAAATCCTCTTAAGGCTTGTTGTAATTGTTTCTTTAAAAATCCTCCCAGTACTTGGGAAGTGCGGGGAGCTGTGGAGTACCTGCCTCTCAAAAGTGTGACAAGTGGAGCTATCCATGCATGCTCAAAGTGAATTTAACGCTCCTAATGTCCAGGGGCACCTCTTTGGCAGACTGTCCTCACTCGGGCTGGACTGTGCTGCTCACCACTGGCAAGGTCAGCCTGGCTGGAGAGCTGTGCCTCTCAGCTGCTCCAGTCCTCAGCCCGAGCTGGGCTGTCACTTAGTGTCTCCTCCTCAGGGGACGGGGAAAGCTATTTGTCCCTTTCATCTGTCATTTTTAATGACAGTGGAATCAGTCTGGGGCTTAGGTGGAAAGTTTCTGTTCATCCCCTCCTATCCACCCACCTCCACAATGGAGATATGCAGGGACTGCAGGCACAAAAACCATTTAAATACATACAAGAAAAAGAACAATTTAATGGGTCAGATCCTGTTTCCAGGGAGAGGAAATCAGACTATTCTCTTGAAATCAATAGGAAGTTGTTTACATTAATAGAAGTTGTTTACAGAGGTGCAAACTGGTGCAAAATCTCACTTTCCCTTGATGCTGTTTGAATTTCTGTGACCTGAGGACCTGGCTCTGTTCCTTTACAGCTTGGCTTTATTCCAGGAAAAGTAGCCAAAGTGGGAAATTTGTCTTTTCACTCACTAGGAAAAAAAGACTGTCTGTATACAGTGACAACAACAGATATCTGAGAATAAACACCTTTTCCCTTTCCCCTCACCAAAACCTAGAAGAAAAAAAAACTAGCCCATCCCAAAATATCCAATGAAAAACCTCCTCCAAAACATCTCTGTTTAATTCCCTTTAAGATGTATAAGGTCTGTTCTGCTTTAATGTGTGTCAGGCTCCTTCCTGACCTCCACCACAGCGTTGGAGGATGCGAGAGCTAATTCACTTTGACCCCTTGGCTGCCTCACCCGTGCTCTTCTTCAAAGCAGATCTGTTGATCATATCAAATGCAGCCGCTGATGCGTTTCTCTTCTGCCTCGCGAGTCAGAGCCGGCATCCGGAGCCTCGGATACATTTTGTTAAGTTACAGTCTCAGCCCCAGCACTGCGATTCCCAAGCTGACCAGCCTTCTAGTGTTTTGAGGTATTTGATGCAAAGAGATCTCTTTAGCTGTTGCTTGCCTTTAGCAGAGGTAAAGAAGGGGATTTGAAAAAGCTCACAAAAGCTTAATGGATTTATTGGAATCTAGAGTGATTGGTAAAGCCATAGAGCATCCAATCCTTCTGTCTGGAAAAAGCAAGAGCTGGGTTTTGTGTACTTTTAGAGAGCCAAACCCTCTATGATTTCCACTGCTGCGTGGCTGTGAGTCTATCAGAGGCTGCTGACGTACAAACTGCTGCAGAGTTGTTACAGAAGACAGATACTTGTTTAGACCTGTAACTGGGATTTCTGAGAGCATCCTGTATCACACACACGTGGTGCTGCACTGGAGTACTGCACAGGTTCCTCAGCTCTCCCATGGATGAGAGCTGAAAGTGAAGATGAAGGGGAGGAAATGCCATGACGCCTCAATATTGTATCAAACTGGCATCCAGATGTCAAACCTTTTTACAGCAATATGGTGGATTAACTTTAAAACTCCCATGGCTACTACTCTCCTGTTTAATTTGTCTTCCCTTAATGCTGTTTTGGTGTGATGTTTTTTGCAGGTTAATGCCACAAAGTGCGAGGTTTCAGGCACAGTCTTCTAGCAGAACTTTTTTTCAATCTCTATTAACCCCTTCAGAGCTAATTAACTGATTGCATGGTCAGTAGCAGTAATTTGAACTCTACATGGAAAAAATGCATTCATAGTACAGGCAAAGTATGAAACCAGATGATTTTTACATAAAGGAAGAGAAATAACCTGTTGGAGGGAGAACAGGTTTTCACTCTTCTGGGATTTATATCTATTCAGAAATAATTTTTGGTACAGCAGTTGTAATAATGGCTGAATTTGTTCACAGGGGAGATGCAGTCCTCAGGTGCTGTACATATGCCAAGAGTTTTGAGGCTAGATGTCAGGTACTTCTGTTTCTCCCTGTAAATTACAGATCCAGCCCTGTCTTCTTGTACGCTGTTACTGGTGTTTGAATATGTTCTTCCTTCTTCGTGCAGTCACAGCAGGGATCCTCGCTGCCCACATCTTCTTCAAAAAGCTGGTTGGTGAGACACCCAGTGGTGACAGTGAGCACCCGTGAGCTGGACAGTGGGACCTCCTGGGTGCCTTCCTGCAAGTTATCCTTTAGCAGAAATCTTGTCAGAAAGACACGCTCAGACAAGATGATGCTTAAGATTCCTTCCCTTCACTCTCCAATTCTGTCACAGCCTGATGCAGATCGAATGTAAATTATTAAAAAGAAATATTATTTAAATAAATTGTCTCCAGAACACCTCTTGATAATTTTGGTCTAGATTATGCCACTATGGAAGTGGGTTTATAACACATTCCCATATGTTCACATATGGGAATGAACAGAAAGTTCTACTCCAATTCTGTTTCTCACATGATAGTTATATTCAAAACCTGATTAAATGGGAATTAAAAATCCACATCCAGCTCCCACACTGTGACACAGCTCACCTGCAATCACTGCCATCCCTGCCTCAGCTGATGACTAAATTCATTATGTGTCTCCCTACTTAGCCTGAAAATTCCTTTGAGCTACCTTTATGATAGCAAAACTTATAACCAGAAGCTGAAAATTAGATTAAATTCCAGATTAATCCCAGAAAGAAACCTCTTTCTAGTAAGTCAAATTTTTTTTTAGGCTCTACAGATTGTATTGACTATCTGACTCTGAACTAAAATGGGAACTTAGTCTTCTATCACCTGATAATTTGTCACTGGTTTAGTGAGTACTTTCTTTTTTGTCTCCTGTGCTCTGGACTAGCAACCCTTGTAAACCAATAATTAAGTGTTGTGGATCTTCCTGGGGGTGAGGATGAACAATTCACTAACTACAATGAAATAGTGACTTTTTTTGCTATAAATTTATTAAATAGAACTATGGCAGAGTGAATAATGCAGGAGGTGATTTGCTTTCAGGAAGGTTACTAAACAAACATTTCCACTAGCTGGATATTTGGACTTGGCCAGAGTGGTGTTTACATTATTTTGGTGATATAGAAAGCAGTTAGGGAACAATTATGAGATTCTCTCATATTCTAGGACTCTGGAAAGATGTCATTATCCAATTTAAGAAAAAAAAAATAGAATTGAATAAATAATGAGAAAATGTAAAACTTTTCCAGTTGTAGATGCATGGGTAAGTTAACACATAAATTTAAAAGATCTGCTATAAAATGTTAGTAAGTTTTATTTTGCAAGTGAAATGCTGCTGTGGTTTCTGTAAATCCAGGGGATAAAAAATAATTTATAAATGCTCTTGATTAAATATTTTAACTTACTATTTATAAATAAAGCTATAGTGCTTACTAGTTTTCTCTTTAATAAAACCCAAATTCTGATAACTCTAAAAGGCGATGGAAGATGTAGCTGGGCTTATTAAAGATGAATAAAGCTCTATAATGTTTTTTTTTTCATTGCACTAGATTTTTTTTTTTCTAAACAAAATCTCTTATCTCAGAAAGCCATCAAGTTCTCACAAGGAACATAAATCACAGCAGAATAGGCAGCCTCCTGCTTCATTCATTGAGCTCCATATGCTTATCTACCTCGTGTTTCTGCATCCCAGGCTCCTAAAATGCTTCAGTCAACATTCCTTCTGAATTGTGATACGTCATGTTAATCAGCCCCTACAGTGTCCCAAAAATGTATGTAAATTAGACTTTTGATGAAGCAGAATATTTTGACAGGATTTTTGCATAAATCACACACACAAGCATGCTCACACACCGAACCTTTTAAGAGATGAGGACATTTTTGGACCTCATTTTTTTTCTGGAGTACATTGTGACCAGCATGCTGGTGCTGCTTGTGAGCAGGAACACGTATGTGGCAGTATGCCAGGTCCCATAGCAAGAAGCAAATCAAGTTTAAGTCCACTCTTGGCAAGAAAAAATGTACCAAGGAGAAAGAAACAGAACAGTTTCCTCTTCCTTTGTCCTCCTTTTCCCCCACTCCCTTTTTGGCACTTTGTTCTTTTTCTGGGTTATTTGTTGTCAGTGGTAATATCAGCATTTTTAGTGTTATCATAAAAGAACATTGTCCTGTTATGGTAGATTAATGTTTTAACTAAATCTGTTCTTCCAGAATAAGAAATCAAAAATCAAATTAATTTATTTTAATTTAGATAAATTTAAATAAAATTTAATTTAATTTGCTGACTTTCATATTGGTTGTAAATTACTAGGTCCACTGAATATATAGAAAGCCATACTGATACTTGTTCAGATGAGTCTTGAAAGTATTAGCACTGCCTGGCTGCAAACATCTCAATTTTTATTCTCTTCTGACCTCTTTTGCTGTAGTTTTATGTTCCACCCTGTCCTTCAGGACTGTACTCAGACTGCTTACAAGTCTGAATACGCCTGTCTCATCTGTCCCTCTCGCTGAAGTGTTGAGGCTGAGTGAGCAAAAGAAGAACGATGCAGGCAGCGCTCTCTGTCTCCTCTGGGCAGCCCTCAGTCTGTAGCTGTACAGGCAAGGACCTTCAGCTGCCATTCATTTGTACAGCTGGGGCCCTGATGGACATGAGCTGCACCCATGAATCCACTCCATCTTCTACATCTTAGTCCAAATGGGAGGCAAAACTATTTCTGTGACTCTATTTTTGCATACTTAGAGTACTTTTTGACGCAGAATATAGAATCATAGAATGGTGTGTGGTGGGAAGGACCAGAAAAATTACCTGCCTCTAGGCAGGGTTGACACTCCTTAGGTCAAGTTGCTCAGGGACCCATCCAGCCTGGCCTTGAACTTTTCCAGGGATGGGGTGTGTATCCCACCATGAAGTGGCATACACCTGAAAAACTGCCAGACTTCACCAAGAAAGTATGGGATCATGTCTACTTATCTTTGTTTGATGTTGCAGTCTAATAACCCTGTTGCTCTAGTTTCTTCACAGAGCTTTCCCTTTTCTAAAAGTGTGCTTTCATGAGGCTTATATGGGCTATCTCTTTGGCAACTTTTCTTTTTTTAGTTGGGGCTTAAAAAACTCCTCTGTTATAATACACTGTACATTTATTCATCCTGTATCTGCAATGGCAATGCACTGTTTATAATACATATCATGCACCAACTAGAAGAGTCACAGAATATGCTGAGATGGAGGGGACCCACAAGGATCCAATCCAAGTTGAGTCCAACTCTTAGCCCTGTGCAGGACATCCCCAAGAGTCACACCATGTTCCTGAGAGCAAGATGCTCTAGTTTCTATATATAGATACTACAAAACAATGTATGTCTAATACTTGGGCTGTGCGTGAGGTAAAACACAAAATCAAACATATTTGTTATCATATATACGATTCATGTTTCACAAAACACACACTGCCCACAGAGAAAGGTCGGGGATTTTTCATCTAGGGCAAATCCAGCAGAGTTTGGAGTATCAGGTTAAGCATCCCATAGCTGCAAAGGCATACAGGTTGGCTGCTGCCTTTTTAAAGAGGTAAAAGAGCTTATAAGTATGTGCAATTTTATGGCTAAATATAAACAGAAGAATGCTTCAATAATCATAAATGCAGCTGTAGAGCCAAATTCTCATAATGATGTAATAGCCATATATATAGATACACATATATATTCTATTTCACAGTTTGAAATTCTTAATTCTCAACACACGAGTCTTAGTTTCCTGCCAATTTTATAATTTTCCTGTTGTCAATTGCTTTCTAAAATAAGTTTGAATGAGGTGGAATTAAGTTTAAAGTTTAAAAAATTAAAAACAGGTGCTGTGCCTATACCTGCTGCCATATCCTTTTCTTTGTGCCTTGTATCGCTGCTTTCTGGAGCAAGCTGTTTGATCCTGTCTCTTGCTGCTAATTTTGCACTGTCTGCTGGTGGAAGCTGGGGGAGGGGACAAAGTCGGTGAATATTAGAACAGTGAGAGAGTTGAAGATGTTCAAAAACAGGGAAGCTTTGCAAACTGAGTAGAAATAGGGTAGTATTACTCTTTGCAAGCTGAGTAGAAACGAAGTAGTATTACTTGTGAGAGCTTTAATAGCAGCCACATAATCACTGGCTTAAATGTGTTTTGGTTCTGGGTGCTTTTAATGGCAATAATTAGGTAATCAATATTGTTTCAGAATGGAAAAATATCCTGCTTAACAACAGAATAACATTGATTAACTAAGCTACTACCATTTTAAGGAACATTAAGTAATCAAGACTGTTTCCATGATGACATCCCACAGTGAGAGAAAATCAGGCAACTCTAGTATTGGATGAAGCTGGGACTGCATTTGCACTGTTGCTGAGGAGACAACGGCTGCTGCATTTGCCTGTGCAGTATTGTCGTACAAATACTGTACAGTAATCTGAGGGAGGCACTGGGTTCATTTCAGTGAACTTGGATCTTAGCCAAGATATAAACTGGATGATTTCTGAAGATACAGATTTCACTCCATTCTTTTCATTGCCCTTTATACGCTTGTTAATTCATACTGATATGCTTAATTTGAGTATCTCAAATAATTAATGATTATATTTAACTTGCAATTTGAAATTTACTGAGAGGCCTTAGGAACTTTTCAGGAGATGCCACTCTTAACAGATCTACTTTACATGAGAGCAAAATTAATGGTGTGGTAGGAGATTTCACAAAGAAGCTCTGTCTGCTGGTGGCATGAGTAGGAGTAAGGTCCACAAATCCTGGGTGCTAATTTGCTGCTATATCAACTCAGGAATCTTGAACTTTTAAAATTTAAAATTTAAAATTTAAAATTAAAAGATTAATTAATTAAATTAAAATTAAATTCAATTAAATTAATTTAATTAAAATAAAATTAATTTTAAAATTAATTAATTAAAAGATTCATCCATAATTACCTAAACTTTCATATATTTGAGCAACTACAGTTACAACTGCACCTATTCAGTCACTGCAAAGAAAGTTGTATGTAGATGCAGAGATTTAGTAATTTTGATCAGGATTCAGTGAGAGCAATATTTCTAAGAGAGGATGCTGATTCCTTTCTTGTGTGATATTGCAAGAAATGACACTGCACTGCTTTTACTGTATCTGGGGGTGGCACAAAGAGCAAGGCGAGAGTGAACAGGGTGCTGAGCACCCTGACTTGGCTGAAGATGTCCCTGCTCAATGCAGGGGTGTTAGACCTTTAAAGGTTCCTTTCAATCCAAACTGTTCTATGATTCTGTGATTCCATAATTCCATGATTTGACCTATAAATGACTTTTCGTGAGTGGAAGGCAGTGAACATTTGGCAAAGAGAATAAAATCTTAAAGGACTGATCCAGGGTGCCGAAAAATAACAATGGCGCTCAGAAATAACTAAAAAGTGTAGGTGGTAAGCTGGTGGTGGATGAGAATTCTTGAATCTACTTGAAACCAAGTGGGGAGGCCATTAAGCTCTTTTCTAGACATAAGAACAGTCAACATTCCTTCTCCCAGGGGTTAACTGAGCTGATACTCAGTGTTTCATGATACATGAGCATGTTTTTAAAGCATTCACTCCTGGAGGCAGGTCATTATGTACAAATCCCAAGCTTCAATAGGGAAAAATATTTGCAACATTCAGAGCATTGAGGACAAGCATTTAAATATGATCCTTTATATTAAGAAAACTCAAAATAAAAAAAAATAAAATATTAATTTTAAAATCTTCTTCAGAAGTGACAGCCAATCAAAAACCAGAATATTTTCATTCAGAATTGATCTTGCAATTATCAGGCAAAATATTGTAAACACTTTTTAATGTTCAGGTTTAACCTCACCACAATTAATGCAGAAATGTTGGACAGGTGAAAATTCTTATTCTAGAGGGCATCAGGAAAGCTGTTGCCCCAAAGCTGAGTTTGAAAACCATTTTCTGTAGAGAGGATCAGACTGTACTTTCATGGTAGTCAAATTTAGTCAAGAGGTGGGACACAGATTTTATCCATCAGGGCTTTGGATTACTCTATGAAATGAAATATAGCATTATTGCGTTACAGCCTGGAGAGGACTGAAAGGGAGAAGCTCCACTAGCAGGTATGAAAAGATGGAGCAGAGGCAATCTCAGTCTCAGTTTTCAAACCCTGATGCAGATGATCCTCACAATGGTTTTGTTTTCTATCATATGCCATGCTTGTTGTATATAATTATGTGGAAGACCATCTTTTTACCTGATATCTTCTCAGTCAGCTGGTATTTTGTGTGGGCTGATGGTATGTATAGCTTCACATTCATATGCACATGATTACAGGAAGTGGTTCAAGTGGATAGATCTGATTGGTAGGATAAGATGTAAGATGTTTTGGCCTGTATATGTTCTCACACTTCGTCTTGGTAGTATTTTGTCTCAAGCCAATTTACTATATTCAGTGCTCAAAAGGATTTGACTTGATCTTGCCCATCAGAGTTTTTCTGACAGGTGCTATGCTCATCTTCCTTCTTTTGTGGATCAGGAAACACGAATTTACTGAAAATGGCTTTCTAATCTGTTGTTCTGCACTACTGTATCCATTTGACCGAAGACTAAAAGCAAAATATGTCTGGAATATACTTTTAACTGTCATGAAAATTTAGTTTATTTTGAATAAGCATTAGAAAACAGGTCTTATTATCCAAGTAGAAATGTCCAATACAATCTTTCTGACCTTGTCTGGTCAACGTGAGAGTGTTGAATACTCAGGTAAATTAGATAAAGCATGAATTCAAATAGAACATTTCTTTTTTTTATATACATAATTTATTGCGCGGCTGAGTATGCCAAACAATCTCACTGTCATTGGATCTTGTAAAATTCTCAGAGTCAGTGATATGTGAATGCTACATTAATCCTCAGAATTACTTTACTCATACCCATAAGTTCTGAAACCATCATAAGAAGAACAGAGAGTAAAAGATATCCTTGTTCAGGAGAGGCAAAACTAGCTGGATAACTTTGTGTACTCATGACAAGACAGATGGTGTGCACACTGAAGAGAATAAAAAGGACAAAATAGGGATCTGTGTTTAAAAATTTCTCTGGTAAATAATGGAAAGGATGGTTCCAAGAGGTTCTGTGGAACCAAAAGTCTGCAAATTTCTTCCACTCAGTGTAGAAATTCATACCCCTGGTGGAGACATTGATTTTTCAGGTACAGTGTGCTGTTAATAGCAACAGGCTCCATATTTCTAGATGCAATGTCAGCAATGATTTGTGTTAAATTAGAACTGAGTAAGTAATTGTAATTGGTTTCAATGCAACCATATATAGTCTACAGCAGTTTTGGTCTTGTTAGTTTTTTTATCTTTTTTTTTATTCTGATTGCATCTCTTTTACAAGTGACGTTTTAAATTTATTTACCTTCTAGAGTGAAGATTTTTCTATTGTCTGAGTTTTGTTTCTCTAATAGGTGCGTATGACACATGATCGACTTTCTCCCTTGTGGTCTGTATGATAAGTTAACTGGATTGATCTCATCAATTTTTACACAGTTTTGCATATTTTCCAGTCTATCAGTGATTAAGTGGTTTTCTGAATCTTTTCCAAGGGTAGAGGCCTTCCTTTTCCTTCCATCTAGAGGCCTGTAGTCAGTGGTGTTCCCCAGGGATTAATAGTAGGTCCATTATTACTAAACTATTTCACTGGTGCCCAGCAACAGATCAAGATCAATGGTCAAAAATTAAAACACAATAATTTCCACCATAACATGAGGAGGAACTTCATTACATTAAGGGGAGCAGAGCACTGAGAAAGGTTGCCCAGGAAGGTCATGGATTCTCCCTCTCTGGAGACAGTCAAAACTCACCTGGACAGGTTCCTGTTTAACCTGCTCACGGTGACCCTGCCTTGGCAGTGAAATTAGACTGGATGATTTCCAGTGGTCCCTTCCAATCCTAAAAATCCTGTGATTCTATGATAATTCTGTCATTCTGTAGTAGTATTCATAACATATGGAGAGCAGAACTGTGGCCAGATTTACAGTAGGAATTATAATTTTGACAAACATATGTTCTGTTGGGTTTTTTTATCATGAAGAATATTTCCATGTTTATAATCCTAGTATATTAACCCTTCTGATTGCAAAGTTATACTGAGAAACTGCTCTCAGTTTATCACACTTTGTCATCTGAAGACTGTTTCAGAACTACAGCTTTGAAGAGAGTCTGACACTGAACTACCATGGCCTATATCATTGCCACTGATTTGTGGTTTAAGATTTGAAACACCTGTGGCTTTTTTAAAGCCTATAGGGATGACCTTTCCTCCTCCTTTATTTACTGCTCCCTATGCATTTAGTCATCACCAAAATCTACTTCTTTCTTACATGTGTTTTTGTTTAGTATTTATCTATTCCTAAGCCACTGATAAAAAGATTAAGACATACAGAACCAAAAAGAACTGAAAAAACATCAGCAAGTTTCTACTTGAAATGTAGCTGGTTGGCACTGATTCAGATGTAGCATTGTGTTCTGAATCCTATTATTTAACTACTTCTTAATTAATTATGTGAATGTTAAATTGTTCAAGCTTTATCACCAAGATGTCATGTAGTCTCAATTCAATTGCATTACAGAAATCTTATGCAGCAACATCATTATCTTCATCACACAAAGTTGTAAACAGCAAAATATTGCCAATATACTTAAATTTCCTACAAATGTAGAATAACATAAACATTGCTTCTTTCTTGTATTTCTTATTAGTTAAATTTTTAATTAGCCATTCTATGATTTGGTCTGGGATGCTGTTGTATCTACAGATCTACGGCTTTCCATTAAAATAAAAAAAAACAACTCAGTTTCTTACATATTTTTTAAAGCATGGCTACACTCTGTAACATATCCAGATCCCCAGGATATTTCGGGAAGTTTGCATTTGTGATCCACAGAATGTTTTGCCATATGATTTAGGTTCTGAATATTACCTGGATCTGCTTATTGTAGAATTCTCATTATTAGTAACTGTTGCTAAACATTGGTATTAGTTATGGCTGTAGTCAGTAGTGTTTCTCTCACTTTACATTTTATAACTGCATTATTAACTCTCCTTGCCAATATATAAATATTTACTGAAAAAAAAATCTGTCCTCTTTTATTGTTAGCAATTATTCTATTTCATCCTCCTAGAAATTTATCAATGTGGTTTGTTATTTGAATGATCTGGAAGGAACTTGTGTTTCAGACTTTGAATGAAGTATGTCTGTTTCTTGACAACCAACATCGTACCTTTTGTGGTAACACCAGCTACAAAAGAAACAAAGATTTTCCCTCTGATAGCATCACTTATAACTTCTAAGGAAGATGATTTTTTTTTTTTTAAGTAGTAAAATATTGTCTGATCCTCCTGTAGTCTACCTAGAAATTGCAGTGAAACGGGGAACTGACACTAGTCTGTCAATAACTGGATTGGAAAAACAGTAAGGATTCTTTTTAAATAAGCAAATGTTTCTAGTTATTAAATTACTATTAATATTATTGTTTAAAAATGGGGAAGTGTTTTCTGACTAGAGGAAGAACTGAAATGCTACATTTTCTTATTTATTCTGCCAGTTATTTGATGTTGATGTCAAACCCTTTTTTATGCAGGATCAAACTGAATTCTTATAATGTTTAATTGTCAGAAAAAGCTCTTTAAAATTCAGCATGAATATTTGAAGGTAAGGAATTATTAAATAAAACAATGCTTGCTCACATTTTAATGTGCATAATAAAGCAGAAAATAGAAAATAAGAAGCAGGAATACATGAGACCTCTTGTAAATCAGCTGAATCTCAGAGTATAGACTAGACTGCTAGACTGCTGTAGACTCTAGAGCTATTTATGTTATTCTTCTCATGCTTGGATTAAATTTGAATGAATTTCAGGAAGAATTCCATCTCAATGCATGATGTTTATAAAACTTTGCTTGCCTTTTTATTTTTCCTTGTTTTGTCCTTTGTTTGAACTTGTAGAAATTATTGCCATCACAGGAACAGCTTAGAATGCCGGTGAACTGTTGGTGTTTTTCTATCTTTTTTCTCTTTTAATACCATTTTCTAGCATCATAAGACTGAATACTTTTATTCCTGAAACCTCCTGAAATCTCTTTCTCTCGTCTTCAAAACATTTGCTTGGAGTCATCTTTAACATCCTGCTCCATTTTTCATGGGGTGGGAAGGAAGGAAATGTAGTAATTTAAGGTGCAGTATAGCTCATTAAACAATTAAAGAGTCAAACTGAATCTTTAAACCTACTCTGGATCTTTAAAAGTCCACTTTGGGTCTGGACAATAAAGATTCACTGCTTTTAATATTAAACTTTGTATAAACTCAAGAAAATATCTTAAAACCTGAACATTAAATGCTTAAACACTTAAACATGGATTAAAATAAGTTTTTGTGGCAAAAAAATAAGCAATAGAGAAATTTGATTTATAGAGAGGCTTAACAATGTATCTGAAAGCATATAAGGCCTTCATCTTTCCCTCCTTTATACATACATATCTTATGCATAATCTTGGCTTCTTTGCTGGTATTTTTTTCTTCCTAAGAAATGGTATGCCATGCCTCAGACTAGTGGAAAAAGAAAATTTATCAATAAAAACTGTTAAATTTAAATAAACTGTTAAAGAATTTCTTATTTGTACTTTATACCTTGTCCAAGGGGGGTGATTTTGTAAAGAATGGCTATACTGTGCCATCACATGCCAAAATCAAGCAAATCCTGGGCCAAATGTAAAGAGACTAAAATTTTTTCATGCTTTTCCTGTTTAATCTGGTATTTGAAAAATTTCAGTGACATCTGCCTCTGGATTAGATAGGTGTGTCTTGTTTTTATCTGAATGAGAAGTTCCCCACCAACTTTTCAAGAGAAATTCAGTCAGCCAGGACTGAAGGGAAGCAACCCTGGTGTATGAATGCAGGTCACCTCAGGATGGGAAATTCCTTGGAGGATGGCACTCAGAAGCTCCCATAGGCACACTGGTTGGGGGCAAGCTAAAAGACTTTAGATTAAGACATGGGATTATTCCAGGATATCACTCCTTTTCTTTCCTCCAGTCATGTCTCCTCCACACAGATCTACAAATAGCCAAATAAGATAAAATTTCTTTTAAGGCTTGGCATCAGCTTTTGAGTGTAAGTCCTTCTTCTCTTATTATAAGGTTTTCTGGTTTTACCAAATTATTCAAACAATTCAACCACCACCTTGACTTTCCATAGACACATTGTTCTTTAATGTCTCTATTTTTGAAACTGCTGATATTGCCTAGCTCACAGTCTTCTGTGGAAACATTCCAGAAGTTCACTAAGTCCCGTGAAAAAAAGGGCTCCTTTTATATATTTTAAGCCAGTTTCCCAAAGAACCCCCTGAGTGTTTGCAGTAATGTGTGGGTGAGGATTCATGGTTCTGCATTCATTTTGTATAACACCTTCACAATATAAAGCTTGAACACATTTCCCTCAGCTTTCTTCTTCTTAAACTGAAGAAGAAAAAAGAAGAAAATAAAGATGAAGAATGAGAACAAAACTCTTTAGTCCCCTCTCACAGAGCCATGTTTGTTTCCTCTTTGTCATTTTAGTAGCTCTGCTCTGTACCTTCTTCAATATGTCACTCCTGCTCTGCAGAGATGAAGTACACATGGTAACCAAGGTCTTATGCTGTTAGTACCTTCCTTTCTGTTTTCAGTGCCCTTCAAATGAATTGCTTTTTTTAGCTGGTACTTCACAGGGAGCCATGATACTTTGAAAGCAGCTGTATTTTCCTTAGGAACAATACTTTCACACCTTGAGGAAGGTTATGGTATGAAAGCAGAAGCTGCCAGCTTTCACTCTTATAGCAACAGCCAGTGAAAAGAGGACATCTGAACTTGATGAAAAGTCACTAGTTTAGCACCTAAAGGTGGCCAACAAAAAGGCTGGAGGAGGACTTTTTACAAGGGCATGCAGTGATGGGATAAGAGGGAATAGCTTTAATCTAAAGAAGGGTAGAATCAGATTAGATACTAGGAAGAAATGCTTTTCTTTGAGGGGGGTGAGATACCAGCATAGGTTGCCAGAGAAGCTGTGACTATTTCAGCACTGGAAGTGTTCAATGTGAGGTTGGATGGGTTTTGAGCAACCTGGTCTAGTTGAAGGTATTCCTGCCCATGGTAACAGAGTTTAAACTAGATGGTCTCTAAGGTCCCTTTCAACCCAAATCATTCTGCTATTCTATGGCTCTATAATGAAGAAGTAAAACTCTTCCATGATTCACATACTTTACTTGCCACAAAAGGAAAAAAAAAAACAAAACAACAACTTGTAAATATGAAGCATACAAAATTATTTTGCCTCTGTTTTTCCAAGAATTTTGATAATTCCAAATTTTTTTTCTTTCAAGTTCTAAAAGGCCATTTACAACCCCCTTACACTTCATAAACATTTTTTTTCTTTTTTTTTTCCCTTTTGTTTTTTTTTTGGAGATAATTTTCTCTTGTAACTTAGACACTCTGTAGCCCAAACCCACTGCTGTACTCTAAAATTTCTTTCAACGACTGTGGCTCCCAGAACTCACTGCCAGGGGCTAAAGCCATATATTATATAGTACTGAAGTTGATCTTTGTGGCACTGAGAAGGCTTTATTTTATTTTATTTGACACAATAATATTTATTAACTTCAATGTCACTCACAGCATACATAATACTTGAAAAATTGCACCTACAGCATTGGAGAAGGGGCTTTGTTTTGAAGCAGGTTGAACAAAGTCTTGTAGTAATCATTAGAAGTCTGGATTCTATGCTTTGATATCTCTAGCAAAGCTATCTGCTGTCTGAATATCAATCAGGACACAAGAGAAATGGCTGTTGAGTCATGCAGACAGATAAAACTGAAGGCAAAAGAAATTTACAGGATATATTACTCCTATTTGCCTCATACAAACTGGAATTTGTTTTCATATGGTTAAATGGTTTAATGATCTTTAAAAACATTTCTAGACCTCTGAAACAAGCGTTTCTCTTAGTTACAGCCTGGATTTCGGTTCAGTTTTGCAATGTAAAATAAGAAAGGGCTCTGTGGATGTCAGTTATGAGAAAAAGTATATTTGATAGTTCTTTGTGGGCAGGTGCCTAGCAATAGACATAAGAAAAAAGCCATTATGATAGAAGCATCTGGATCCAAGCTGGATCTTGACTTTAATTGGAAATAATGAGGATACTTGAAAGTGGAAGAGAAAGTGTGCTTACTGCTGGGTATTCTTGTTCCCCTCACCCTGCTATCTCATTAAGGTTCTGCACTAAGAATTCCTGCTGTAATTATTCCTGGGGGGAGAATGTTTGGGGCTGTCATTTTACTGAGAATGATTACTGAATTAAAAAACTAACAGTCCAGGGACATTCTGAAAGTTCCAAATGTGACCACTGAGTGGCAATCAGAGTATACTCTTGAAAAGTCAGGGATTTCTCTTGGGCTGAGCAGTGTGCAGGCAGCCAGGCTTCCTGTGTCCTTCTCAAACATTACCGTGGCTCCCAAATCAGAAGGGGTTTGTAAGAAGTCCCTGTGTATCTGGACAGGTAGAAGAACTGTGCTGGGGTGAAGGTGCTGCTTAGTCCAAAACTTCAGTCAAAAATGAAACCGGATAGCAAGGCATATGGAGGCTGGAGCATCCAGCACATCTTGAGACTGTTCTGCATATGCAGCATTATCCAGCAATGGAGAACTAGGACCCTTGGGGAGATGCTCTGTTTACTACCCTGGATGCCTTATAAGGCTGCCTCCAGCTTTGCATGTTCATGGTGTGTGTCTTGTGGCTCATAATCAACTCATAATGTCAAGAAAATTTTTGCTTAGATTTCAAAATTGTATGGCACCATCTATATTGCAACTAGCTCTGGAGAAAAGCTAAAGCTGACCAAGTTAGTCGTGTTTACTCAGATATCATCAAAGACTCATCAAAGGCTCATCAAAGTTGTCTACTTGCTCATTTCAAAATTGCATTGGTGCTCAGGTGCCTAAATTCTGACCACTTCATGAGGCCTCGGGCGCCTCATACCAAGGAACTTAGGTATGCATAGGCAGCTATGGAACACTGCAGTCTGAAATTAAAGCAACTGATCAATTTTAGGCTTACCTAGAGATTAAGTCATACATGAAAATATTTGTATTCACAGTCAGATTCTGAAATTTTAGCCCCCGAAACTCTTTAACTGATTGGACATTGAACTAATGCCAGGCTGAGCAACATGATATGGTAATTAGTGTTGGGTAATATTAAGTTCTTCATAAAGAGTAGGACATGATTATTATTGTGCTTATGTTGTTATACTCCAATTTTTTTTAAAAAAATATTATTTTTTAATTTATTTGCTTCATAAATAATTTCTATCCATTGCTCTCCTGAAATGAAGAAAAGTGAATGATTGCGAAACTGAAGATATTACTTTCAAATTTTAAGGTCTTGGATTAAATACTTTATTGGTGAGAGACATGTCACCTTCACATCACTGATCTACCTGGATTTGCATCTTCTATGTGTAAAATAGACGTGACTGCTTGCCCCTTCTCTATGGAGTTAGTATAAATGTTGGGGTGAAGGGAGTAAAATAATTTCAATAAGGAGAATATAGAAAAGTTTGGGCTGGACAGGAAAGGGGTTTTAGCTGTCCTAGAAGCTGTGTAAATAGAATTTTGTCAAACGTTTCTTCAACTTGCATGTTTTCCAGCAACGTGTTTATGATTAATATTTCAAACATAGAATGGACTTTTTCTTACAGTACTCTGTCGGAGTCATCAAGCATTTTGTTTACCCAGAATTTCTTGGAGCCTAGTCCATGACACATTCTCTTTCAAAATGCGGCATTACAATCTCAAAGAAGCATCTAGAACAGCTTCATTGTGTTCTCTGTTTTTTCATACACACACTCACACACACACGCATATTAAAAAAATATAAAACCCCCTTCAAACTCACAAATATTTACAGTTTTTTCCTTAAAGTTCTTTGTAAAATATTTTCTGTATGTCTTTTTCTGTCTTGTAATTAGTATTTATTAATGCGACCGGGTTTAAAAGGTGTTTAATAAGATTTCAATGAATTAAATTCCCATATGATTTCCAGCTAAAAATTTATTTCCTTAGAGAGAAAAAGAAACCAAAAACCTCTAAATCAAATACATATTGATTTTTTAAAAACTTTACAAATATCTACTTCCATGTTTGGAAGCTTCTCTTGTGTTGCTATTCAAACATGGTGTTGAGCATTTCTGTTTGGAAAAGATATCATTAAAATCTCATTACTTTCATCAAGAAAAGTTAAAGCAATCCTTTGTATAAGGAATCTCAAACAAACTTAGGAGAGGATTTCAGTTCTGAGTTGGCATCCTTCAGTAGGTAAAGAGAAGAAATTTCATTTCAAGAGTTGCTTGAAATGAAATGTGTTTTTATAGGCAATATTTTTCATTAGATGCTGTTTTAAGCAAAGGACTGAAATGTGGGACTTCAAAATCCCAGACTATAGCTTGGTGATTGCTGGGAGATATAGCTCTCTCCAAGGTGAGCAATAGCTTTTTAAATTTGACCTGTACCCAAAACTGAGCTGGGTCAAAAAGACTTTCAAGCTCTCAAAAAGTCTTTCCAGAGTCTGAGTTTGAGCAACATTTTTTGATCTTAGAGAACACTCTAGAGCCCACATGAGTGAAAAAAAGTTGTGGCAGTAGTATTAGCTCTCTGGTCAGAGTTTTAACATTGATTTCATGGGGAGCAGGATTAACTGGTACAGTCTATATACACACTATTTTAAAATGGGATTATCACAAATATTTTGTTCATTAAGAACAAAACCCACACTAAATACACACTATTTTTAATGGGAATATCACAATTTTTTTGCTCATTAAGAACAAAAATCTCATTAAGATGGACATCAAATTTTTCAGGGAGATCACTGTGATTATCAGTAGTAATAGGCCTTGAACACTTGTGCTGATGGGGCAGCCACAGGACAACTTCTCTGGGCAATCTGTGCGAGTGCCTCACCATGCTCACTGTAAGGAATTTCTTCCTTATATTTAATCTTATCCTGTTCTCCTTCAGTTTGAAGTCATTACCCATTGTCCTATCGCTTCATGTCCTGCTCAGAAATTCCTCTCCAGCTTTCTTGTGGCCCTTTTAGGTACCTCATTGTGCCAGAAGGTCACTCTAGAAATTTCTCTCCTCCAGGTTGGACAACCTCAACTCTCTCAGCCTGTCTTCATAGCAGAGGTGCTCCAGCCCTCTGACCTTCCTTGTAGCTCATCTATATGTGTTCCAACATGTCCATATCCTCCTTGTGTTGGGATTGCAGGGCTGGTTGCAGTACTCCAGGTGGGGTCTCATGATTATAGAGTTGAGGGGACAATCACTTCCCTAGATTAAGTTATGTGCTGCACAGATGTGAATTTTGAGAGCCTGCAAAACCTGTGAGAATTAATTAGGAAACTTTATGTTACATGCCAAGTATATACTTAACTTAAAAATAACTATATATATATATATTTATATATAACTTAAATAAAAATCCATCATTTTTATTTAATAAATATAAATATATACAAAAAAATACATGCATGCATACCATATATATAAACCAATCTGCTTCATGAAACCACAATGCACAAAGCAAGGCAAAGCAAATGGCATTTCTCTCTCTGTAACTAATGAAGTGTGTCTCTCATATTTTTTTAAAAACACAATTAGCATGCATCCAAATGCCAGTCAGTGCTCAGAACTCTGCAAGTTGTGGGCCATTGGCATTCCTCAGGACTTGTCCCAAGAACAAAGCTAAATTCATATTTAAAGTGCATTACAGCAAATGATGAGTACTTGCCAAATGGAAACATGGCCCATAGGAATGTATTGTGATTTATAGAAACTGCAAGATGATGCCCTAAAAATTTTGTAGTCACCTAGAGAATACTTTGTACAACTACTGCACTGTAAAAGAGCCTATTTTAAAATTAAATTTAAGCTTACACTTTTTCTGTAGAAGAGTTAATGTAATCCTTGATGGTACTAAATCAGAAATATTTATGTGAAGTTGTTCTGCTTTTGACTCAGTCCCAGGCATATTTTTATGAGTCTGGACTAGACAGGATAAAATTTAGCCAAACTCAGTGCAGTAGAAGGCACTCTTAGGACTCATTCCTTGGTACCACTGTAATTATGGTACCACTGGATTTCACTTCCTGGTGCAATTGAAAGTGGATTCAGAGGAGAAAATCAGTAGTGTATTTGTCTCACTAGTAGGACACATTTAATTTCTGTTTTGTATTCAAGAACAGTTTGGAGAGCAGAACCTGTCTTTGATTTACTCCTACGACTAGAAAGTGATAATCCAAACAATAGTGAGGGAGGAAGGAAGCTTGTAGTGTAGATCCTTCCCAAATACTCAGGATGATACTACATACCCATCAAGGAAAGTAGTTACTCCCCAGTGACAGGAAGATCAGGCAGAGATTTTAACTTCAGAAGGTATTTCTTGAAGGTACAATGCCTTTCAGAAGCACTGTCAGGTCAGAGTAACTTCTACAGCTTGTATTCTTACACCCAGACTAGCTTTCAGTCAAACAATAACACACTGTGACATATACATCTACAGCACCTTCAGTTCCACTTAACCTATTCTTAAATGCCAGATCCTCCTGTAAATATAGTAGACACTGTAAAAACAACAAATACTCCAGCTATTAATGCAACCTGTCTATTCTCTGAGTAGTGTGTTTAGTAGTTTAACTTGTCAAAACATGCACTATCTTTTCAATCTTACTTCTGTAACCTGCATTTTACTTCTCCCTGCTATATGTTCCTGCCTACACACTGCCTCAATCTCAGCTGCAAAGTCCGTAGGGCAGGACATATTCTGCATATGATATTTCTTGGATCATCAGTCTTATTTCAAGCTATACAGGAATAGCAGAATCTGTGTTCTTTGGTTAATTATGACAATTCTGTAGAATTGAATGAAAGTTACTGGCAGAGGCAGGAGATGTTTTTCATTCTGATTAGCTGTGTTTCAAATCTCTGGAGAAAAGTGAAAAAAATAACTGGAAATTGCTTATAAAAATTTGCCTGGATATAACAGCACCTGTATCCCATGTGGCTTCCCAGGGAAATGAAAAAGCTGTCTGTTCCAAGTGAGAAGTAAACCACAGTGGTTGGTCCAGAGTGATCATGAAACAGAAGCAGCAGCACATGACAGGTCTCTAGTGACAGTGAATGACACCTCACTTTATACCCTTACTGCCAAATGGTAGACACATTTTGATACTGCTCAGTATGCATAGATCAAACTTTGTCAAACGTAAGGTCTGTAATAGTGGCATCAGTTGCAAGTGACATTAAAGAGTTGCAAACATATGAAATTATTAAATTTTTCACTTCAGAAATGTGTATTTTCCAGAACACACCGGCTGCCATAAAGGAATGGAGTATTAATTTTCTCTTAGAAAAAAACTTGCGTAAATCTTCCATAGTGATTTGATAATAATTTGATGGGAAATGCCATGCAGAAATGCAGGCTGAGTTAGCACCTAACCTATTTGTAGGCCATGAAATTGAGAGGGTTCCTCCTTGAAATGTGAAAGAAAATTTAGTTTCTTCTGTGACTGCATTGTGTTCAGCTCCTGCAAAATAGAATTTTGTGCAGGAATGTCAATAACAGTGAAAATTTTAAGAAAATGCACAAGCTCCCAATCAGAGTTCCAACAGAGAAATAAAATTTATTTTTGTTGATTATACAGCTCCGTATGCTTTCTGGGATTCATGGGGAAAAAAGTACTACGAGGTGTGATTTATTGCCAGGTGTATTTTTTGTTTTTCGATTACACAAGTGTGTGGATGTAAATTCCTGATTCTTTTATTCTAGTGTGTTCCCACCAGGATTTTTTATGTTTTGCATAAAAAACAAACACACACACAAAAAAAAAATCCATAAATTTCAGAAATTCCAAATGAAAAACTCTGTTCAATTGGAAATTTTGAAGCAAAAATGTTTACAATTATTTTGCGACATGGAACAAGAAATATAACAGGGATTGATAAGACATATTAACTAACTTTAGATCACTAGTACTGGCTCAGAACAGTGGTTCTCTTTGTTCCCTGGTTTTCCCTGTTTTAAATCACTTTTTTAAAGGAAAAATGCTTACTGAGATTGAAAATATTTGCAGATTTCTGCAGCTAGGACTTTTAAGAATATAATATGGAAGATGCTCAGATAACAAGAAGATTAATCTTATGTTGTCATTGTTAGGCTGGGTCTTATTTAGTGGAATATACATGAAAAGCTCTAACTTCATAAAAACGTGGCCATGGGGAAAAATTTTCTT
This sequence comes from Parus major, assembly GCF_001522545.3. NCBI lineage: Eukaryota > Metazoa > Chordata > Aves > Passeriformes > Paridae > Parus > Parus major. The sequence goes on from NC_031768.1 coordinate 82,681,700, forward strand.
ACCAGTACCTCCTCCCCCTCAAAAAATGTAAAATCCAATTTGCCTCAAAGCATCCTTGTCTCATTTCTGTTATGAATCTCAGTTTACAATATTAACACTGAAGGAAAAAGTTTAACATGTGCCTTGTGATAAGAACAAAAACCATTATCATTGTTTCATGTTTCTCATACACTATGAGATTAGTTACTTCACCACAGACTTTTCAATGTAGGTTTAAAATAATGATAACAGGTGGATTCAAACAGATGGGAAGAGCACGCGTTATTAGTATTGGAATAGTACACTAGAGAAAATGTGTTGTTGTTTAAGCACTGACTAATTAACAACTCATTTAAATAGTTTTGGTGCATATGTTGTAAACTTAATAATATCCCACTAAAGCCATAGTACCTGTGGCTAAATTTAACAGGTATAGTAAAGATTATGTCCAATGAAGAATTTGGAGCAGGTCTTTGGAGATATATTTACCTTGAGAAAGCAGGACTAAACACAGTTTTAAGAAAATGAAATGCTACTTAGTACATACAGACTGCTCTTCCACATGGCACTTGTAATAAAAATTCTTTTATGTGTGAAAATTCCCAACAGTTTGCACCCACATTAGACAATATTAATTTTTAATTCTTTTGTAGTAGTACTTAAGTGGACTCAGATTCACCTCGCCTACTTAGGCATCTAAAGGTCTTAATTTAGGAGCCTGGTCACCAAAGACAATGCATTTATTCATAGCTCTCCCTTTTTCTTAAATTTGTGGTAATGCTTGTGAAGATTTTAAGGCAGTTTCTTATTCAGGGGGAAATTGAAACCACACTGTCAGCTGTAAGATCCATTCATAAAAGAAGGATTAGTCACAAGGCTTAAGCAAGCACAACGGGAGGAAGTTACAGGAGAATATTTCCAGGTGGGATGACAAACTCTCTCCTACTATATAAATTAGCTGTAGACCATCACTGCTAAGTATCACCCATGAGCAAAACCAATTGCTATCCCCTCAAAAATAATGCCACATAGTCTAGGAGTAATGTAAGAGTGAGTACAGCAGAAAAGATGACTGTTTAATAATTCCTTTTGGAAGCTGCTGCTCTTTGCTCAGAGAAAATAAGTGCAGCTTGACATGAATGCATGTTACAAGATCAAACATTCCTAATTTTCAACAGTCTCATATCTCATAGAATGGTTTGGGTTGGAAGGGACCTTAAAGGTCACCTATTTCCAATCCTCCTGTCTTGACTCACCCCAGAAGGTGAGGGTAGATGAGGCTCTTGCAAATACATCCCTTGTGGTGGATAAGAGTAAAATGACACAATGTTGTGTACATATAGAGGTACATTTTAGAAAAAAAATATTGTAATTAAAAGAAGTATGTAGCAACTTTAGTTATTATCACTAGTAATATAACAATATAAAAGTCTGAGGAAAAGATATATGGAAAAGAAAGAGAAAGGATAAGAGTAGATAGCAGAGAGGAAATATATCACCACGCACAGACACAGCAACAAGACTTGATTGTTGGTGGTTGCAGCCTTGATCCATCAAGGAAAGAGGAAGCTCAGGAAACAAAGAGTTCAGTGGGTTAATATGCAGTCAAGTTCAAGGGGGGATACTCAGGTACCTCTGGAGGAGGCAGTTTTAACACTGTGGATCATAAAGAGTTGTCTGGTGGAAGACCCCAGAAATTAATCTGAGGGAGCTTTAGTGGGTGTTGGTGGTTGCAAATCCTCTCTGTCCCAAAACTTGGGGTGATATTAGTATGAGCAGTTGCTTAGTTTGCTACAGTTTTCCAGATTTTTTAACCAGATGTGCTATGCGAACCAGACCTCACCTGGAACTGGGAGGTGAGTCCCTTCCTGCTGCAAATCCCTCCCTGTGCTTATCTCAAGTTCCTGCTGTGGTGGCTTTCTCATAGCAAGTTCCTTCTGGCCTTCTGCATTTGAGACAAGCAATTTCAAGACAAGGACTTGAAAAATATTTAAGTCCTTACACTGAGGTCAACCAGACTGCTCAAAGCCACATCCAGCCTGGTCTTGAACACTTCCAGGAGTGGGACATCCACAGCTTCTCTGGGTAACCCATGCCACTGCCTCACCACCCTCACAGTAAATAATTTCTTCCTAATACCTAAATTAAACCTTCCTCTTTCAGTTTAAAGTCATTCCCTCTTGTCCCATAATGACATGCTTTTATAGAATGTACCCTTCCCACTTTCTTGCAGCCCTTTCAAATACTGGAAGGTGCTCTAAGGTCTCCCAAAAGTCTTCTCTCCTCCAGGCTAAATAACTACAATGTTCTCAGCCTGTTAGCTAATTATACTCCTGATGGTTTCCACAAGGTGAACCTTAATGAGATGCAACTTGTTCTTCAATCCTATTGAATTAATGTAATCCATAAGTACTCTTAGACAATAATTCATCTGGGTTAGTATCTTGAGTTAAGTGTGGCCATTCTGAAAAATGTCTGCTTTATTCCAGGTTGAGTTTAACTCCATGAAAGTTTAGAGAAGCTTTAGGGACAAAATAGAAATTGAAGCGATCATTTGTAGACATCCTAAGTTTTGTCTTGCAATATTCAGACCTTAACATCATAAGGGAATACACACTTATGCAGAAAAAATATACATAAGCTGGGACAATAGAGCATAGCAAACTATCATTTTAGGAATGTTGGATTGTCCTCATGTAATTGTATAATATATATAATTAATTGTATAATAGATATAATATATAATATTGTATATTATATATAATCTAGAATATAATATATATTATAATATTGTATAATATATATAATTAATTTATTTATACTTAGGCATGTTTTCCTGTTACTAATGGCTTTTGACAAATAGGAGTTCTGTCTCTTATCTCAGAAACAGCTTTTGTCAGCCGGCAGAAGGGCAGAGATTTTACCGGGAGGCAGAACATGAGCTGATGTTCCCCCAAAGAGCAATGATGAGGTTATATGGCAATGCTTCTTCTATTGATGGCATCATTACCTTATTATGATGGTAGTGTTTGCACAAGAAATTGGTAACAAATGATGCTGAGTTATCGGACAATGCTATCAGCCAAATAGAATGCTAAAGTAGCATCTCTCCTGTGAAACATAATCATTCTAGTAATTCTGTCATAACCCTCACATGCTTGGTTTCTCAAGGACAAGATTAATTGCTGTTGGAGGAAATCTTGACTGAATTGCTTATAGTTAATTTTATCTATCACACCACAATTTACATGCATGCTTTTATTGTTTATATGCAGGCTTTTAGTTGCAGCTGAAATTGTAATTGAGAAATTGGTTCAGATTACTTTTAGTGTCTTCTCAAAAAATTGCAGAACCATTTCTCTAAATAACATTATGAGGAAATACCAGTAGTTGTAAGATAAATGATGAGACAGGAATAGTAGATAGTAATCTGTAAGAGTAATTTCTAAAAATTTTGTCTTATGGCTCCTTTTTACTGCACACAGTGCTTCACATCTGCCTCTCTTCCCTTGCTGACAATCTATAAAATGAAAGAATTGTATTTACTCCTAGGCTTCTGAAGACTTAAAGATAAAGAGTTCTATGGAAGACTTGATCTCTAGCATTATCTAAGTTAATGGATAATGAAAGGAGCGGTGACACAGGACAGCCCAGAGCAATAGGTTTAGTTTACTCAAACACAGTGTTTCTTTCTGAGGTGTGTGATAAAAGCTGCATTTCTCCTTTCATAGATGAGGAAAGATCACATTGTCAGCGTATCTTGCACATCAACACAAAGTAAAAAATCAAATCAGCACAAAAATAAACAATATATTTTCCTGCCTGCTTCACTTGCAACCTTGTCAAATTCTCTCTCAGCACTAAAGGCAGTTGAAAATCACAGAAAATTTTTATCACTCTCTTAAATGAATGGCTTTAGACTGGAAATTGGTCTTTACAGAACTGTGTCTTTCCCTCTGGCACTGCCAGAATGTTGAATCAGTTTGGCCCTATCTCTCTGGTCTAATTACTAATATGGTTCCCCCTACCCCCTGCCAAAAAAAAGAGAAAAATAGTAAGTCTTAAGTATTTCATGGGAGAAGTCATACCTATTCCCTTACAACCCCAGAAGAAGGAATTATGTCCATTCTTTGCAATTATATTTGCTGCCTTTTTGGCTGATTTCTCCAACAATGAACTTTGGGGAATGAAGAGATGCCCAAACTATTCTTGGAGATGGGATGGATGCCCAACCCCTTTATAACACTGAAAGATTCCTCATGTTTCAGCAAGGCATAAAGCAAGGATAAATAGAAAATTTGAAAAGGTATTCTCTATCTTTACCACATTCTATCTACGGCATGTACTATATAAGCCATCTAATTCTATAAACACAAAGTGGGATCAGTAGTCACCATGACTTGGGCAGAGTTTTGGCTCTTAAAGCTGGATATATTTAGGCTGCCATATTACGTTCATCACAAAGATTTGCTTTCACAAATACCTGTGGGGATAGTAATGCTATAGTCACGTACAGATGTCAAAGATCTGAGCCTTCAAGTCCTTACAATAATTACTTTGAAGTCTGAAATTAAGAGAGAACAATGTAAGTGAGGAATTGCTTTGGTGGCTGGAAAGGAATTGTATATCCAAAGAAAGCCTTGGAAAATTACCTTTGAAATACAGTCTGTGAAAGAGATCAAACTAAAATCTAAGTATTGAAAAAACTCCACTCAGAAATTTGTATTGATGGTTTCTGTCTGGTTACTTGAGAATATCAGCCATTGCCTGGGCTGAGCAGTGTCTCTACAGGAGATAGCAAAGATACAAGTAAATGCAGGCTCAGAGAATTATAGTTAGCTGAACAGATGAGAAAGCCAAAAACAGGCAGCAGTTTAATTAAAAAGGAACTCCTGATTGATGATGTGCTGTAGAGTGCATGGAATTGAGTCTTAATGACTTCATACCAGTGAATTCAGGGTGAGGGTTTTGCAAATTGTACTAAGGTGAGAGTGAAGTTAGCTCTAGGAAAGAGAGACTTCTGCTAAAGAAGGCAGAAGGAATGAGGAGATGGCTATTATTTTTGTGGACAAATAAACTAAACCAGTCTGCTCCTGGCTCTGGAGTCCCAGTATTAAATCTATTCAGTTATTCCAATGCTCCCTTGGATGGTAGCGCCCTATGCCAAATAGACTTTTTCTATAAAATCGTCAGGACAAGGAGTTGGGATTTAGCAAGGGCCAGGAAAACTTTCCAAATAGGCATTTTCTCCTAAGGTCCTTCTGTTTGAGTGAGAGGATTAAATACCATGGCTGTTCCCTCCAAGAGGAACTTTTTCCTAGAAACTGGCCATGAGCACACTGGATGAGCTTTAGCACAGTTAATATTTCCTCCAAACTTAGAGGAATGCAGAAGATATACAGGTGGTATCAGATCATATAGATCACTCTAATCCTTCTCCCAACTCAAATGTTTCACACCACTGTTAAGGACATAATGGCTAGCTGGATTTTTTTCCATATGCACTTGCTGAGAGAGTGCCAACTAAGGGCATACAGGCAGTCCTGTATATGTGGTTCCCAAGGGAAATCTGACTTCCATTTTTTATGCCTCATCTGAAATGATGATACCTCATCCCTAGAACTGTTCCAGGCCAGGCATGATGGGGCTCTTAGCAACCTGCTCTAACAGAAGATGTCTGGGCCCATGACAGGGGAGTGATGATCTTTAAGGTCCCTTCTAGCCCAAACTATTCGATGATTCTATGAAACATTGAAATTTGTATTTCTTCCTTTTTAAAGTGCATATGACTGACTCTAAGGGCAGTTTGGCCATGTTGGTCCTAGACACAAATGCATATTTAGTATGCTTCAACAGACCTTTCAAAATTTCTTTTCTCTCCATTTCACCTGTTTCTCCCCTTTATTCATGACCTTGTCTATAAAGACTTTGTGAAGCTCTTGGAGCTAACTCTGAAAGGAGCAGAGAATGAAATATTGTGGTACATCTTCGTTCATGCAGAGGATGGCCTCCTCTGTGCTGAAGAATTTTCTTTGTGCTGTTCAAAAGTACAAAAAAAAAAGCCATAAAAAATCTACCAATGCTAGAAGAAACCCCACAGAACTACTCAATTTTTATGAAAGGGAAACAGAAACATTATTCTCTCTCAACATTTTTAGTATCATATAGTTTATCTCTCTCTCTTCCTGAAAGCTTTCCTAGAGTCTCTTGGAAAAAATGAGTCACTCCCTCACACACATCAACTTTCAGATACTTTGAGAATAATGCGCCTTTTTTTTTTTTTTAAACTGAGAACTTCTTCAAATAAATGTTTTCTCCTTGAGGGATTCTAAATGCTTAACAGTCCCAAGATATTTCTAAATACTAAATCTATATTGATATCAGTATATTATATACTAAATCTATTCTAGTATACTAATACTAATCTTATTAATAAGAAACCTCTCTGCCTTTTTACAAGGGTTACCAAAGACATCCATTAATGATGCACTGAGTTGAAATAGTCATCACAGGTGGAAAGAGGAACTTCAATGGAAAGAAATGAGGAACTCTATGTTTTCTTCTACTTTAATAATTTCTTATAGAGAGTCTGGTAATCCTCTGAATCTGCTGTTTATTGAGGAATAACATCTCACTTGATACAAAGAATTGTATATGAAAGAATATTGAAACCCAAAAGTACTGAATGAGTTACTATTAGAACAAAATTTCTGGAACCTGATGTTTAAATATCCTCACCCTGGATCTTGTTTAAAAATGTCACAGAACATCACAGCACATCTGGATCCTCCTGGATGGCTGTATCTTCACCTGTGCCATTAATTCGGTGCCATGGCATCATTACTGCCATATGTTTTTGACTAAATATGGAGGGGTTTATCCTGTGATTATTTATGCCCTGCTATTTAACTCTAAAAATGCCAATTCCTGCTTCTTCCTGCTTTAGTTCAGCTTTAATTTCTGGTGCATGCTTTGCTTGTTACTTTGGGGGACTGTGGACACTGCCCAGGACAGAGCAGATAACCACAAACTGCATATTGTGTCTGTGCAGCGCTGCAGCTGAAACAGTTAGGAAAGTGATATGAAAGCAGATCGTAGCTTGAAAGGCCCATGAAGTAACTTAATGTACTGTGGAGACATCTCCAGAGACTGCTGGTGTCAAATATGGAAATCCCTGCATTTTTTCTTCCCCTCCTTTCAAGCTAAATCATCCTTCAAACTGTATGATTTCAATATACTTCTAGCTTGAAACTTCTATCATTTCTGTGCATGCTGAAAGGTTCATGAGTTGCCTAAAAATGTTAAAACTTCTACTTATTCTGTCTTTAAACTTGCATGATATTCAGAACTCATCTAACCCCTTCTTGCCAAGAAGAATTTGAAATGTTTTGAGAAAAAAGGAAGAAACAGTGTCTTGGTTTGAAACGACAGGTGTCTGTTAAGAAAGACAGAAACTTTTCTTGAAATGGAAAAATGTAAACCCCCCTCCCCACCCGAATTTTTTCAATTTTGAAATCAAGGGGCTCTCAGGCAAAGATATAGGAATAGGAATAACAGTTCCTTACTAGGAAAATTAAAATAAAAATACAGTAATACAAAAGAAAACCACTGACAGAGTCAGAATACAACCTGACACCCTGTTGGTCAGGGTGGTAGGTTGGGTGTTGGTAGCAATTTGATTAGATGGTGATTGCAGCCCTCCTGGGGTGACAGATGTGGTTCTGTTGAAGCAGTGATCCTGTAGAAGGGTGCAGTTTTCTCCTGAAGGTCCAGTGGTGTAGCTGGGTCGAGTCTCTCCTTTGGGACCCAGGGGAGAAAGGCTGACAGCAGAGTCCCAAGTCTCAGATTATATCCAGGTAGGAATGTTTGGATCCTCCCCCTGGGTGGAACATCTCACAATGGGATGATGTAATTTCCTCAGTCGTGCAGTGAGACTCAATGGCCCATTAACAGAAGATCTCCCCCTGAGTTGTGAGGGATGGGTCATGGAAGAGATAAAGAACACTGCCCCACCTGGTTTTAACAGCTGGTAATAGAATACATACTTTTGGTTACATCCTGCATTGTAACCCGAGGGAGGGAGGGAGGGAGGGAGGGAGGGAGGAAGGAAGGAAGGCAGGCAAAATAAGAAGAAAATAAAAAAGAAGATAAAGCAGAAATAAGAGAAAAAGAGAAAGATGGCTCTTATGCCTTTGCTCATACAACCTAAATTTAGCCTCCAAGGCACCTTTTGTAGTAGAAAAACCCCAGATCATTCCCATGCTCTAAACAGGATCAGTCCATTGTTAATAATCTGCCAACAATCTTTGTTTATCTCAGCTGCATTCTACTGGATCCTGCCCACATGTGACGCTGCTGGCAGAAATAAATGTATCTGTCTCTAGTCAGAATGGCCAATATGTTTTCATATGCTTCCTAGGGAACAAATTCTGCAATTTATAAGCCAGTTTAACATAACAAAGATAAATAGTTATCTAAGCAACAATATGTCTAGACTCAACATTTCAGCCCAGAAAACATTCCTAGAATTGCAGAATTATATTGACTATTGAATTATGTGGGTAAGAATTACTCAAGTTTTTGAAAATATAAAATTATACTGAATATTATGAAAGCATAGGTTTCATACTAGAGTTCTACTGGTTCATCTTTACAGATGGGCAATAGTATGATAACAGCCTTCCTTTTAAGACACTGAATTGCTTATCCAGTACTTGAAAGAATTCAGATAAGCAAATGTATAACAGACTGAAATGTTTATGTTTATATTGGATTTTGCAGTGTGTCTTGTATAAAATATGGAAAAGGTTTGTACTATTTTCTAATTCTTGTAAATGTTTGGAATTAATCTTGGGGTTTTATGGATTAGGTCACTTAATGAAATAAATAAAATTACTAAATATGTGAGAATAATTTGCAATAAAGTTACCATCATGCCAATTTTCATTACATCAATGCATTGGAATGAATAATCACTTAGAGAAGTACAGCAGAGAAATGGCAAATATACTTCACATCTGTAGGTAATTAAACACATGCTCAACTTTAACCTCCAGTGCATCAATGAAGGACTTTAAAGTTTTGTAGAGGAAAAGTTTGGTTTAGCATAGGTGATAAGGGGAAAAAGATGCCGATAAATCTGTTTCACACAAAACATCACAGCAACCTGAGGGAAGAGGAAAGAAAAGTTGGAAACAACAGATGTGTCTGTATGTTCTGCCAGAGCAAAGAAAGGGGGTAAAAATGCTATGTTCCATGCAATTCAGAGACGAGTTAGGTAGTTCCTTCTCTTCTCTGTAAGCACTGATAATCAGATAGGGACAAAAGGAAAGAAGATGCTACAAGGGCAATTGCTAAGTCTTTGGGGGCTGTAAATTAAGGAAAAAACTGTGACTTTTGTCTAGATAATTCAGAGGAAATTATCCAAAGGGATGAAATGAATTGATTTTTCCAATAAGAAACTAACTAAAATAGAAGTAGCAACAGAATCAGTCAGTCGGAACATTATTGCTTCTCAGTAGCACTGAAAAAGTAATATTCCCCAATTTTGCATACAAAGACATTGAGGTTGATGATATCTACTGCTTCAACCACTGCCCTCCCACTTCCTTCTGCCCTCCCCAACAGCTGGATTAGTCCTAAATGTCAGAAGTGTCCAGTTCTCAAAATTTGGCCCGATGGCTTAAAGTAGCAATTAATGTCTTCATTCACACTGCATGCTAATGAGCAGAACTGTAATTTTCCTCCTTTAGAATGATTTAATCATTAATGAGCTGTCCAATCCTTTTTGTATTTAGTACTTCAATGACAAGAGTATCTCTTAAGTTCTTTCATGAATAATAGGTATATTTCTAAATAGTCTAAAAGGTGGTGACAGAAATTCAAACTTATGAATTCTGTTGAAAATTGTTCAATGACATTGAAATCCTTGCATGTAATACATCTATGCTTTCAGGCTACAGAACTTGTTGATGGAAGAGTGTGTATTTCTGGATTTGTGTGTTCAAGACTGAATTTTTGAGATAATTTTATTTAATGATCAGGGACATATTTCAGAGTCACCTTCACTTGTAAACACACTTTCTGTGGAACTGAGTCAGAACTTTCATGCTCAGCTTTGCTCCTAATGAGTTGACAAAGCTCAGCTATAAATTACAAGCTGCATTCAAATTAGCTTTTAAAATATTTTTGGGGGCATAAAATTGGTATTTTTTATGTGATTCACTTAACATAAATAATGCATCAGTTTATCTTAAACTGAATAATTCAAATCAAATGTTGGTAAACTATGAAAGTCTTTTTATATGGAGATTCAGAAAGAATCATACCTCCTTTGAGATTTATGTTGAATGTGTTCACTGTGGACCTTTTAACATTTTTTAAAAGATACTTGTTGGTATTATGCATGTCTTTTTCATTCTGTTGGGGGCAAAAATCACTTTTGTTGTTGCATGACAGATGGCAACCACAAAAGAAATCATATTAGATGTGTTTGAAACACATCATATGAATTTAAATTTTGTACACAGATGTTTCACAACAAGCAGTATTTTGCAGAGAAATTTGAGGAACAGAGAGAAGAAAGTATATAAGTTAGCACGTGCACGTGCATACGTATATATATTGGTATATAAATATGTATGTCATGATGCATTGCACTTTCCACAAGAGTAGCAATAGCAGATTATAAAACACTCTATCTGGGAAGCAAAAACTCTTTAGTTCATATTTTAAAGTGTTTTCTATACACAAAGCAGAACAAGAGGACAGGAAGAATGCATTTAATGAGAAACACTATTGATTTAGAACTTGAATCTGACTTTGTTTTCATCAGTATGCATGTGAATCACACCAGTGTGTCTGAAAGTAAAATGAATCTTGAAATATAGCTTGTGGAAGGTTTTTCTTCCTTCAGTGGGGACCTTTCTAATGAAAAAGAACAAAAATAAATATCTAAAAAATAGGGACTACATCCGACAATTACTTCAAAATTTTTGACTGAGTAATATTACCCCAGAATAAAGATCTCTTTAACTTTCTTCACAGTCCAAACTCCTATAATACAAGATGATCTATTCTTTTGTAATGGGTATTCTACAGATATAATTCAATGGTCAAAATCCACTGTGGACCAAACTAAGCCTCTAAAACCACTTAAACTACTTAAAAACAACCCCAAACCAAACAAAACCAACATTTCTTTTTCTTTTTTTTATGATATTTTTTCCTTTTGGGTTACTTTTTACCAGAATCAGTTCCTCTGTTGTTTCCTGAGGCAAGCATCAGCTTTTCAGCACAGAGAAGAAAACAGCACATGGAAGAGAAGGAGCTGACAGGGACTGGGACAAGTAGGGACTGCCTTCAGTAGACATGATCATAGCACATTCATGGAGCTAAACTAAAGGAGCTCAAATCTCAAGGTCCTCCTTTATTAGGGGCTTAAACATAAAAAAGCAAAGAAATATGAGGGAACATAGTGGTAGCATGCAGAATGCACTGTAACATTTTCATCTTTCATATTGGACTATGAAAGTATTCAAGAATTAGATTCTTTTAATGTAGAATTTCTAAGGTAGAGGCAGAAAACATGAGTCCTAGCCAGTAACTGTAGTATAGCTTTTGATGCAATAAAATATGAAATTATATAACATGCTCAGAAAATCTAATCTACACTATTGTGGGGCAATAGTTCAGAACAAAATTTTTCACACTTATAATTTTTCCCCAAAAAGAATTAAAAAGACATGCATAATATCAATTAATTTGGTCTATCTGAAATATTTTGTGATCAATAACTGTTTTTCTGGCATGATTATGGAGTAGGTTCTTTTGGAAACTGTGCTAAAGGTGATTGGTGATGGCCAGCATAGCACCACTAAAGGCCAGGTATACCTCACAAATTTGGTGGCTTTCTGTGATGGGGTATAGCTTTGAGAGAAGGGCTTTTGTTCTACCCAGACCTGTGCAAAACATTTGGCAATGTCCCTGGGCAGGGCTTTGAGCCACTAGACCTAGTGGGTGGCACCCCTACACATGGTAAGGGAGCTGGAAGTAGATGATTTTTAAGGTCATTTAAACCCAAACCATTGTCTGAGTCTATGATGTTTCCAGGAGAAAAAAAAAGCTTCTTTCAATTTTCCTCTGTTTTATAGACCTTAAATGTTGTCAGCATAACAACTGTATGAGTGTGGTGAGTCTTGAACCATGGAAAATTGATATTGATCACAAAATATTTCAGATAGACCAAATTAAGAGAAAAAAAAAATTAGAAGAAACTCCTTTTTATCCCAAATTACACTCTTCTGAAAGATAAAAATGAATAATGATGTCTGCCACAGGTCTAATGATATTCCCAGAATTGCTTCACATATCAACAGATAAAAAAGGACATTTAATTAACAACTGTCCTTTCTCTTTTGAATGAAAACCAGAAGCATCCTTACACACTTAGGAAAGACAGAGCCAAAAGATCTGTTTAGACTTGTTAGGGTTTAGGAAGATCTATTTTGAAGCTCAGTTTCTAATTAATGTGAGAGTTGTATATCACACTTGAAGATGCTTTCTCAGTAGGTTTCAGTGCTCTATGGATCATGGGTAATGAAAAAAAGACTGATATTTTGATGTTGAAAAGTGTTATAAGTTCTTAAATTACAACTGACTTATATCTGCTCAGACCTCCTGAGGTTTTAATATAATTTAAAACAGAGCTCATTAAATTATCAAGGACATAGACAAGGAAGGTTATGTGACCTTACAACATAATTAGATAGAGCTATAGAGAGACAATTGCTTTTTGAAAAAACAAATAATATTTGTGACCTATCAGACACCTGTCTATACAGAAAGATGGATCTAGTCTCGTCCCAAGCAGCAAGTGACAGGACAACAGGAAATAGCCTCAGGTTACACCAAGTAGGGTTTAAGTTGCCTGTTAGGAAAACTTTCATCACTAAAAGGGTTGTCAAGCACTGACACAGGGTGGCCAGGAAAATGTCTGAGTCATCCTCCCTAGGAATATTCAAAAGAAGTGTGGATATGGAGCATGCAGACATGGTTTACCTATGAAAAATGCAATGCTGGGTTATTTGCTGGACTGTGAGCTTAGTGATTCTATGATTCTATGATTTGGAGAGTGTGTGTTTGTGATGGGTCCTATATGCAAGAACTTTAATTTGCAAAGCAAAGTAGAATTGAATGCTAAAAAGCAGCAAAGATATAATACACTGGCATGGATCAAGAACATCCAGACTTGTAGGGCAATAAAATCATATCTACCCACAAACCAGCAACTCCCGTTGTCTTTGAAAGCTGACAAACAATAACTGTTCTCAAACTTCATCTCTCTGAGGATGTCTTAGCTAATTCATAGCTAATTAATAATAAATTAATTACAATTAATTCTTCTTGACAGAGGACAACCAGATGCATAGAATTTGCAAAAAAATCAGCACACAGTCTGGCAAATAAAACCAGAAAACCCAGCAATATTAAACTAAAACAGTTTAATATTAAATAATTTTCCCTTCCTATAGACTACCATTTATCAGCATTCTTAGATATCAAAATAGCTGAAAAGAAAGGCAAATATTATTATAATAAATATAAAACTGCAGAAAAGAGATGTGGTAGATAAGAAGCTACCTCATAACTGGGAAATAGCACTGTCATCCTCTGAATTCTATATGCAAAAAAATCCACTATGTGGTAAAAGCTAACCAACCAACCAAAACTTGTGATATGCTTCTTAGAGCTGCTAAAGAAATTTTGTGCAGCAGACCTTAACTCATTTGACTTAAAAATCTCTTGTGTTTCATGAAACTTTCAAAAGCTCATTAATATGTGAGATCATTAAGTCAAAATAATAATAAAAAATAACATCACTATTTTAATAACACAACTGATTGATAAATCAGTAGGGTTTTTTTTTCTGTCAGACAAAGAAAATGGGTGTTATTTTTAAAATAGCTGCAAGAGAATGTTACCTGTCATATCAGAGTCTAGCTACCTGGTTTGGAAAAATGTCTTTTGTTCAATGAATTATATAGAGCTTCTACCTCCTACTTCTCAGACAAAGTTCCTTTACGACAAGCCTGCTCCATTGTATTGCCACCTACGTAAAATGTATTTGGAGATTCAAATACATCTTTAGGATGGCAACTCTAAACGGTAGTTTTAACAGGTTGTCCAAGGAAGAGGTGGAATCACCATCCCTGGAAGTGTTCAAAAAACATACAGATATGGTGCTTAGGGATATAGTTTAATGGTGGACCTGGCAGTGCTTGGTTAATGGTTGGGTTTTATGGTCCTTGAGGTCCTTTCTAACCTTTATAATTCAATGATTCCATATGTTTTTATAGAGGTTTATATGCAGTTGCATTTCTATAGCCAAAATTGTGTTGACTTATGTGCAAAGCTAAGTGCAATCCAATTCTATTCCTTAATTCTGTGGGACTTCCTGAAATTCAGATTTAATAAGCATAGCCCAAACAGCAATGTCAAAACCCTTGAACTTAGTAATTAAACTAAAAAAAAACTTCATTAATTCCTGCTTTGAATGCTAAACTGATTGGTTAGAAAAAAAAAAGGCATGGCTTTATGCTTAAATATATAAAGAACATGAACTTTCACCTTAAAATCAGCTAAATATGTAATAAGAACAGTATGTAAATCTGTAAACAGTCAAGAAAGTGAATTCTATCAGGAGAAGGGAAAGGTGTCTGCTGGACTTTGGATAATTTAATAGTGATAATATATCTTTCAGATATCATGGTATCAAGGATACCAGGAGTTAGAAAAATCTGAACCTTTTTCTAAAGTACATGGCAAAATATGGCACAAAATCCCTTATGATATTTCCATGGAAAGTTGTGGACTTGTGGGCTATAACTTTGATCTGCTTGTTGCAAGTGCTTTTCAAAATACAAGGTCCTATTACTTTTTGTGAATCGCAAAGCAACAAAAACAATAATGACTTGTGTCTTAAAACATTGGTTTAAAACATCGAATGTAGAGTTTGAAGGTACCAAAACATAGCTCTAACACAAAATTATTGCTGAGTTCTTGCATATACTACTTTACAACCTCTTAACCTTGGAAATTTGTACAGTGATCTAAACAAACAGCTATGTATAAAAAGTCCCTGTAAAATAAGCTATTCATCCATGAATGGATCTCTGTGAAATAATACATGCTATCATCTTTTTATATTACTGTATTTTCCTTTAATCTTGAAGAATGAATGGAGTCATTGGTTGGGTTCATCTGCCTAACAGAACAAATGGAAAGTGGTCCTCACTTCATGTCTCTTTTGATACAGAGTGCTGGTCTTACTGCTGACAAAAGAAGTCTTTGATATGCCATCCACACTTGAGAAACCTGCTGCCTGTTAATACATCACTCCTAGAAACACTATCAAGCCCTCCAGGCAGGATTGCTCATTCCCCTTGCTGTTTTCACTCTCTAAATTATTTGCAATGTAAATAAGCCAGAACAGATTAATAGATTGTGAGAGACAGAGAGAAGTAAGAGGAAGAAAGAGAGATATCTGGACTTAGTATGAGATTTTGCCTTTGCAGCAAAGATTTTATTGTCTAGATTACAGAATAATAACTGGAATGAAATCTGAAAAACAGACGGGGCTACCTACCTGTATTTACAGATTTGTGAAGCACTTCCTTCACAAATCAGAATTGTGCAGCATATAATGATTTGCATTGGTTACTCCTTTTAGTCATTTTTTAAATGCATAATATTTAATAAAGAGGTGTGTAATGGCCAGGAGAGTGTATATTAGAAGGAGCTGTTTTGTTCTTCTGGGCACTCTTCTGCTCTATATATAGCACCAAAATTGAGCAATTGTCAAATTTTTGAGAAAATGTTATGAACATTTCATAAAAAAGTGTTATAGAAATGACAGTTTGGGTGTTCAGTTCTAGCTTTAATTTGGCTAGGACAGAGTCTTGCCTCAACCAGGAGGGAGGGGAGCCTAGGGCCATGTGGGTGTGTCTAAATTGTTATTTTATATCACCTTACCCCACGGCTAGGAGTGGAATTAAGGGAGTCTCACCTCTGAGAAGGAGTGAATGCGTGGATTATGGTCAGGAAGGTAAAGGTGGTGAAGGAGAGTGGCTTGTGGTTTTTATTTTAGTGGGAATACTAAATTAGAGAATACCATTCCTAAAGCACAAGTTCTCATTAAGCTCTTCTAAAACAAAACTCACTATGGAGTAAGGTCTGATTCTAGAGGAATTTGCTGTTTAGGTGTTGGTGTCCTCAACCCCCCTAATTTCTCTTGAATTCCTGGTACATATGTTTGTTTTTTTTTCCCTTAGTTATCCTGTATTTAGTATGGAACAGATGTGTTTAAAAAGTATAAGATTATAAGTAAGGCCATGGGTGCCAAGAAATGTGAAGTTAACACTCTTTGAGTGATGATTGTTATGCAGTTACTGATGAGAAATTTTAGCCTTTTTCCACATGAATGGTGTAGGATCATAGTATCACTCTGATACTGAAGGAATCTTGGGAAGTCCTTAGTAAAGCCCACTGCCCAAAGAAGGTTCATCTAGACTCAGATAGTCAAAGATTTTTCTGATTGGGACTTGAAATTATCCAAGGGTAGAGATCATACAAGTGTTCCAGACAACTGTTCCAGTGATTAACTATCCTAATAGCAAAAATTATTTTCTTTATATCACACTAGAACCTCCCTGTTTTAATTTAGGACTATTTTTTCTCTTCTCTTGGAACTTAGTGCAAAGGCTGACCTTGACTTTCAGTAACCTTCTCTTTGGTACTGGAGGATTGCTGTTAGGTTCACTTTAACCCTGTCTTCTCCTGATGATTCTGGTAAAGGTTTTCCTTCTCACTATGAATTCTGGATAGTTTTGGATAATTTGAGGCTTTCCATTAGTCAGAAGAAGCATTAGGATGAATACAGAGGTAAATAATTCAGTACCCAATCTGTATGTACCAATGGGTAGCTACTAATACCCCTGGCTGGCCCTAAACAGGCCCATTGCCAAATGCCCCCATAAGCCCCATATAACCTCTGCCAGCACCTGCTAGAAGTGTGTTGTAGGTATGCCCATGTCCAGATCCTCACAACCATGCCCATGCCTGCCAATAGACTCAGCTGATCTGGACTCCAATTTATTGATCAACATCATGGCCTGACTTTGGATTTGCCTCCTTAGCATGAACCTGCCTGGGTATTGTTTGGATCTGGGAGTACCTCATCTACCCTGGTCACTTTCTAGGGGATGGGATGAGCCCTCGCTGGTGAGATCCGTGCCCTGTTAGCCTTTGGTGCACCTTGACATGGACAAATGATCTTATCTCACGTGACATCTTTCATCTAGATGGAAGAAAGATCTTAGTGCAAAAGGAAGAACAAATGAAAGCAGAATTGGAGAAATAATTACAATTCAAAAAAGTTGAATATCTTGTTTGATCCATTAGTAAAAATACTTTTCCCTTTTCTTGGAGGTCAGCAGAAATCTATGGTTTTTATACAATCAAAGAATTTCTGGCAGAGGAGTCAGGACACATCTGTGCTTTAATGTGTCCCATGGGACATGTCTTACAGTGACTCAGCATGCGTGGCAGTCAAACAGGTGGCAGCACCAAATTCATAATTGGTCTTCCGTGTAACAGATAAAAGCTGCAATAATGAGATGTTAGGCATGTGACACTTGGCAGGAGATTGCCTACAGAAACTGGCCTGGACTAACAATGTGAGATTTATGGCCAGTGAAATTTGTGCAGACTCTTGATTTTAACCATGAAGCTTTAACAAAATTAATCAAAGCTGTCTGGGGGGACTATCTCAACAGCACAAAGTATGAGGAAATTTTGTATTTCAGGGACACTGACCAGCAAACAGGTTTCCCATTTTCCTGGCATTAATGAGACACCACATTAATTATGCTACAACTCTTATAAAGATTAGGAAATAAAACTAAATTGAGACAGCCACAAGCAAGAGACATGAGGGAGACACCTGAGTGGAAAAAATATGGGGACTCCAGGACTTAAATTATGTGCTGTTTTGTTGTAAATTCTTGTGGCTATTTTGCGGGAAAGGAATGTATTAGTCATATTTTCTCAAGGAGTTAAACTTTCTACTACTTCAGGAGCATTAACAATATATTTGGATACTAGTAAAAAGCTCACACAAGACTTTCTTCAAATTGGGTGTTATTATTTATACATACAGCAAGCAAGCATAAGTGGCTTTTGAGGTTTTGGTCTGGTAGAAACAGCAGCTATTATCCATTATTCTCACTGGAAACAGGAACAGAAGTAGTTTCTAGAAAGAGCTACCTTTTACTTTCAAATGCAACCAGCAGGAATAAAATCAACTTGCTTTAAAGAACATGGAGGCTGCTGATTTTAAGCAGCAGAGAAAATGTCAAAGCAGACTAAATCAAGAAAGAGGCCTTCTTTATTGCCAATGGTTTCAGTACACCAAGAATAATGGGGGAGGACAGACATTTCAAGAGAAAGCCACTTCTTTTATTTTTGTTGATAAGGACAGAATGTTAACCTCCATTAAAAGAGAAATCCAAGCAAAGAATGAAAGTGGAAAAAAACCCCAACTTGATTTAACTAATTTATTTTTAAAATACATAATCCTCAGGAATCTTGTTTATGATTCTGGTACACCAAGCTAGTATGAGGCATTCAAGGACAAAATTGTGTGACACAGGGAAATCTCTCCTTAAAGACATGGCTACCTAGTTAAGTTAATTTAATTTTTCAAGCTAATTAAGACTTGTAGATTTAAATTCTCAGAAGTCCATCAATCCATCTCAGAAATCCATCCAGTGTTCAAAGAACATGTATTGTGATTTTAGTCTTTATATTTGTGCATAATGAAGGCAGTGAAGCTGTGAAGAAGCAAATTCATGTATGTTACCATGATCACAGCTAGACTATGTTCTGCCAGATCATCTACAGGAACACATAATCTATTGTCCTTCTTGTTAACCACTAATGGCCTTTTCAGTAGACTTTTATCTCTTTCTACCTGTTTAATGTCATTGTGATAATTGTGATCATACAAAAAAGATATGTTATTTAAATCCATAAGACAAATCTAAATATATTATATTATTGAATCTTCCT
This sequence comes from Parus major, assembly GCF_001522545.3. Lineage (NCBI taxonomy): Eukaryota > Metazoa > Chordata > Aves > Passeriformes > Paridae > Parus > Parus major. Next base: position 82,700,807 of record NC_031768.1, read on the forward strand.
TTATCAGTCGATTTTGAAAAGCCCTGTGAGGTTTGCTTGATGACTTCTAGCATATTGTGCAGACTGACATTTCCTAGACAAGATTTCTGTTCTTGTGACTTTTTTAGAAAACGTTTTGAGTTAGTCAGCCTCTAATTGCTCTTATCATCCCACCTGATATTTTAAAATTAGAAAGTTATTTTTCTTTCAATTCACCTCAATAAATTAGCATTACACTTTCAAATTGTTTTTAAAAATTATCATGTTTTAGTTATCTGTAAAGCCAGTTTAACAGTGTATAACATGAGTCTTTATTGTTTAGCATTTTCTTTAGCTAACACTGGAGTTAAATTTATTTAACTTTCATGAAATCCTTATCCACACTCCTGAACAATACATTGTGTCAATCAAACAATGAGAAGAATGTGTCTTATCCTTCTCAGCTAGCAATGAATTTAGTCCATTGCTAGAAAACATTTTGCTCCTGTTATGTTATGGTTAGAAGATAAACATTGTATTTTTAATCACGGGATTCATCAAGATCTTTTTCAGAGGTATGATTCATATTCTGCATAACTCTTCAGCATTGCTAAATTTTTTCCTGTACAGTAGTTTTGATCTACTTCTACCTTTTACCCCTGATGCAATGTGATTTCAGTAATTCCTTCTGAAGGGTAGGTAATACTTCAAACAGCATAAGGTTTTCTGCAACTGTTTCATTAAAGCATTTATTAAAGAATTTTTAGTACCTACATTGATATAAATCAGTCTATTAAAAGAGAGTAGGATCCTCTCAGATTGGGACAGCCCCACAAAAATATATCTTTACTTCTATTCTAACCAAGAGATTGTGTAACAAGGTCATATTATGTTTGTTTTAATATGCTTCTTAGGTAGCATTTACATCTAGATCAAGAAGAAAAAGAACATTTCCACTTCTGTTTACTTAAGTTTGAAGGTTTATGAATGGCACTCATTTTGCTAAACACAGACATAAGCAGCAGATTTAGATTCCAGGCAGCTGTTTCCACTAGGTCATGATTCATAGAATAATATCAGAATTGTTTAAGTTGGAAAAGACATTTGAGATCATGAAGTCCAACCATTAACCCAGCCCCGGCAAGTTCACCGTTAAACCATGTCCCTAAATGCCACATCTACACGTCTTTTAAATTCCTCCAGGAATGGTGACACAACCACTTCCCCAGGCAGCCTGCTCCAGTGCTGATCTCATCCTGGTGTTTGCACCTAAATTAGGCCAGTCTTGATTTGTTTAATTTATTTTGTATTTACTGTCAAGGAAGACCAAAATGACTGAAGTAATAGTATTTCATGTGAATCTTGTTCTTTTTGTGTTTGCACCTAGTGCAAGAAAATGGAAAGAAAAATAGCCCATTTTAAAATCTAAATATTTAGTGTAGATACTATAATCTTTAGGATGCTTTGACTGACCATGGAAAGGTCCACTTTAAACATAAACAGAATGAGCGTGCATATACATAATTACTTTCATAGTACTCTTCAAAGTCTTTATTTAAAAAAAAAAGTATTGGTAGGCTGATTGTGCAAAGTTGATGATAAGAAAGAAAAATAATTGCTTATTTATGCTGAGAGGAGCGAATTTACTGCTGTTGCAAGTAGGCAGAGCTTTATTTGAATCAGTGAACAGGATTGTTCTGAAAAAGAAAACCTCTAGAAAGCTCTAATAATTTTTGTCCTGTAGTTCTCTGGGATGGATTAAGCTATAAATTCAATTTTATTTTAATTGCTTTAGGTCTCTAAGGAACCAGTCCATAACAAATGGAGTCCCAGAGGTGAAAGTACTGAATTGGTCCTAGTATTATGTTTAAATGAAACACACAAAAAACTTGCTAATTAGCAGGGACAGAAACTGAAATTATTTAGGATTTTATTTAATCTGAGGCAAATAGCTTTAAATGTAACAATTATCTAATTTTACTGTTTTAATGCTGTTGAGATTTTTACTTATATATGAAGAAAAGCCGAATGCTGCAAATAAGGAGTAAATTCTTTTATTTCCACTAGAGCAAATACGTTATCATATGCTTGACCTATGGCACAGCAATTAAGGCTGCAGAACTCAGTTGCCTAGAGAGATTATACAGAATTCATTCATTGAGGTGGAAATGTTTAATTAAGACATGAATCATAATAAGTACATACATTGTTATGGTTCTGTGGAGTCTTACAGAACCTTAAGAGAATGTAACAATTCAAACCAACAAAATAACAACCCACACTTAGAGTGGTTGCCCTGGGAAATCCATCTGCTGTCTGGGAAACCTACAAAGCTCTCCTGTACATAGGATTGGGTGAAGTTTAACAGTGAACAGAAAGTTAGAAATTCTTCACGGAGAGCCAGATTTCAATGGAAGTTAAATATCACCATCAGCATCCGATCTCAAAATTAGTACCATGATATAAGGATGTGAGGAGACTGAAGAATGTAGAAAGAAGTGGAATAATATTTAATCAATTAATGGAGCACATCAAGTATCTCCTCCTAAGAAGAAATGATTTGATAGCTAATTATCAATACTCATGGTGTATGGGGCTCCTTTTCCTTCCCATCATTTGGTACTTCCTACTGACTCCACACCTATAGGTAGAGGACATTTATGTGCTCATTAGAGCACATTTAAAGTGCTCTTGACATAAGATTACAAGCCAGAATATTTTTAGTAGTAAACATTGAAAAAGTCGTGGCTAATGATAGAGGAATTTCAGGCTGAAAGAAAGACATACTGAACCAGATCAAGTTTTTGTCACAAATATATAGGAACATGGTATTGTCAAATCTCACACTTCTATCACAGATTTCATGGCTGAAAATGCTCAAGAATTTACATCTGGACTATATGTATTTTGGAGGAGATATAAAAGTGAAGGAGGGGGAGAGAAAAAAATAAGGTAATGACAGGATCAATAGGGAGGACAGAGGTGTATTTCAAATGACACCAGAACTGTATGCCTGTTGAAATGTTGGTGAAGTTATAAAATAATTTGAAATGGGGGGGAAAAAGTGGAACTCAAGGAACTAATTTTGAAAGACTGTAATGAACAGAACAAAGAGAAGTGAAATAGGTTTAGCCAAAATACTACTTAAAACTGTGTTACCAGAAGAGAGTGATAGTGCACTGGTAGAGTGTATTTCAGAAATCAAGGTCTTTGAACAAAGGATGAGTCCTGAGAATGAATGACAAAAATAAAGGTGATAGAGGCAGAAGGAAGAGCTAATGAGCCTGGCATACAAGTGAAGAAACAGTTTTGAGTTAATCTGGCCTGTGGATGAGAAATATCTAAATTAACTGAATTGCTTTCCCTCAACTAGGATTATTTACGCTCCTAAGAAAGTACATAAATATGTAAAGTTATTTTCAGAGTTTGCTGGGTTTTTCTGGGGTAGGGTTAATTTACTTCATAGTAGCTGGTGTGGGGCTGTGTTTTGAATTTGTGCTGGAAACAGTGTTGATAACACAGGGGTGGTTTCACTACTGCTGAGCAGTGCTCACCCAGAGCCAAGGCCTTTGCTGCTCCTCACTGACCCCAGCAGCGAGGGGGCTGGGGGTGCACAGGGAGCTGGGAGGGGACACAGCTGGACAGCTGACCCCAAATGACCTCAGGGACCTCCTCACAACATATGGTGTCATGCTCAGCATATAGAACTTGGGGAAGAAAAAGGAAATGGGGGAGATTTTTAGTGATGTATTTGTCTTTTCACGTCACCTTTACATGTGATGTAGTCCCACTTCCCTGGGGATGGATGAACATCTTCTTGCCCATGGGAAATGGTGAATTAATTCTTTACCTCTGCTTGCATGCACAGCTTTTGCTTTCCTTGTTAAACTGTCTTTGCCTCAACTCATGAGTTTTCTCACTTTTACTATTTTGATGCTCTCTCCTATCCCATTGGGGTGGGGGGTGGGGCAAGGAGCTCTGTGAGGAGGAGTTGCCAGCTGGGGTAACCAAGACACAAAAAGTTTTAGACTATAATTTTTTTGACCATCTAATTGTCACAATCATAAATAATATAAAAGTTACAGCAGAGTCACAAAGAAGTGTGTTCTGCAAGGAAGTCACTAAAGAAACCATAGGGGATACCACCAGTTTAAATCAGAAGAAAATATGATCCAGAAGATTAAGGGCTTTAAAACAACTGTGAGAAGACAGAAAAAGTTAAATATGTGTTTTGATCCTGATGTTTGCAGTGCAAGAGAATCACAAGTGTTAAAGGACATCAATTTCTTGACCCATTTTTATTTCAGTAGTCATTAGGCTTTGAACTATTGAAGAAAAAACTATTAAGTCCTTTATAATGAATGTGAATTTATTGCTTGGGTATCTCAAGGGGGTGAAAAAGCATAGAAATTTGGTGAAATTGCCGACAGAAGGCAGGACATTAGATAACAAGGACACAGTAGAAAGCAGATGCCAGTAAAAAGGGTCCACTTTCATTTGGGAAAAGTTACCATGACTAAGCAGTACTGCAGTCTAAGACAGGAGGTACAGGTTGGAGACATTAAAAATTTACTGCTGGCTACCCTCCAGAGGAGCTTCACTGTCACTAGGGGTAGAATTGGCTTACTGTCTGCACAATGTGAACTTTTCCTAATTACACTACATATGCTGTTTGCTGCTTTTTCTTTTATCTTTTCTGTGCTTCATAGTTAATTTGTCACTGTTTAAAGGATGGTTTTCCCCCCTTCCTGTTAAACAACAGAAGCAAAAAGGGCACGTCTGCTACACCTACTTAGTCTCACGAGTGACTGACTTGTTTCAGTAACATGAATTTGTTTTCATCTCTCTTAAGTAATTACTTGACAGTAAAGCTCTTCCTTCATTACTTTAGAAACCTTTCTGGTGTCTTCTGAGCATTGCCTGCATCTCAGGCATATGGCCTTTTCTCTGTAAATGCCCCCAGCTTCATCCATTATTGTTACTTTAGGAGACATCGGTTCTTAATCAAGAGAATGCTGTGCACGGCCATGTGGGTTTGTACTTTTTCAGTCAATCCCAGCAGCTCCATGAACAAACATAAATTAAACTATTAAGAATCTAAGGAGATTATAATGACTGCAATTAGCTTCCAATTTATTTAATACAATGGATGTTTCCAAAGAAAGGTCATATAAAAGGAACAGATTGCATGCAGTTAAACAAACAAATAAAAAAACAATTAATAATAAAAAAAAAAGTACTTTGGTGTTCAGATCCAAAGGGTGGCAAAAGAAATGTTTGCTTTGATGTGATTCCAAAGAGATGTTCTGATAAATAGAGAGCAATTTGGTTTCATCTTCTCCTGAGTTTTCACTTTGTATGGAAAATTGTTATATTATCTGGTGGAATTGGTGCAAAAACTCCCTTAGAGGTTTGTTTACCACATGGAAGAAATCTTAATCAAGTGATATTACTGACCTATTCTAGGTTATTTTAAAGCTTTCTGAAATGCATAATCTCATAGTTTTTCTTTCTCTTTTTTATCACAAAAGTCTCTATTTTTAAACTTTTGATAAAGAATTTTACATCTTTGTAATGTTTTCAGTTATCTATAACGCATAGATATGATCCTGCATTTATAGACCACCTTCCAGCATGAATGTAAATCCACACCTTTTTTGGGCAATTGACTAGCAGAATCTGTTTAAACACTGAGTTATCTGATCTCACACAATTGAGTTCATAACATTAGTAGGGATGCTAAGCATAAAATAGCGTACTTATCACAGTCCACAAGTCAGATAATTAAAGCTTTGAGAAATCAGAAGTTTCAAGAAGGCAAGGGGTAAATGCTTAACTGTGGCAATGCCAAAGCCCTATGTAAAATGGACTGAAGTCAGTGGAAGCCAGACTGAGCAGACAGATGAATGAAAGCCAAACATATTCTCTGATGAGAATTTGATGAAACTCCAATAAACTCATTTAAACTCATGTAGGAGAAGGCTACCTGACACAAACCAGCAAAGTTTTTAGGGAAAGGAATTTCAAGTGTGTTTTATAAATGAAATTCTAGCAGAAAAAGGACTGATGCTATTTACAGCTACAGATTTCTTTGATTAGTTAGAAGGATTACAGACATCATTAATACTTAACACTAAAATGGTGTTTGGACAGTGCCACTTCAGTACAGATGCTCTTCAGCTAGTGGGGTAGTGTCAAACAGAGCAGTAAATGTTATCCATTGCAAATATTCTAAGATATAGTTGTTCTCATCTTATTAGTAAGTTAGACAGACAGTATACAGACATATTAAAAAAAAATCATAACCTTTTAAAAGAATTTGCAACATCAATTTTTAATGTTCAGCCAAGCTGTCTCATTAATGAAATCCCAGAGGAGCTCAGTGTCAGGACTTCTGTGTACTGCTTTTTGCATTCAGCTTGAATTGCTCCATGACTTTCTGCTGCCTTGGGGATAACCAGGGAGATCCCCACTGAGGAGTAGTCTGCAAATGAACCATAAATTCTGCTCTAGTGTATTCTTCCTGCACTGGTATGTTGTGGTACTCGTACCAGTAGTAGTAGTTGGGCTGCTTCTGCTGAAGGGTAGGAGGGAGATTCCTAAGGATTTTGCTGAAGGCTATAAACCTCTGTTGGGAACAAACAGGACATGAGGAAGTTAAAGCCAAGGATTTCAATGGTATTCACTAAACTTTGATGCCTGAGTTTTACTAAGCTCAATGTCTTGTAAATCACTTTTCAAACTTAGACTGCTGATCATCAGAAAATAATTAACTCCCAACAATGAGCATAAAATCCAAGCCACAATTTGCCATGTTTTGCTTCCTGATAACTGAGACATGATTTAACTCTTTGCTGGCCTCTCCTTTGTTCAGTTTTTTAATTAGCTAAGGTATAGTTATTCTGGTGTTCTGCATCCTCCCCTTGTAAAAACATCTTTCTGTGTCGTGAGTCCCTTACTATCCATAAACACATGGTTTTTCAATACAATAGCAACTTAGATTTATTACCGCACATCATACATTTTGTATTTTCCAATTTTCTCATCTCCTTTTTCCAATTACTACCATTTCAACAGAATTCTCCAGGATTAAGTTCTTCTCTCCCTTATATCAGTGAAGCACTAAATCTTGCATGTTTTAGTGAAAAATCCCTTGATATTTTGCTGAGGAATGTTTCACATAGAAACCAATGTATGGAATAACTCTGACTTTGATTACTCACTGGGTTGATGTGCAAAAGCATATTTTGAATCCAGTATGCAAGGAAAAACAAAAGGAATTATTGTATCAAATTAGAATATTTCTTGACCAAGCTTGGTCAGCAAAGTTTCCCTTGGAATTACTGATTTCTACAATAAAATATTTTTGTATCAAATCCTGTTCATATTTCCAAGGAATGCCCCAGTTGTTATGGCAATACAGAAGGAAATAATATTAGTTTCTTGGATACCAGCAAACTAAATCCAGTCATTCTCTTTGACAGCACAACTACACTTTTTGGTAAAGATAATTTTTGTATGGTCTTCTTAATGTTGGGACTTTCCTCCATACAGATAGATGGATTAAAATAGGGATATATGATTTATCAAATCATCCCAATTCATCCACATAAGTGGCTGTTTCTTTCTTGGTTTAATATTTGAAAATTCTAATTGAAATGATGCTTCAAATTATTTTGGAGATCACTGCTAAAATTATTAATTATTACTCCGAATTGCTGTCTGTCCTCTCTGTCCTTAAATAAAAGTAGACCTGTGTACATGCAATAATCAGTGCTTAGATCTGCCCTATCTTTTTTAATATGCCAGTACAGGTAGCCTGTGAGTGCCCTACCTGAAAGATTTCTCTTTAGCTATTCATGTTTTAAGCTGTGGTTGTCTCTGGTTCCTTGAGCTGCCTGTTCCCATTCTGGTTTATACACTTCCTAAACCATGGCAGCACTTTATTCTCTGCTGTAGTATCTCAGTCACAATTACTGTCTGCTAGTGTCTGAAAGATTGCCTTCTGCTTTAGAAAACTTCTCTTGATCCTTGAATTCTCCAATTTTCTGGCCCAGTGTATTTGTTTCCAGCTACACCCCTGCATTGCTTAAATTAAAAATCAAGCTATTGGAGAGGCAGTTTTCAGTTCTCTGCCTTGGAGGTTTTGTTCTGATTCTGCTCAATTTCCTCAAAACATTTTCTTCAGCCCCATTCTAATGACAGCAAGAAGGCTGTGAGTAGTTCCAGGCTGCCATTGCACCACCCCATCTACACCAAACCTTTGATTTTTTTCCTCCTACCTACTGCTACAGTCAAACAGCAATGGTGAAAAAGACTAAACCTGATGACATTTGGTAAAAAAGTATTTTTTTTCCTTCAGCTTCTAAATCCCTAAATTATAATATCTCCAGGCTTCAAGTGCAGAACACAAGCATCTTTGATGAAAAACTTGGGAGAGGTTCACAAAGATAATTAACTCTTATGATAGTTTTTCATAACAATTTGTGCAAGTATGACAGTTATCAATCTGAAAACTTTCTAAAGAACAAATAAAAACAATAGTTAGCTGTTCCTTGAGGTTTTTGAGATTTTAAAGAGAAAATACATTTGAAATGGATGTGCTCTTTTTGGCTGTCACTTGAAATACCATACTACCTGTAGTCTCACAGAATTATAATTCAAATATGCACAGTGCAAAAACTATTAAAGACTAGAAGGTCTTTAGGGTCCCTTCCCACCTTAAACATTCTGTGATTTTATGACTTCCTTTTGCCAAAAGGAATTTCTAGTGTAAATGAAGTGCAAGCAAAAATTCTGAGAATTGCGGTTCTGGATGGGGCTCTGTGCAACATGATCTAGTGAAAAGTTCCTGTCCATGGCAGAGGGGTTGAATTTTTATGTGATTTTTAAGATCTCTTTCAACCCAGAACACTTTATTATTCTATTATTTGTTTCTAAAAAAAAAAAAAAAAAGAAAAAAAGAAAAGGCTTCATTTTTGAGATCTGAGAATGGGAATGTCTTCCTTCACACGGGTCATTACTCATATGTAGCTCAGAAGGTCAGACCAAGCAGTTGGACTTGTGGCCATAAAATAAACATCCTTGGGTCAAATTTCTCTCAGTGGTGACAGAATAATATCTGACTAAAACTTTTCCTTCTTTGAGTTTTTATAAGGGAAAAGAGAGCATGAAAGAGAAGGAGAGAATTCTTCATCAGCAATATTCATCCATCATGAATGTGTAATGAAATGTGTATTTCATTACATATGGTTTCCTAAAGAACTAGAAGTGCACACAACTGAATGACAAGAGATATTTATGTAAGTTTTTAATGTACTCCTGTAACCTAGATCTTTTGAAAGGTCATCAGTGCAACCATGAGCAAATGTAGAAATGGAAAAGTATTTGAAAAATGTGGGAAACAGTTGTCATGTCATGGAAAAACTTGAAAAAATTATCAAAGGTTAAAAGTCAGTAAAAATAGAATTATTTAGAACCCTGAACCTGTTAAATCATACTTAAAATGCTCTTAAAAATATTTGTTTTATTTAATGGCCTGGAAAATAGGCAAGAGAGCTACATCTTTTTCAGCTTCCTTCTCTTCCCTGCAACAGAAGCACTGAAACAAATTTTTGGGTATTTTTTTTCCTAATTAGTGTTTAAACCTCTGTTTTTTTTCTGGTAAATGTATATCTTGTGTAGAATGCTATATTCTGCAATCTCTATATTGCACCAGCACAACACAGCCTTTTTCTGATCAGTGGATTCTGATAGAAACTCTTGTCCCCAAGTGCTTTCCCCAGCAGAACAGACAGACTGCATAATGAAACAAAACAATGTGTAAACACAATGTACCCAGAATTAATGAGATTTTTAGTCACAAGGTAAATAATAGAGAAAAACTAAGCAGGATAGGCAAAGCATATGGGTTCTGGATGACATTTTAATAGGCATGAGAAAAAGTGACATAACAAACTGGTCTATTCTTATTCTGGCATTTGTCTTAGAATAAGGCCTAGGGACCTAAATATGCCTGAAGCTGAACCCTGTTACTGCTACAGGAAGAAAAATATACAAAGGATATCCCAAGATATTCAACTCCTTGAAAAGGAATCTGACTACAAAAGAGAGCTTTGATCTGGGAAGATTCACAAAACTTACTCACCACCAGAACATATTTTCCTGTAAGAACAAAACAGAGTAAATAAACATAGGACCCTTGCTGGAGAAAATTAAATACATAGTAATTAAACCTCAAAATATATATTATTCCACAAGGCATGGACAGATTAAAGATACTGAAGCTATTTATGGAAGTGCTATTTGTTGAAAATTCAGAGCAACAGGGACCATACATTGAACAAAAATGGTGCTAAAAATTACAGGAGAAATAGAGGGGTAAAGAAACTTGTTAAGGTCAAAACTAGAAATTAAAATAGGTTTGGGATTTATATTTACAAAGCTGTGGCTGTGTCTGAGTTAGTCTCTGCTGCTCTTGTAGATCTCCACAATCAGTGAAGATATTTTTTAATATCTGTTCTAGCAAGATAAGGTTAATTTTGTCATGGAATAGCCATTTTTTTCTTTGGGGACCATACAGAGGAGATAAGTCAGATGTATAAAACTGTACCTGATTAGCTAAATCCTATAAAATAACTTTTGAATCTTGTGTTGACATCATGCCAGATGGGAAAAAAAAAACCCAACTTTTAAAAGTGTCTGGAACCAAATCAAAACCATTCTCATAACAGAATTTTTCTGCAAGCCCACGAGGAAGAGTATTGAACTGAAATCCTATGCAGCCAGCTTGATGCATGTCTATGTACTTTTCTTTTGGTGAGGTAAACGTGGGGGATGTTGGATAAGGGGATCCTTGACTTCTAGATCTAGGAGCAGTAAATTGACTCATTTATCCAGAAAAAAATACCCCAAACCACTCAGCAGGGACGTGTGAAACAAATAGAGAGAAAAAAGAAATTATCCAAAATTCTTTAAGCTATAAACAGTTTCCTCTAGTGAAAGGTATTAAGAATTATTAGGGGCAAGAAGGGGACAGATCACACTTGCTCTTAGAGCTGCAGAAGTTACCTGTGTTGCTTCAGCAATATCAAGAGCTTTGGTTATACATGCTTCTAGGGAGGACATATTCTGTTTACCTGTATCTGTTTTCTCAGCTAAATGCAAAAGCAATAAAATATTCAGAACTATGCTCATAATCAGAACATAGGTATACATATATATTTGAATGGACAGCTGCCTTTCTGACCACCATTGGTTCTTACTGCACAGCAGAAGTATTTATTTCTCAGCAGGTCCTAAGTATCAGGAAAAGACTAATCTCAGCCCACTGTAAGATGACCTTAGCACAACACAGATCTTCAAAACCTTAAGTTTACTTTTAGAAGTGTTTTTCTGGAAGTGTGTTTTAGAGTCTGTTTCTAGAGTTGATTTAAGTGAGGGAACAGATTTGTAAAAGAGTGGAATAGCTGAGAGGGAACAATAACTTAAACTTTTGATTGATGTGTGGCAGGATGCCTCTTAATTTGCTGTGTGCATTTGTTGGCCAAACTTGCTATGATTGCTTTGAGATAAATGAACAAATCTTGCCAATGTGTATCAGTACCTATTTGCAATACTTAGAATCCTTTGCAGAGCATTCTGTAAGGCTGACAGGCTGAAATTCATTCATAAGTGTGTATATTGACAGGCATAGAATAGGAACATAACACAGCAAGAAATAATACCATCTGTTATATCCATCTTGGGAGGTAACAAACTGGAGAAAAGCTGGGTGCCTGATGATTCAGTGACAACACAGGTAATAAATATAAAGACTGTGGTTGCAGACGTCTCCTCTTGAGTTAGAGTCCTAAGTACCTTTCTTTCTCAGTGGGAAAATATAATTTACTTGCATTTACTGTGCCTTACATATCCTCACTAGCTAACTGAAGAAAAATAGCAGGCCAGTACTCATAGTTAATGAGATGGGTGTGATCCCTGTATTCATATTCTGTTAGGAGCAATGCTTTCATAACTCCTAAGTGGACAAGAGCAGAGCAGCCAACCAATTTTAATGGTTGCTAATGTTATTTTCAAAGAACAAAACTACCCTTCCTCTTAAGAAGAAGCTTGTCCTAGACTGCCAAACTGTGACCGCAAACATAATTATTCCAGTTTCACAGACTTGCACCGATGCTTCTCCATTTCCTTTAGCACAACTAAATGAAGAGTGCAGATACACAGCTTACAGCAAACCTACTGATACAGAACATGCAGCAAGCTGTCAGACTTAGCAAGTTTGGAAATATGGGCCCATTTTAGAAACAAAAAAATATCATCTCAGGAGTGTGAGCACAACCCTGAACTGACTGTTCAGTGCACAACATTCAGTAATTACTTTTCTCAGTATGATTGCCATTTTTGAGAGTGAAGAGCAGCCATGAGGTTAGGTCTGTGGAGTTGTGGGTTCATGATCTGAACAGCCAAATTATGTTAACCATTGCACCTGTCAAAGCAGCCTGGTATGCTCCTAATCGATGGAGTCAGCAGCACAGCAACACGCTGAATGTTGTGCTATCATTGTGATTTGAGGGAAAATGGCAAGAGACAGAGAAAATAAAAAAAACCCTTGCAATTCAGTAAGTTTTTTGAATTCATGGATTCGGTGAGAGTTCTCAAATGAAACCAAACGAAACCAAACATCCTAAGTTCAACAATGTAGCAATTGTAGTAACAAATATAATTTGAAACATTTGAAATAGCAATTTTTTCTGTTGCATCACAAAAAAAAAAACCCCAAACAACAACAACAAAAACAACAAAGCACCTGAAAGCTTTGAAATAGCACCTCCCTCCCCAAGAACTCTTGAGTATTCCAGAAATAGATTTATATTGATATATCTCTTGCTGGTTTTAATCAGACTCCTACAGGTTCTTATATCAGCACTACATATACATATTACTTTCTCCATGGAATCACTTTCCTTGCAACATACAGAAGGAGGTTTTCATTATCAGTAGCCCAGGTAAAAAAACCCCAAAAACCAATCAACAAAGCACTTTAATCAGAAATCTCAAAAAAGCCAAAATTGCTTGTAAAAGTGCAGCCTTTCCGGTATTGTATTTTTAACACTAGATGTTACTCTCTGAAGGTATAAATTGCATTACCACGTGACTCGGGTTGTTGTTTCAAAGTAATCAAGATGTATTTATTTTTTTTTAAATCCATAATGAAATGACTATCTAAGGCTCAGTTTATTTTCTTCGAATAAGAGAGCATTTGGAAGCAAGAAGGAAGAGCTCATTTTTTAATGTTTTGACAGTTTAAGACTTAGTAATGTCGAATTATGAAGCATACTTGACTAATAGTTTTCAGCTTTTGAGCGGTCAGAAGTCATAATGGCAACTTGCTGTGTGTGTGTTTTAACCTCTGTGTTTAGTCACCTGTGCTTGACTGTGAACTGTTGGATGTTAGATGCTGCTTAGTCTTCAGCATCAGTGTGCTTCATCAGAATTTCCAGTGAAGCAAATGGGAATTTAATTCTGGATGTGTAAGATCAAAATTATGCTCAGACTTTCATGATATTTCTCTTGTAGTTACTTTAAAGCATGGCTTTGCTGAGTTTATATAATTTGAGATTCAGCACTAAACACTGTGCTTAAATTTTGAAATTCTTCAAACACAAAAGGAGAGCTTGAGTTTCCCAATAGTGATAGCATAATTACAAAAAAAAAAAAAAAAATATTTACGAGTAGTAACATTCACGGTTCTGTGGGATTGCTACTTCAGTTGAAATTAAGGACTGTTTATGAGTAAATTACTGAAAATTATTAGATGAAACAAGATAAATTACTTTTCGTGTTGTGTTAGGAAAGGAAAGTGGGTGAAAGTTAAAGTAGGCAAAGTTGAAAGCATCTGAGAGAATTTATTTAACAAGGAAATCACTGACAGAATATTAAGTACCCACTGAAACGTTGATGAATTGTACATATAGTTTGCATTTTCTGAATTGAAAAGAAAATATGACAATCATTATGACAAAATTAAAAAAACAAACAAAAAGTGGAATAGGAATTAAAAAAATTCACTTCAAGGTACTTTATGGACTTTTTTTTCTTTCTATCCTACTAATTTGCTGGCTGTGTAAAATAGAGATTAGAATGGAACAGTTTGCCTCTGAAACCAAAGTGTAGGGAAAAAAAATCATTATCCCAAATCCACAGCATCAGGAATTCCACTAAACTCTTTCCAAAGTCTTTAATGTTTTGTTTCATATTCTGAGCCCTAATATGCTGCTGAAGAGCAGCATTTGTCAGCATTTGTCAGCTTTGTTGTTGACAGTTTAGTCCATCCATTGAGGAGTTTTCTCATTTAATACCCCTTCACTCAAGGTCTTCCTTTTCATCATATGATTAAGTTCTACACTTTTTTCCCCCCTTCCTAAGTTCATGTTTTTTCATCTATTTACATATAGCTGTCTATGTAATTTCAACCTGAAATTTATAAATCTACTTACTTGGAGTATATTTATGAGTTTATAAAGGAATTAGAAAAGCATCAGGGTCAAGGTACAGGCCAGAGTACCCACTGTCTTTTAAAAAATCAATCACTGAACCTCCCAATAGTACAATAATTGCATGATGCTGCTAGAAAAAAGTGAGTTGCATAGAACAGTAAGCATTTTTCATGTCTTTGGTTGATTAAAGTTGAACTCTTTGGCATGTGTGACAACCCTGTCATTACCTGTAAAGGGCTCTTTGCTTTGTTTTTAAATTGGCAATCAAAATATTATGAGCAACAGGTAACATCTGGCTCTCCTAGCTGCATCTGTGAGTTGCCATATCTAGCACTAAAATGTGGAAATGTGAAAATGTAGGAGAAGGAAGGGGACTTGTTAAAGAATTTCCAAAGTGAAACACTGATTTATCCTGAAAAATATGTCCTATCTGCTCCATAACTGGAGTTCACAGTGTAAAATATTACCCCATCCAAATGCTAGTAAGCGACTGAAAGGAAAGCTTCAAGTTTCCTCCTCCTTTTCTCCTGGTAGTACATGTTAAGCGTTTGGTTTATATCGCTATCTGTTACTTAAAGAAAGCACTTCAGAGCTGTAAGCGCATATGAGCGTGTACATTTTAGTAGTTTAGTAATTAAGCTGGCATCATAATGCATGTCAACAATCACAGCAGGCTTCAATGAAGAGCTTATTAGAACAGATATTGAAAGAACACCAGGGTGGTCGTCACAGATTAGTGGTACTGGCATTAGCAAATGGACATTGTGAACTCAGGTGAGAAAACATAATTTATTAGTTAGAGTAATGATAATGCTGTTAGCTCCCCGTGGTAGCTAATTAGAGGTGCCAGATAATGTTGATTCATTTAAGAATCTGTCACTGTTTTCTATTACAGTTCTAAAATATACAGCTGCACTGTACAAAAATGATTAAATGAAGAAACAGGTCTTTAAAATAAATCTGTATAACTCCAAAGCAGACTTTAACAAAAATAGTTTAAACAACAGTAATAGTAATATAAATTAACATAAGTGTTCCCAAGAGAGTTGTGAATCTCTAAAACTCACTCTAACTGGAACAAAAACTAGCTGCATATCCTTGACATAGGAAAAATAGGCCCATGCACAAATGATGACAAGTGGGCTCTTCCCTTTAGGCTTGGTCTAAAAATAATTGTTTTAAGTGGCTCAAACTCGAGTCATAGAATGACAGAATGGATACTTTTGGAAGGGACTACTGGAGGCATCTTGTCTAGCTCAAGCAAGGGTCCCAAGAACAACTTCCTCAGGATTGTGCACAGATTATCTTTGAGTATCTCCAGAGAAGGAGACTCCAGAACTTCTCTGGGTGACCTGTTCAATGATGAGTTAATAATTCCCTCTGCAACCTGAAGTAGAAGATTTTACTTTTGCGTCCATGAAGCTCAGTCCTGTCAGGAACTCCCCATGTCCCTTCATATTATCAACTTTTGCTCTAACATATTTACCAAAGCTTTACCTCCCAGAGAGCTTCCCCTATCTGGGCATCTCCTTCAACCTTTGTGAGGAGAAAGGTTCTTCTCTTTCATCTTTCATCTTTCCATTTGTCCAAAGACCAGACCAGACAACTCTTTCCTGTGCAGTCACACTCTGATGGCAAAATCCTATTCTTAGCCCTGCTTTTTACACAGTTTGAGGCAAGGAACAAAAGAACATAAACATTTTAAGATGCCATATGAAAGAAAAAGCAGTAATTCCATTGACACTTCTGACTTAGCATTCTGAATACTTTGACTGTATACTTAATAATTTGTGATGTTGAAGTTTTATACATCATATCATCTTTGCGCCTCTTGGAGTACATACTTTAATAGTTCTGCTTGATTTTGGCATCCAAAAAGAGAGTTTTCAGTATTTCTAAGAGTGTTTTTGTTTAAATGAAGTTATATCAAGCCATTCTTCTACTGATGTTTTACAAAAAAACAGATGACAGTGGATTGAGTTATAAGGCTATGGAAAAAAAGAAAAAAAATTCTAAAAAAAGATAGCATATGAATTAATGAGCAAATGAAATAGATATCCTAAACAAGTATGAGCACCAAGGTCACTAGGCACAAGGGAGCACTATTGTGGTCCAAAGAAGCTCTTACTGTCTGCCTTGACACTCATGTTCATGTTGAAGTGTTCCAAAGTACTCCTTGACTTGATATCTGCTTCAGAAGAGTCTATTTGGTTAACAATTCGTGTTCCTGTAGATTTGCATAATAAGATAGAAAAGCTTCCTAGGAAACACTAGAATCTCTTAGGCCAACCACCATTATATTATGCCACAAGGGATTTATTTCACCTTAATCTTTCCTGAATTCCTTTCTGAAAGTGTGTGGATGGGTTTATTCAGTAATTTATTCTGATTTTTTCATAAATCAGTTTATGAAAGAAAGGCAATAAGATGTTAAAGCAGCACAAAACATTAAGTTCCTGCCTTTTTCCATTATAACTGAAACTGTACCTTTGTCAGGATATGTGCTGGGCTGAGGACACAACTTCATACACAAGCCCTGGTTGCATTGCGATACCACTGACATCTCTCCGTGAAGAAGACTCGGTCTCTAGTGGTCTTGAGTTCACAATCTATTGTTAAAATAATCCAGATGAAAGTTAGTCATTAGTTATGTATAAAGATATTCTCATGAAATAAACTGAGAAAGGGAAAATTAGAAATTTGTGAGGCTTGACCAAATACCTAAGTCCTGAAAAAAAATATTGGATTCCAATTTGAACAAGAATTAAAATGCTATTCAAGCTCTCCAGAGGCTGTTAAATCTCTCCTAGTGTATTCAACATTATTTTTTCCTCTGAAAATCTTAAATAGAGAATACTCACCTGAAGCATCTCCCACATAAGCTATGCCAGAGCTGCATTTCTGAAGTGCAAGGGAAAATTGGAAACCACTGGGGCCTGGAAGTGCTCCTTGCCAGCAAAACCTGAGTTCTGAACATGCCAGAAGGATCTAGCTGAAATCATTAAGAAACATGCAAATATAACTTGTAAATGCAAAAGTCTTACGAAAGTAGCAAAGTGAGAAATTAGACCAGTTTCCAAACAATATTGTCCTTTGAAGATTATCAGTCAGCTATAGCATCTTCAAAATTTGGACAAGCTTATTTGTAAATCTAGGAAGCAAGACTTTGTTGTGACAGTCACTCAGTTTCTCTTTATTTGGCCACATGGTTAACAAGAAAAATATGTCTAGATGTATGCTTTATATGTTTTCTGGTGATATATCCAGTGGTGGGTGTCTATTTGGGCATATATTATGTTGTTAATGGAGTCACTAAAAACAGAGGCAGTGATTATGGAATCATCTCTATAAATTAATATAATCTCATAGATATAAATTAATAAATCATTCATATAAATTAATAAAAGGTATTTAATATCAAGAAATGGGATGTGGGATACCTGGCACATCTTACTCTAGGAGTCAAGGATGTTAAAGTGAGAAAGAGCTGCAAAAAAGGTTAAGTGATGGGTAAAAGAGGAAACACTGGTGCTAGGTGGAATGGAAAAAAAAAAAACCACTTTTTTCATTAATGATATGTCATAGTGTACAGGACAACCCTGTTGAGTTAACTAGTTCACACTAAAAAAAGAAAATCTTGAGATCACAGACTAGAGAAAAAAATTCAGTGTTGTCTGGGGACTACAGTACATGTCTTTTTTTTAATCTTTTATCCCTGTGATCCTAGATCATACAGAGCTCTGTGACTTAAGCCCTTTTTACAAACTGTTGACTCTACTGGAATCCAAAGATGATCCCAAATTGCTTTAGGCAATTGCTTTATTTCAGCCTGAGGTTAAAACAGCCGGTTCTGAGACAGTCAGGTGTGGAACAAATAAAGCCTCTGTTCAGTAAGGGCATTACCCCAGAGACCCAGCCTCAGTGCTGCTTGGACTTCTGCCTTTCTGAATGTGTGCACTAGGCTTGGGAATGAGTATTATATTTGCGTGCTAAAATGACCCCAAATTCTCTTCTTAAGAAAATTATGCAAAATACCCCATGTGGGTCGAAAAATGAATGAGGCAGCAGATTTTTGTATTGCTGAGAGAAAAACACAGCCCTAATCAAGTCCAGAGGTTACAAAGTTATCTTGAATTTTGTCAAATCACCTAAAGACTGATTAAGGAAAGTGAAACCCTTTTGTATTTTCCCAGTTAGGAGAATGAGGGAAAGAAGAGAGGTTATGAAGGAGGAGACCCACACTGATGGTGAAGGGTCTAGAGGGGAAGCCTTATGAAGAGTGGCTCAAGTCACTTGATTTGTTTGGCCTGGAGGAGATTGAGGGGAAACCTCATTGTTGTGCACAGCTTCCTCACAAGGGCAGGCAGTGGGGAGGCACTGCTCTCCTCTCTGTGGTGACTGGAGACAGGACCTGAGGGAATGGCCTGATGTTGCATTAGGGGAGGTTTAGGGTGGATATTGGGAAAAGGTTCTTCACTCAGAGGATGGTGGGGTTCTGGAAGAGGTTCCCCAGGGAAATGGTCACAGCATCAGGCCTGACAGAGTTCAAGAAGTGTTTGGACAATGCAGTGGGGCATGTGGTGGGACTCTTGGGGTGTCCTTTGCAGGCCAGGAGTTCAACTCAATGAAACTCATGCATCTTTTCCAACTCAGGATATTCTGTTATTCTATGATTCCATGTTGGTTTCACTTTCACATCTCTAGTTTTGCTCCTCTATAAGGCTAACAATAGGAGAGGAAGATAAATATACAGGAGACATGAGATTTGAAAAGAAAATACTGCAATGGAAGGAAAGCAGAGCTGACTTTTATTTGATGCAGCTGCTGAGTTATTCAAGGACATGGCCCTCTGGCTGCCCTGTCATCAGACACCTTTGAAAGATCCCCAGTGTGAATGACAGAGTGGGTCAAGAATGACCCAGCTCAATTCCCATTTTATAGTTTTTCATTGTAATCTGATTATGTGGTTCTACCATGTGTCAAAGTGACATTGTTTGACAACATCAAATTCACAGAAGCACAGGAGAGTGTTACGAAAAATATGTGCTTCATTCATTCTTTTCAACCTGCCTTGGGGACTGCATACACTTTTTTGGTTTGTAATCATTTTCCCTTTCAGTACAAATAGCTAACATCTTGAATAACTCTAATTAAACATCACACTGTGGAAGGTATGACTTGTCAAGTAACAGGGTGACTGGTACAGCCATGACCTGGAATCAGGAATATAAGGAGCTATGATGACCAAAAAACATCTAGCCTTAATTTCTATGTTTAACAGCTTGATTGCCAATGAATTGGAATCTACCAGAAGAGTGGGAATATGGATTGTATATTGATTAAAGCCAGTTTAGAATCAAGTGATTATGTCCTAGCAAGACCATTCAATTCTGGCCATATTTTTATGACTGCACAATAGTTTATAAAATGTTTTTACACATCAAGAGTTCATTTAATGGTTTTTGTAATTATCAGATCTTTATTTTCTTTCAGTGCAGTACAGAGAACTCACAGAATACAGAGTTTAAGTTAAAGATGCTATTTTAACAGAACAGTCAGAAGCTGCTGCAGGCACAGGCCCAGAAATCCAATACAGAACATAAATTATTTACCTACAACTGCATAATCAGGGTCATGCTGGAAGAGGCACCCAACAAACAGCAAGGTGCAATGAGAGGTGCTGTCAACATTTCTGTTAATAGACTGACTCTCAATTTTTGTCCCAGCATGTGTGTTGGCTATTGTGCTGCTGGAGATGATGTCTTTCAGATGAGATGGAAAATTAGCTTCTGACTACATGTGGTCACTAATGATCCCATGCCAGCCTCTGTAAGAGCAGGAGATAACCCAGGTGTCCTTTGGTTCAGATAATTGCATTTTGCTGATCTAAATTTCCCCTGTGGCTTTAATCAGATATGATATTCTTAACTTGCTGCTCTAACCTGTTATGTAGGTTCACTGTTTATGGGTAAGGTACTGCGATTTCAGGGAGACATGAGTCTTTATCTTTGGGATAAAAATTCTTAACAGGAGAACTGTCCCATTGTTATTGTTGTAAGGACACATTCATTGACACTTTTAATAACAGCATGGGAAAGTGCACTACCAGCACACAATGAAGAGGGGAAATTCCAATAAATTATGATTTACTTATTTTCCAACAAGCTATTAAAATAAATATATCATGAATTAAAACCACTTGAAAAGAAGGTGTGTTCCAGTGAGGAGAAAACAGCTTAACAATGCTCCTAAGCCTCCAGATTTTATTCTAACTTATAATTCTAATTTAAATCCTGTGAACCCTGGGCAGATGTGGTAACACCATGGGAAAAAAAGCAAAAAAATAATATATCAGATATTTTCCTAGGTTGCAATCACATGAAAGAACCTAAATTCTTGGTCCAGCCCTAAAAATGACAAGAAGGGCTGAATCACGACATTTTTCAAAACTTTCATAAGGATGTCGGATCAGTAAAGTGGCATTTGGTTTTAATTCATGCTGAGAGACAAGTTTTCACTCTTTCCAGGCTAGGTTGGATGTGACTTGGTCTAGTGGAAGATGTCCCAGCCCATTGGTGTGGGGGCTGGAACTAAATGATCCTCAAAGTCCCTTCCAACCCAAAGCATTCTGTGGTTTGATTCTATGACCTGTGTTCATGTGTGCAGTTCCTTTACTGTCTGTTATATTGGTGTTTTTAGTTTGGAAAAACTGATAGTAATAAGTCTTCCAAACCCTCTTCCCCCTTCCCAAACCTGTAAACTACATGAGATACACAAAGAAATCTAGATGCCAAAGTACTGCCAAGGGAGACCAAAAGACACCAGCAGTAAATTAGACTGAACAATAGTTTGTAATGTGACAGTTCAGAAAACATGTTTGAAAGCTGTGTACACAGAAGTGTCATGTCCTTGATCAGGTTTCTCTGGGTAGTAGTTTGCATTTGAAATACTGTGTATAGACTGTTCCTGTCAATAACCAGTGAGGGAATCAAACAGCAACTAAAAAACCTCAGTCAAGCTGGCAGCTGTACATGGATGGCGCTGGAAAGGATGCATGATTTAGCGGCTGAAATGACTGAATAATGAGGAGTAATTAGAAGGCTAATTTATGACTAAACATTTAATTTTGATGACGGAGGTCAATGGGAGTTTAATCATTAACTGTGAAGGAAGATTTATCAGTACTCAGTAGAAAGTTATTTACCATTATTTTTGCCATCATCTTACCAGAAATTATTTTGACATTTATGAATTATACACAAAAAAACCAAAACAACCCTTTCATGTGAGGGTTGTAGATAGAAGAAAAGAGGAAAGAACTTTGTTCAAAAGCAAATCTTCCCAATGGTATTTCCATAAAAAAAGTGATGCAAATACAGCTGGTTAACATGTGGGTAAACTGTAGCAGTCAGGGATTGCAGAAAGAAGTAACTAAGGTGAAATCTCCAGTGAGTAGATGATCAGACAGGATTGAAATTCCTCCGTGATTATTTTATATGACTTTATGTGATCAGTATCAAAGTGGGTTGTTCAATGAAGAAAACACAGCATTATTGTCAGCTCTATGTTCTTTCAGGTAGTTGAGTAATTTGAGAATAACCATGACTCTCTTTTATCAGTGTGAAAATGGCTCTTTCAGATTTCATAATTGATGGTAATTTCAGCAACGTGATTTTTCTTAAAACAATACTTTTGCATTCTTACAAAAAAAAAAAAATTGTTTTTGCTTACTTCTAGCATAAGGCACATCCTGCCTGATGAGATTTTTATGATACAGCCACTTCAGTAACCTTGAGTGTCTTTATGATCAGTGAAGAGTAGAAAAATACAGAACATGATTCATATGATGAGCTGCAATGTGATTTTTTCCTAAAATGAGAAAAATAAAATGCTGGAGATTTTTAGACTTCTATACTGATTATTGATTCCCAATAACCATATCACATATATATGAGATTAAGTGAATCCCACCCTTATTCAAACACAAAAATATTAGCTGATATAACTAAAGCCATGGCTTTTTCTTCCTTGAAGAAAAGAGAGAAGACTCTAAAGGAATTAGACTGGAGAAGCTCCTGAGAAAACCTAAATGGACTTGACTTGGGCATGAATTTGAAATAGATGACCACTAGGAATTAGGCTACCCTACATGGTTCTGTGAAAAAAATCACATTAACTGTAAGTGAAAGTCCTGAGAATAGGCTAAGCATGGTGATACATCAGTATTTTCATAATTCATCAACAAAAAATGCAAAGGATATATTTGAATGTTTGTTTTAGCATTGCTTCCTCTAGTTTCATCAAAATAAAACATGAAAGGGACACTGTTCACCTGTTTTAAGCACATATTATCTACTTCCTCTGAGAGATAAAGTTCAGCCTTCTTTGTTTTCATGCAAAATTTCATGCTCTCTTTATTAGCTGTTAAATTTATTTTCTCATAAAAAAGTGCTTTAGATTCTTATTCTTCACATGTTCCAAGCTGAGAGCCATTAAGGAGACATTTTAAAACCACATCCCTGGGTTGGTAAACAGCTAAGCCTATTAAGTTGATTTGTTGAAAAAATTAGAAAAGGATAATTAGTCAGGACAAGAAAAATAATAGGCTTCAAATTTCACCAAGAGCAAAAGGTGCATTTCAAAGAAATAAATCCAAATTCCTATTTGAAACATTGTTTAACAGCTGTACCATAAAAGACCCTGAACTGCCTCTAGTGGTTCTTAGACTTCATCGATTTAAATGCACAATAAATCATACTTTAATGAAAAACAGTAATTTAGTTCTGGGAATTAAAGTAAACAAATTAAATGAGTGTTTCTCTGTTTTATAAAGAAGGGAAATCACCTGGACAACATTTTGATGTTATTAATTTTATATTCACAATTACCTATTTCACCTACCTTCTGTCACATATTTTACAACTTAAATATGGTATTACACAACAGAAACTGTCTTCAGCCTCTATTGAAGCACTACATACAGCTTTCTGACAGAGATCAGTGCCCATTACACTAGGTATTGTCCACAACGAAGTGACCATCATAATCTCCAAGATTAAAAGCTAGAAAATTTCCTTTCTGATATCCATAAGGATTTTCTGAGTGAATGTTTTTGCATGACAAAGGACTACAAGGTTATTGCAGACAAAAGTAGCTACAGTCTTGTGAGTTTTATAACCTATGCATTTAGCAAATAAACCTCACATCTGTGCCTGTTGATTATTACTTTCATTATTATGGAGAAAAGTAGGCCTTGTTTTTGGCTAAGCACTTATGCTTATTTTATTTTTCAAGACATGTGTAAGCTAATGGTATGCTAATCAGGGTAATGATTTCAAAAAGACAATTTAGTAATCCTTTTAATTAAAAAAAAGCACATATTAATTAAGAGGAAGCACATTATTATTTATCATTAGACTCAGAAGGCATACTTACTACAGTCCCTCCTCTAATTCAAATTATTAAGAAATCTGTGATATAATAAGCTCAACATCAAAGTTGTGATGATGAATGCTAGTATTTTTTTAAAGTAAACCAAACCTTTTTTCTTTTCAGCTGAATGGAATATATCAGTCATAAGGAAATGTAAATGTGTCTTGAAGTGTGTTTCAAATCAATGATAATACCCAAGGGATAATACAGCTCCAAGAATGTTTATCTTGTAGCTCATGGGGGGCTTTTGGTTTTTGCTTAAGAAAAAAAATATGGTCATTATTAAGAATCTTTTAAAGTCACTCTTTTGAATATATCAGAGACAGAACTGCTCAAAGGACCTTGAAGTCACAAGTGAATTGATGAAATCAATAGGAATCTTCCCATGAAATTGGATAGTGGTGGTTTACATTTCAAGGTGAACGGCTGTTCACTTGTACCCACAGATAACAAAGCCAAAATTCTGGTCTTCTCCCATACCCTAAAACTGGAAGAAGGTAGTGTCTCCAGGGAGATATATATTTACCACTGTCTCCTTGGCCATTTAAAAATCTGCTTTGGGCATGTCCTGTCCAATGTTCACAACAGAGATGTTTGGTTTGTGTTCTCTGGGCATTCACACAGCAGCTGTTTATTCAGCTTTTGTACTTGGAGGCTGCAGACCACTTGGCATCATATTGCAACTTCCAGATTGAGCCCTGGTAAACCACAAGGAGAGGCTTTCTCATGTTCACCATCCAGTGACCTGGAGACTGGTAATTCACCTGACACACTGTAGAAACAGCTCTCAGATCTACCTGAGGTGTTTGTGCTTGAATCTGCTATCAGACAGGTAATGCTTTAATCAATATCCTGATATTTGAATGACTCATTCCTCCCAAATTGCCTGAGATAAGCAATAAATATTTACATCCATAAGGAGAGAAAACGTGGCAGTGTACTTAATTCTATATCCTTTTAATTAGAGCATATAGGAAAGGAGAGCTAGAGGTCAGCTCAGGTTCAGCAAATACTTAATATAACACTAAAAATATCCAGTTATTTCCTTGATTGCTCTGTTTTTTCAGTCTTTCATGGAATATTTACTTCTTCCAAAACAAAACAAAAGAATAGTTAGATGGTGGCAAGGCCAGGAAGTATTTTAAAATAACACAGCTGACATGTATTAGACATGCAACCTAGGTGACCTGGTGACTACCAGTTTAGGAGAAATGGCTAGCTTCCAATCTTCCAGGTATGATCCATAAGGAAGGACTGGTTTATGTTCTTATCTCCAAGGGAAACCTGATTCTTGTGAATCCAGAGATAACAGAATGCATAGGAATCATTGTCGTCCCCCATTTTGAATTGATTTGCAATTGGTTCATCCTCACTCAAATTGATTCATACTTATTCAGCTTGCCAGTGGCCTCCAGAAAGGCAGAAGACATTAATTTCTGGAGGCTTGGCATTGGTTTGGTTCTTTGCAGAGTTTGGACATTCATTACATCAGTCAAACTGAAGACGTGCATACACTTCTGCATTCTGCCTTGGAGACCTTAGTCCAATACATAATCATGATAAAGGTGCTCTGTGCACTTCTAGGAGCAAACATTTGTAGAATGAAAGCTTTCTGTAGTTTTGGGAATGAGAACTACAAGAGGACATGCCAATATTTTGAATGTAACATAAATTAGTAATTCTATCTGTATCCTAAAAAATTGGCATAAACTAAGATATGATCAAAAATCATTCTAAGAGTTATTACTGCAGATAGGATTGAATGAAAGACAAATGTCTGTTATGTTCAGATTTTTTCTGCATGAAGAGTAATCTACATGCTATCTGTACATAATTGATGAGACATGAAAATCTTCTTTATGCTCTGGCTTCAGTATAAGTCTTTTCCTGTTTCCTTCTCATAAAAATCAAAACAGATACTACCTAGTGCTTAGAGTTAGTATGATTATTGACTCCCTTATAGTGCATTTCACTGCAATTCATTGCACTGAATTTTTATGATGCTGTACAGCTGGCTGTTAAGAATCATGCAATGAAATTGCATGTCTACAGAAAATGCACTCCTGTCATCCCAGACTGGTCAACAGACTTCTCTGCCAAGACTGCAATTAACTCTTCTCATATACTTATGCATTGGCTTTTCTTATTGCAGCCAGACCCCTTAAATTTGCCACAGGAGGTGTGACAAAATAAAATAAAAATAAAATTAAAAAAAAAAAAAAAAACAACAAAAAACCCCACCAAAATCAAAACAAAATAACAAAAAAGCAGTAGTGCAAACAGGAAAGAAGCACAGAGGAGAAAGACTTCTAATGAGGAGCACATTTACATTTTTGGCCATAACTGACCACCATAAAGTCTACACATGGAAGGGACCTGCTGGAGGTTTTAGAATAATTTAGTTTAATAATAATTTTAGAATAATTTAGTTTCAATAGCAAAACTGAGAGCAGCTCTCAAACCACTACAAAAAATGTTAATGTACATGGCATATTGTGAGGCCCTTTGAAAGCATCCTCAATAAAAGGATAAGGATGAAATGAAGGTTTAGCCTTCAGTGCTGCGTTTTGATTATTTAAGTGAACTCCTATGGATAGAACTATTTATATGATCATAAGGAAAAAAAAAGGAGTGATTGGTAGCATCAGGGCTTATCTATGGAAGTGAAATGAGCTAAGTGGGCCACTTGTGGGGCTTGGCAGGGCTGACAGTAACACAGATCTTCCCTGCTGAGTTACTCTCAGGTTTTTACATTGCTTGCTTTCACTCTAAGAAATTACCAGCACCTATGGAGATAAACTGTCAGATTCTTAAATGACCTTCTCTCTGAGTTAAGAGTCTTGATTTATACTATTTATATTTATTTATATTTATATTTATATTTATATTTATATTTATATTTATATTTATATTTATATTTATATTTATATTTATATTTATATTTATATTTACATTTATTTATATTTATATTTATATTTTTAAATTTTTAATTTTTAATTTTTAGACTTTTATTAATTAATTCTTCAATCAAAATCCATACCTTGTTTTGCCTTTGACAAAGAACCATTTGTTTGATTGTTGGTACTGTTGGTTGTTGGGGGTTTGCTGCTTTTTTTTATTTTATTTTTTCTTCAAGGGGATTTATTATTTATGAATTTGGTCAGTTCTGTTTTCTTCGCTATGATCCTGGAAAGAAACATGACTGAACATCTTCTGAACAAAAACATGTAGTTTTATAACTGCTGCTGCTGCAGTGTAAAACTATTGGTAGTCTTTGTATAGTCAGAAGTTATTTGTGCAAGAGAATGGTAAGATTAAAATACAGTGGGAAAATGTGAAAAATATTGTTACTTTTGAAATGTTTTTATTGCTGAAATAATTTAAAACTTTTATTTTTAAGCATGTAATAGAAATCCTTCATTTTAATAGTTTTATAGTATCCATCAAAAGTCATTTAATGTGTGCATATTTAAGAGATAAAAATATCCTATAAGATGCTTGCTTCTTCCAGACTATTTTCAGTGCTGCAAGAGTCATGATGAAATGTAATTTCATGAACCTCATGAAAATACTGAAGAGGTGGGAATAAAAAGATTTATTTTAGGCTTTTACATTTTTCTGTCAGCCCCAATCCTTTCCATACAAAAAAATAGTTGAAATCCATTGGGGACCATATAATCCACTTACGTTTTCTGGAGTAGACATAAGCTTTTCAGGTACTTTCACACATTTCAAAAGAGTTCTGTCAAATTTTCAACAAAACAAGTGTTTCAGTAGTTACATTTTAAATGTCTGTGCATTGGAAGTCTCTGCAATCTATTCCTTCCTCAGTAGGTTGTTGTCAGAAAATAAGTATCACTGACCCTAACACCACTATGAATTCGCTCCCAAATCTCATTGTATCTGGTGAAATATAATATGCCTAAAGTCATGGGTGGTCATTTGTCCTGTCTATATACAAATATTTTTCAATACCCAGTATGCTGGAGACCAGTGAAATGGAACTTGAATTCAGTCTTTTAATTAAGCTCAAACATAAAATCTATTCTAAATTGAAATAATAGTAGTCAGACTATTATGCTAATTCAGCATGAAAAAGTAAAATTTTGTGTTATAAAGTCTCTGCAAATTCCTTTGCTTCAACCACATTCAAGAGCAGAAGCAGTGAAGACCGTATAGGCTTCATAGTTTGAGATCAGAGTCCTATGCCTCTCTTGGAAACATTCCTTTTGAAGTATCTGTTTTCACATTCTTACACTGTCTTGAAAGTTTTACACTTGCACAATATAATCCTACAATTAAACATTGTTATATTAAGAAAAAACATTTAACAACCTTTTAACTATGGAACGATGTTTGAGAAATATGAAGACTTTTTACAAGATGAACTGGTTCTGCAGTGAGTCAAGAGGATAAGCTATCCAACCTCTTCCTGATGGAAATGATGGTAACACCACAAGCTTTAAAACAAAAATGAAAAATATTGGTCAGAGTAGTTTGTGACATACACAGTTAATTGATATTCCTTGTCTTTATACTTTTCACTAGAACCTCCTCTGGGGTTGGATCCACTTTTTACACTTCACTAAAAGCTTTTCAGTGTCTACTGTTGCTATTGAGCATCAGTAATTCTACTTAACAGATAAAAAATCGGTATTAATGACTACAATTATAGTTAATATTACAGACAAAGGGACATAGTGGGTGGATAGTTTCCAATTCATTTACTTTCACGGATTTGCTAAAGTCTTTTGATTAAACAATTCATATTAAAATATCAAGAGGGAAAGAAGAAGTGGGGGAGAAACAAACAAAACATTAAAGTCTCTTAAAGAAACAAATATAACAATCACAATGCTAAATATCCATATGATCACTGCAATTCTCAACAGGCTGATTTGGTTTGAATAAAGTAAAAATAGATGAATTCTCAAATTGCATTTGATTTGCTTCGCTGCTCATAAGTGTTGCCATTTGATCATCAGTAATGAAATTAATAAGTGTGTATATGTAAAATATATGCTTTTATCAATTCAGAAAAACAACAGTTTCCCCAAAGTAAAGCTGTACAACTCTTAATATTTCTTGTGAAACCAACTTATACTCGAGTAAGTGTGTCCAATCACCTTAGTTAGTAACCAAATATCTGTTTACCTATCACTAAATCTAATCATACCACATTAGTCACTGTCTACGTGTAAAGTAAAGTTTGGTCCAGTCCGTGGTGGAAAAAGTTTATGTACAGTCATGGTGTATCTCCTCTGGAAAGATTTCATAGGCACAGTGAAAGGTATATGAGGATTTGATAACTTTTTAACTTGGATATCTGAGTGCTCTTCTCATTGTATTATGTGTGTTTGCATTATGAGATCATAATTTCTTCTCTGTCTTTTGCCCCATCCTAGTATGGCTTGGTTTATAGGTATGTCTGCTCTGCAGATGGTTTGGGGTGACCAGACAAACCTGTTTGCAAAATCCCTGCTTCATTCAGTCAGAGGTTAAAAGACATATAGTGAATGAAGGAAAGAACAGTAGAAGGTGACATTGCCATCTAAAGAGCCATTTCTGTTCCTACATGAAGCAGATTTTCCACGGATTACTGATAAAATTTTAAAATCAAGCAAAGTTTATTATTTCAAGGAGAGCTTTACTATTCCAGTCAGCCATTCTAATATTCTGTGTCTATGTTGGTGGTAGACCCACCAACAGCATCCTTTTGTGCTTGAAATAGTTCTCTGAACAAAAGTCATACTGCAAAAATGCTAGACTTGATGAAAAAAAGAAATACATCATTTGGAAACCCAAGAAGGTTGATAGGTTTGGCCATTTTTTATTAAATTCTCCACACTCTAATCTTCATCTGTAAAAGGCATTTCACTGACCATGCAGTAAACAAAAACAATTTTCAGGGACTTGAAAAGAGAAAACAGAAGCAGCCAACATTATCCAAACAAAACACATTCCTGAGTGGAGCATAGCAAAGGAAGTGTGAAGCAAATTTTCTCTCATGTTGATAAAAAATGAAGTCTTGCATAGGCCCTTTGTCCTTATGTGTTCCACATGGAAACTAGCCAAATTCCTAAGGGCTAAGGAAGCCAGAGCTGAGACAGTGTAAGCTTTTATTCTTTCAGAAGAAGGTGACACTGTGACAGACAGTATAAGAGTTATCTGTGTATAATCTGATCACTAATTGCTAAAGATTAAGATCATATTCTGCAGTGTTTGTGGTGGGAGACCTGCTTTCAG
This sequence comes from Parus major, assembly GCF_001522545.3. NCBI lineage: Eukaryota > Metazoa > Chordata > Aves > Passeriformes > Paridae > Parus > Parus major. The sequence goes on from NC_031768.1 coordinate 82,730,941, forward strand.
GATTATGAGTAGAAGAAGTTGAGTTTCTGATTTCATTCTGTGCTAACTGTCCTGATCTCAGCTGGAAGAAAGCAAAAATAAATGATTGGCGTTATGCACTCAGGCAAAAGATTTCCAGGCTTGCCATGCAAGGATGCCTCACTGCTGAGTACTCTCAACACTCTTTGCTCTGGAGTATTGGGCATAGCCAAACATGAATGCTGCAGTTCTGTTTGGATAACCACAGCTCCAATAATGAATCTTATACACATGTGAGAAGCGAATAAACCAACATCCTGTGTCTCCAGTGTGAAAACAAACATCCTCAAATCTTCCTACCTCTACTCAGCTGGAAAAGCCCTGATTTGACTTGCAATACACAAATCACAGAGATACCATCTAAAATGGCATGAACCTAAGATACTGAATTGCAAATGAACAGGGTTTGCCAATGATTAAATTATCATTCAAGTGAACTTTGCAAAGAAGCATGAACAGAATTTCTTTTGAAAGTTCTATTTGGATGGGCAAGTTAAATTAACCTTTACAAGTTGCTACAGACTTTATGGTTTGTGAGTTTAGCTATTGTGTCATCATTTGTACCTGTACAGTTCCATTTTATTTATTTTTTCAGTATGAATTTTTTCCATGAAAAAATGGAAATAATCCCAGTAAATGTTTTCAAACAATAAGGAAATAAGAACAGATTATTGTTATGAAATCCAAATTGCAGGGCACACTAGTATAAGAACAGACTGGTTATTTCTATAAAATACACTATTAGTTTCTAAGACTGAATTCTTTTTACATGATACTGTTGACACCCTAGGGTAAAAGAAGTGCTGAAAACATATAATTTGCATCTATATAAAAAAAGGGTATTTTTGTGCATAAATGGAAAGCAATACATATAATTGGTCATTTCTCCAGATCAATACACAGTGTTAACATGTAGCTTTACATATTTTTCAAGAAATTAGGATTGCATCAAGAGTGAAATTGGTGTGTTAGTACTTAATAAAACAGTTCTGGGGAAAACTTCACTGTTTAAGAGAGTCACTCTTTTTCTAAACTCTCCCAACCTATTTTTACATGTGGTTGACCCTGGCTGGACAGCAGGTGCTCATCAAGCCACTCTATCACCCCAGACAGAAGAAGAAATTAGATGGAAATTAGATGGAAAAAACCTTGTAGGTTGAGCTAGTTTACTAATGCAAAAGTGAAAGTTTAAACACACACACATATACACACACAGGCAAAGAGAAGAAAAAAACATATTCCCTACTTCCCTTTAGCAGGTGATGTCTGGCTACTTTCTGGGAAGCAGAGCTTTAGCATGTCTAGTGGCTGCTCCAGTAGGCAAATATTGTAAATAAAGAATGACTCTCCTTCCTCCTCTTTTTCTTAGCTTTTCTATCTGCGCTGATGCCTTATGGTATGTTATATCCCTTGGGTCAGTCTTGGTCAGCTGGCCTGGTTGTGTCCCCTCCCAGGATCTTGACCAACTCCAGCCTACTGATGTTGGAGGGGAATGTTGAGAGACAGTGCTGATGCTGTTCCAGCTTTGTTCAGCAGTAGCCAAATCCCTGACATGTTATCAACACCTTTCCAGCTACCAATGAAGAGCACAGCACTGGGAGGGCTGCTATGGGGAAAATTAACTCCATCTCAGCTGCTCCTAATATGTTAGGATAAAGTCCTATGCTTTAACAATGATCATGGTTTCCATCTTTAAAATCACCACAAATCTAAATAATGAAGAGATAAAATAATAAATTAAAAAGAATTAATCTCAAAAAATTTTTTAATATATTTTCAACAACTGCATAAAATAGAACAGCACATATTTCAGGTAAAGATAATTGAAGCAACTTTTCAAGATTCTGAAAACCTTTAATTCAAAAACAGCTGTTGGAACAAGCTTGAAAGGTGAGACTTTAAACAAAATGGTGGTCTCTTTAATGGGTAAGGGAATGAAAAGGAACTGTAGAAGACTTCAAGCAAGCACCCCATTTTCCAGTGAAGTCTTATTATATCTTCTTTTAAAAGTTGCTTATTTCTTGAAGTCATTCTTTGTTATACCTGAACAGATCTGCATTCATCACTCCTCTATATGTTCAAGAACTCCAAATGTGCTTAAATATTAATGTTTTCTTAAGCAGGAAAGGTAGAGAGTCTGTATTGCCCAACTGATGTTAAGAGCTACAAGTATATTCTAAAACCATCTTTTTAGTAGAAACTGGTGTGGAAAGGGATACGAGGCACACCTTTAACAGCTTTTCAGAGGTTTGTCTGCTCTCTAACGGGCAAACAAAGACGAGGTGCACATGTTTATAAAATATCCAAATCAACTGCACGTTGTTTGGTCGTTCAGAACTGCATCTAGGCAGACCTGAATCATACCATTACAAACTACTGCAACTGGGATAACAGCTTTTGGAGGTGGCAGTTGGCTCTTATTTATCTGTGAAAACTCATTGAGGAACATGAGGCAGAAGAAAGGAATATTCATCAAAGAGTATTCCTGAAAGAAGGCACTCTTCCTGAATCCATTCAGACCTTGTTCATACCTCTACACTTAACTACATCTTCAATCCATGTGCAGATTTTTTTCTGACCAGTCTAAAAAGTCCCCAAGATGATGAAATTCTCAATATATCAATAAGTATTTTATCTTTACTGTAAATTTAACAATACCATGAATAATCATACCAAATTTTCTTATATACTAGACTGTAAAAGGGGGACAAGTAAATAAAAGGATCCCTTTTAATTGTTCTCTATGTCATTTTCAACATTTCAGTTGGGTCTTCTAGATCTTCTTTTCAAATTTAGTCAACTGAATAAAGTTTAAATTTCTTCACTGAAGTGCTTTTGTTCCTTGCAAACAAAGAGAGCTATTTCCTATAAAGAGCCAGGAGAAAACAAGTCTTTGGATAATGAGGTTGTGCATATACCATTATTATTCTCCTGCATCCATCTAATTTAATTTCATAAGTTCTAGTTCAGTTATACAAAACAAAATAAATGCATAGAAAACATAAGGCATGGTCTTGGAAACCTGCAATATTTAGTCATCATAAGATATTTTTTCTATCACACTTTTGAAGCATAAGCATATTTTTTTTACCATAAATTGTCTTTTCCTGTTTTGAATTAGGCTTTTGTTCTGGTAGGCATTGGTGGATATACAGCATGTCTTTGTAAATAAACAATTTTTGAGTAAACAGTTTCCAAGGTTTCCAAAACTCAAACTGAATTTTTTGAGACTTAAAATAGGGATTTGTTCTGAGCAGGAACTAGCCTAAACCTCCATAGTAAATCCAGATTTCTAACATTGGTAGTTTCAGAATTGCTCAAGTGTCCAAAATATTTCCCAATAACCTTTCACATGTCCTTTCCAAATTATACTAAAGAAAAAAAATAGATTATTTATTCTGAAACACCTGGCTGAGGAACTGTATTGACTATTGTCGGTCTTTCTAAATAAACTATGTAATAATAAAACCTGGTCCAGCAACCTGGAATTACATAGCTACCCATTCAAATGATCCATCATTTGTTTCTAGAATTTCCTTTCCTCAACTTTCTTGTGTAACTGAGCCAAACATTTTACCTGAGATTTATAAGTAACCTATGCACTGAAATGTTGCTGTATTCTAAAAAAACACTTGTCTCCCTGGCTGCCTAAATTCTCTTTGCTGTTAATGAAGGAAATGAGGTGCCTAAGGACAGGATCCATAGACACTAGCTTGCTGCTTTGGGGATGTCTGCTTTTTGTCTTATAGCAAATACATAATACAATAAGGAATTTTTGACTCTCTCCCTTTGACATTCTTCTTTCAACTAGGTGTGCCTCCCCTCAGCATCTCCCTCCTTCCAAAATCTAGAAGAACAATGAGCTCTGCTAATAACTGCTTCTTGTCCCTTTACTCTTAGATAATGTACACCAATGATGGAAGGTGTTACCCAAATATTGGCTATATTGATCACTAATTTTTAAAAATAATTTATAGTACCATATGCTATGCATAAATCTGTAGTACTATTATTGTCAAATGGGATTTCTTTTGGTGCAAAATTTTATGCAGCTTTAGAGGAAGCTCTCTTCTGAAGCTTGATCCTTTCATTCAGGGAGGCAGAAATACTGTATGGTTGAATGGGGTTGGAATGTCCAATCCTAGCACCATTGCAAACCAGGAGGATTATCCTGGACAAAGAGTTTGCTTTGATTTTCTCTCTTTTCCATTGTGAGAATGCATTGGAATTTTAGTGGTAAGATGTGCCTAAATATGATACATACTTTAGTTCCAAAATATTGGTTTATTTAATCCTTTATCTCAGAAATAAATATAGATATATACATATATATATAGTGAAGTGCCAGATTGTATGCAGAATTCATAGTCCCGTTTGCAACTCTGTGGCCTAACTGCTGGACAGAAAGACATGCATACTGAAGTGTGTACTTGAAAGAGGGAGAAAATTATGATGACTAAAACCTTGAATCTGTACTCATTCAATAAAGCTTAGGATGTTCACTTTATTTCTTCTTCCTCGAGGCTTTCTCTTGGGCAAACAATTAAATCATATGCCTTTACATTTAGATTGGTTTTTTCACAGGATAAATCTTGTCCTGAGTGAAAATTTATTGAGCACCAATATCACTGCCAGTCCAGTTGCTCATAAATTCAATAGTCTATGTCTGTCAGTGTCTTCCTATGCTGCTTTTCACACTGGATAAATACACATTCTTCCTGAGGAATCTCCCCAGCCAGTACCTCCTCATGGTGTATTTTGTTGTCAGTACTGGGTTAAAGGTTTGACTCAAAAAACTTAGACTTTCACAACCTTAATGATTCTGTGATTTCCCTCCAGCCCTCCCTTCTTCCCAGGTGCAACTTCATTCACTCCTGGTTTTTCTACCTCCTTCCCTCAAGTGGTACAGGGGCTGGAAATGGGGCTGTGGTCAGTTCAACACATGATGTCTCTCATGGTCCTTCTTCCTCAGGGGGAGGACTCTTCACAATCTTCCTCTCCAGCATGGGGTCTGTCCCAGAGCAGACAGTCCTCAAGGAACCTCTCCACTTTTATGAGTTTGCATAAATATAACCTCATCTGCTTCATCTGTCAAGCCTCCCAGCTAATTCTTTTCATAAAGCTAGGTAACATTTTTTAAAGATAACTGCTCTTATTAAAATAACTCATTATCAGGTTATATCAAGCTAGGCATGCACACTTTTAAACATTGTCCTTGACTGAAAACTACATGAATTACATTCACAAGAGAAAATGGGTACTTATATGATTCTTCTGACCTTTCGTGGAAAGCTAATGTGAGATCTTTTTAGCTTAAATCATTAATCTTATTTTCTATGACTGACACCTCTATGCACTCCTGTGCATATTCACAGTCATTCTGATAGACAAGTGTTTCCCTAGCAATTCAAATAGATAACTGTGTACTATTGCTGTGGCATAGAGGTTAATTGGAGGGTGCTTATATCACACATTCATTTTTAATGCATCATCATAATCTGGAAATATTATCTATCTTGTGCTGGTATTTCTACTATTTTATCTTGCTTTTATTCAAAAAGAGGAAATGTTCAGATGTACAGTATGTATAAGCATACTGACTATAGAGTAGTTTCTGTGTCATATATTTCATTCTTTGTTGACATCCAGTATATATACTGTATATACTAATCTTATCAAGAACTTTGTAGGAAACATTAGTTTGAAATTTTTAACAAATTAAAATGAAGGGAAAAGATTTTAAGCCGACCAACAAATGGCATCCTTTGCCAGCTTTATTTCTGTGAATATCACATCCTATTCTGTAAATCTTAGCTTCAGGACTGGATATTCCAGGAGAAGTCCTAGTTATCAAAGGCCTTGACAATTAAATATTCCTGTGATTTGAGGTGAAGGCACTCAATGGATGAGTATAAATCTCCAGCTTAACCCACAGAGGATCTGTTCTCATACAGAAGAGACAAATATGGTTATTGGGACAATCCTTATTCCATTGCAAGAGAAAATGTGAGTAGGGAAAACAGTGCCCTTAAATTTGTCTGAAAAGTACAAAAGCTGACAAAATCTCTTCCCGTTCTTTTAATAAGATATGTTGTTTTCTTTCCCCATTTGCTGATCAGCTAGGCTGTTGCTAGAGGACACGAGGTTTTGGGCAAGAGCCCAAGTCAGAACACCACAGCAAATAGTTTTCCATGTGGCTAAAAAGCCTTTATTGTGAGGTTTTCTAAAACATTTTATAGTTTTTCCAACCAGGTTACCCTGATTGGTAGAAGGAACAACACCCCCTTTGGTCCCATTGGTGGGACCAGAGAAAGCACACCAAAAACATCTGTTCAGTATTGTTTTGAGAAATAGTATCTATTTACAATAACAAAATTTTGGAGAGAAAACTGTTCCCAGGAACTTTCTCCTGGGAACAGATGAGCCCCTGACAGGCTGAAACTCTCTCAGGGTCAGAAATCCTGTCCACACTAGGCCATGGCTCAACGTATTTCTTGTCTGTAAAATGCTGTTATTTACCATGTTTTTAACATTATCATGGCTCACTGATTGAAGAATTTATTCTTTTTGACATTTTGTGCTTAAATTCCTTTTTTAATTTTTTTGGGGGAGTGCATCGAGTTGGAATCTGGAAAACAGAAAAAGAGCTGAATAATTTATTAAGGCAATCATGCTTCATTAGATTTTAATCATTATTATTGAAGAGGAGATCAATAAATCTGTACTTTTACCCAGGATTTTGTTCTTTCCTTAGGGTACCTGTCCTTCATTCAAAAACAGTTGTGTCATGTGCTTTATGAGTTAAAATGGAGACATAATAAGAATTCACTTTATTGCAATCTACCTATGAAATAATGTGGAAAGGGATCAATAGAACAATGAATAAAAAGTAAAGATCCATAAGGATGATTGATGTCAGCTCACTCCTGTATTTTTTTCTGCTATATAACTTAGGCAAGGAGAAGTGGTTAAGTGTGAAGGTGAATATTATACCCAGCCTTTCTACTTTTTTCACTCTCTGTCCCAACTCAATTTTTTATAGATCTAAAATTAAAGTCAACCATTTTCAAGCTTTACTGATTGTAGAAAGGAGATTTTAAGGTGACTAATTAGACCTAGGGAGTCTTTTCCGAGTATCCTGTTTCATCTCCATCTTGCAAGACTATTGCAAAAAGAACCCTACTTAGTCATTACATATAAATAAAAAATTGAGTTCTGATGGCAGGATACGGTTATTCCTGTAACCATTAATACAAAGATCAATGACCATTTCTACTCCTGTACCCCAGTTTTTCTTTTTAAAATAGGTGGTGATAGTGGCTGTGCTTTTTTTACTAGCTGCTGTGTGTTCCAAACTCTCTCTGACTATTATCTGTCTTTCTGGGCAATGCTCATCAGTGAGTGCTTTTCTTTCCTTGTGGGAAAGCTTTAAGTTACTATCATAATGCAGTATATTATTAATATTGTTTATCTTTCTGGAATTTGAATGCTTCTGGGGTGGGGCAATAAGTTTACAATAGTATGGAACTTGTTGAAGACCATGGTCATCTTCCCTTGACCCATTTTTTACAAGTCTTCCCTCTTTTCCTTCACTTTTTTATTATAAAATTATAGGCCATGTTTTTACCCATTATTGCAGAAATTAGAAAATTCCCACCAGTCAATTATAATGTTGAAAGGTTGCAGATGTAAATATGAGATATTTCAGGTGCTTATCTGGAGTCTTAACACTCCTTCTAAGTGATAATTCTTTCAGTTTTTTCTTCTCATTTAGGGTGGAACCCTGTCATTGCTTTTGTGTGCTGAGGTTTCAACCAAATTATTGAATGTCCTGTTAAGAGCCACTGAGAGGCAGCCAGGATGCAGAATGGCAGTAAGATGGATAGGCTTGTTGATGCAATGCTGTCACAGCTCTTCAATAATTACCCATATGCTGGGAAAGGTTTAGAATGTGCCTGTCATTCCCATGCTAATTACAGGCCTTTGCAAAACTCATTTTTCATTACTGGGATCATGCCATATTTATGGGGTTTGATGAGTTGTTTGTTCTGGGTTGATGCACTGCAGTTTTGTTGGAAGATTCACATTTGAATTGCAAATAGATTAGTGGGTTATATTCTTTTAAACCTAGAATTAATTTTAGGTAACTCAATAGACAAAATCTTGACTCAAATAAAATGAGCTCAATAGACAGAAGTATAACACTGTTTGAAAATATTGGTCTGTGATTGAAAGAAACATTTATTTTTTTCAGATTTTTACTACATTACAATTGTAGTTAAATTAAAAATTACTTATTTTCCCATCCTCACCCCTTCTCTTTCACAAAGCTGTGAGATCCTCATAGACAGCAGAATCAGAGTTCATGTTTTACATTGGCAGTTAATTTCCTAATTTTCATACTTTGAATGCAAAAATGGGTGTGAGGTGATGTACCTGAAATTTTTTTGAGGGTACTGTGAGCTCTAGAGATCCAAAACTACAGCGTTTTGCTTGTTACATGCATGCCAGTGTCTGTGCTGCTGCGTGTTGCAGTAGGCATTACATGCACGAGTCCATTGGTCGTAACAACAGAGCTCTGGATTAAAGCTGGTTCAAGTCCTGCACTGACATCCACACATCAAAGAGGAAAGCACTTTCTCCTGAGTGCCTAATCCAGGCACCTTCCCATGAAGACAGAGCTGTATGCCCCAGTGCCTCCTCACCTGAGTTGCCATGTGCCATCTGCACTGGATTGGAGAAATATGAACCCAGACTCTTGTGTGATTTCCCTGGATTTTCTATCACTGCTATGTCTCTACCCTTATGGTGTTAAGAGTTTGTTTCCCTTGGCTTGTTTAAATAAATAAAACTTAAATGCAAGGGAAACTAAAATTAAATAAAATAAATTGTACGGGTTTAGAATTGTCTTTAAAATAAAAGTTTAAAGATCATACTGAAACTTAGGATCTTTTTATTCAGTGTCTGGGCAGAACAATACCTGAAAATAACTTGGTAGAAGATGCCGCTCTTGTGAAGCTTCCAGCAGTGACTAAGGAAAAATGCAAGTTTTATCGGTGATTAAGATCTTACAATATTGCCAGCCTGAGGATGGCAGATTTCAAAGATGAGAATTTGTACAAACATCTTTTAACTGTTAATTCAAAATGTGAAGCTGAGATGTAAGTCTTGCTGTTACCTACAGTGGTGTGGAATCACCTACTACTGGGATGTGAGGAGATGTGTTTGCTTACTCCTTTATCTGGTAGAGGTTATATTCAAGTGCTTGGTATATTTTACATGTATCCTTTACACAGCTGAGCAACAAAAGGGGTATAAGGATCATGAGAAACCAAGTATTCTAAGATAAAAAAGAGAGGAAATGGCTGTGAAGGGTCATTACCCATTTACTTTTTATGTTACTTCATTGAGACCGATAAGGAGAAAAATGAGAGGAGCAGCACAAGAAATATGAAGTCAAAGCTCAGTGCAATGCAGTAACTGAAGAGCTGATAAATACTAACTCTTTTCCAAGGACCAGAAGTTGCTAGAACAATATATAGAATGCTGAATATATGGATTTTAATTCTCTTCCCCCCACCCTGTAAATTACCTAAACCTGGAAATAAAATGGTTTTGTTTGTTTGTTTGTTTAATCTCACTACGACACATTCCCTGCCTCATTGTTTCAACAGTGGTTAGTAAATGTGTTTAGTAGCATGGCAGATCTTTAGGTTGCCTGACATGATTCTCTTCACTATTAATGATCATTAGTTATTTAATATTATTAGAAAAAAATTAATCTGACTTTTACAGGAACATAAACAGAGAAGAATGAATCACAAATTTTCTCTTGTTCAATTTCTCACTGCTTTTTCTATTAGGTACTTTTAGTGTGAATATTTTCATTATAGCAGTATAAAGGAAACTGGTTGCATCCAAGAAAATTTTCAAAAAAATTTCTAAATGGAAAACCAAATTAAAACCATTTTCCGAGACACCTTGTAAATGGTTATGGCTAATTCCCCGGAAATTCACTCGAATGTCATGTTTAAGCACTTGGGGAACTGGCTAATCTGGACTAATATAGCAGCGGATGGAACAGGGAAAGTATAGAATGCAATATGTCATAAACTCTCTGGAATCTTATTTGAATGAAGAAGGGATAAGGCCTGAGTGGAGGTGTTGTCCCATCTGACTGTGTCTAGCCCCACAGCAAGCCCCAGAAAATCTCAGAGTTAGGAATATATTCTATTAGATATTTGAAGAGAAATCAAAAATTAAAGGGAAGAGGTTAAGAAGAGTTGTGAAGTGAAACTGGGAGCTAGTGCCCTGGTTCTGATCAGGACAAGGTTGATTTTTGCAGTAGCCAGGAGGAGGCAAGGCTAGGACATGGTGGCTGTTCTACACCACCTCTCATGGGGTAGGGAGTCTCTTCCAAGGAGAAGAGATTCCTCCTGCTCAAGCAAGGATGACATTGTTCTATGCATTTGGAGCACACACAGACAAAGCAGGAGAGAGGTCTGTCCAGAATTAGCAGTTCCCAGATCTGTGACAGAAAGAGTATTCACTATGCACTAGATTTTATCACTTTTGCCTTCACTCCCCCATAAGTTGCTAAATTCAAAAATTTTCATGTGGGAGAATGGTATGCATCATACCCTGCACTGCAAGGTCAAGACAAATTGTGTGGCCTTTTGCCAGTAAATAAAAACCCCAGGCTACTTACTAGGCTACACAGCATATGACTCCACCAGATTAAACTGCAAAATAATCTGGTGGGAGGGTGAACCAGACACCCATAGCTCTTTCCTTCACGGACATGGCTGTGACAACCCATTTAGTCTTTCATCGAACATTCCATTGGAAGAAATACTGAGTGCCAAGGAACAGCAGGTTGTGTGACTACAGGAGAACCTCAACCAAGTCCAACTATGCCTCACTACAGAGCAACTCAAGATCTGGGATGAAAAAAACCCCAGCAGCTATGAAAGGGAGAGAATGGATGCGTCTCCTGGGACTATGACTCCACAGTGGCATCAGCTTCATGACCTGTAATGTATAATGTATTTATTTTTAATTACTTGTAGCTGAAGCTGGTCCAAAGAGTATGGTATGAGTTTAACATTTCTATAATGTGTCAAGAATTAATGTTAAATACGTAAACAGCTCATGCTTCTAGAGTATACATTAATCTTTTTCCTGAAGTTAATATTTTCCTTAGGCAGGTCACAGATAAATTTCAACATGCATGGAATTACCTTTTTTTCTTTTTTAAAGTTTCTTGGATAATTACAGTAATGAGGCAACAATAAAAAAAGAAAAAAGAATATGAACACATACAGTATTTATATTATAAATCTAAAATATTTTGAAATTTTAGGCAACAAAATTCTTTTAGCCTTCTTTCTGTAGTGCCATATGTTTCAGTTTTACAAAGTAGAGTGGAAAGCACTTAAGTGTATCCTTTATTGTAGCCTGGCTGGATATATGATACGTTAACTACTATCAGATCGAGTATAAAGCAAACAAAACAATGATGAGACTGACATACAACTGCTGTCTTCACATTTCCTGACACAAGGCTAATTCACAGATAGTTCAGTTGAGGTCACAAAGGTTTTGCTGCTTTAATGGTCCAAGTTATTAAGTCAGGAAGAAAAACACAGAATGCAAGGGCAAGCTCCAATCTCAGAGATTCATAAATGGAAGATGTATACTTCATATTTTAGTTCAGCCTAGCAGCTGAGCTAAATTATTCTTACAGATTTGTTAATAGTGCAATGATGGTGTGCAACTGAACTAAAAATAGCACTAGAACCAATATTTCAATCAGACCACTAGATTCATTGAAGAATATTAAGTTTTTATTAATTCAGAGCCTTTACAAAGTAATGTCAGTTTTCTGAGCATCAACCCTTTGACCATCTGCTCTTTTCCATGAGAAGTACAGAGTACAGTAAGTCTGGTACAGAGAATGAAAGCTGTTATCAGTAAGTTGCTATCTCTTTGTGCACATATTTACATCTTTCAATTCTGCTCATAGAAAAATAGTGTCATGTCAGAATAACAGACTATCAGTTGGGCCCAAGCCAACAGAATTAAATAAAGACATGGATTCTGGTAGCAATATTTTTTACAAACACTGCCCTTTGATCTGTAGCAGATAGAAAATTATAGCCAATACTTTTAGTGAACTTGATTAGCTTAAGTAAATATCCTAAAACAGAGTCCCCCTGTAACACTGAGCTCCCACAGATTTTTTGAAAAAAATGCAGGTGCTCAGCACGTGTCCAGTTAAGTGTCTTTATTCTTGTCTAGTGCTACGTAGCTAGAACCTCATTCAGACTCTGAAAGAGAAGATGGTGGTAACTCTGTGAAGAGTAATTTCCAGAAGAGAAGCATGTTAAATCGTCTGCTGGAGTGGCTTAATTCTTCTTTTAAGGTTAGTGTAAACTGACACTGCATATTCAGGAGTCAGAATTTCCCAACATGACGTATTCTGTGTTTCATCATTGGAAGAGAACAAAAAGACCAACCAAAATCTGGTTTAGCATGTTATGATTTTATTATTTCAAAAAGGGAAATTTCTGAAACTTCTGTGTCTGAACTGAAAGTGTTTGCCAAAGGGTTCAAGACAGACAAGTAAATCAACAGCCTTTTATATATATATATATATATACACACACACACATATATATATATGTATGTATGTGTGTGTGTGTATATATATATATGTATGTATGTATGTGTATATATATATATATACACCAAAGATAAAATATATTTAGCATTGTGGAAAATATCAAACTGTAGCTCTGGGAAAGATTTTTTAATCTTTAAAGATTTTTTAATCTTTAGTCAGCACTGACTACTCTGTGCACACCAAATATTGGTGATAGAGTCAAAAGTGCACAGCCTCTGTAGTTTTATTAAATCAAGATCAAAGTGCTGTATTGATATATTAGCAACATATAATTAACTGACAATCAGTGGACTATACATTCAGTATCAATATCAGCAATAGAATAGATTAATCATTTTACCAGACACTTAAAAAGTGTTAATAAGCACGTACAAATTCCAAAACATTATTTTGTAACTAAACTGCATAATTTTTCAACCACACAATCACAGCAAGCTACCCCAACAAATGCTCAAGTTGCAAGCACATGTTGGACCTTCAGCTCGCCTACTCTTACTTTCTCACCCCTTCTATAGGTGCTATGGGCTCTCCATCTCCACATGCACCTGTGCTGCTCCAGCAATCTGCTGAGATACCTGCTAATAAGTCCCCTCAGGTCCCACTTACTGCCCACACTTTATCAACCCATCAGCAAGGACACAGGTTCTTCATGGCATCTGGTAGGGAGATATTCCAACAGTCCTTGTGTGGAGGTTGAAATACCAATTAAACTTCTGGAAGTGTCAGTCTTGATTGCTACTCTGTTCATACTCCAGTGTAACTTTCCACAGTCACTCATTTTCAGACTCCTTTTAGATGTCAAGTAGACTCATTTCTTGCTTGGAAAAACTTTTGGTAATCCAGTTTAATACGATTAGTGGTTGATTTATGAAAACTTCTTTCATTTTAATTTCCTCTCAGTGTTATCAGGTTTGGAGAAAAGACCTTGTCTGGCGCTTTCAGATATTACATTCATATATGCTGTGTACACTCAGTGTTAACCTATCATCTGCTGTTATCCAAGCATTTTGTCAAGAGAAGACTTTTCAGCCTGCTCTACAGACAGGAGAAGAAGACATTTTTGAACTGGACACTTTTTGAGTGTGCTTGGATTATTTTCCCAACCTGAAATCAAAGGCAGATTATTTGTTGTGTGGAAGAAGTGATCCCCCACCAAAATGTATCCCAGATTATAGGGTCCAAATGGGAATTTGTGTGATTCTACAATCAAGTCCTGCAAGATCAGGCAGTGTAGAAACTGTATCTTTGGGCTCTGATTCTCAGTATCATCCATTCTGGGCCTTCCCCGTCTTCCACTTTCTTCTTATACAAAAGATTTTTTTCCTTGCAAATGCAAATAAAGCCTTCTTGAATTTCAAACCTGCATGTATTCAGAGTCAGAAGTCTTGGTTTTGGGTGGGTCCAAGGAAGTGGACACCATTGCTCTCAGTGATCTGCTCTCAGTAAATCAGCATTTCAGAGCTTTATGGTTACCTCTGACAGTGCAGCGTGGGACAACTTTTGATTTTTCAGCCCCATTTGACAGTCATGAAATAGCATCCTCTTCACAGACATATTATTTTTTAGACTAAAGCTTTTCAGACTAATTATCACAACATTTTTACAGCTCTTCAGTAGCAAATGTCTTCAATTTCTTTCTTAATATTTCATGTCTTCTTATCAGTTTCTTTTAAAATAATTTATAAATTATTAAATGCTGTCTTTTTCTCCTCTCTGTTTTGTTTCTGCTTTTTTTTTGTCCCAGCATGCCATAACTTCAAAATGAAAGTACATCTGTTCTCTATTCTGGATACTCAGAAAGCTGAGCTTTAAACTTTAAAGGCTAAACCCTGTTTCATATTACCTGTCTCAAACATAAACATTTTCTTTTAGTTTTCTACCTGGTCATCACCTCAGTAAAAATCCATTCATATTTCATTTCTCTCACAAAAACTCCTGTTCCAAAGTCTCTGAGCACATAGAAAAGACTTCAGTATTTTATCAGGTGATTTGAGCTAAAACACTTTTTCCTCATATAACAGATTTATGGACTATAAAAGCCAGAAGTACCCATTAAGATGATCTAGTTTTGAATTCCTCAGTGAAAGAGAGTGTAGTACTTCATCCAGTACTCTTTTCATGAAGTTTAACAACTTGATCAGATTATAGCTCCAAAGAACTATATTTAGGACATGTTCTATTGAACAGCTGTAGATTTTAGCTGTCCCATGAGTAAGTTGGTTTTAGGATATTATTTAGAGTACCTTGAATATTCTGGGCCCTTTCAGCTCTTTTATGAGGAATTTCACATCCCTAGTTTAGGGAGTTTGAATGACTCTGGAACAGAGAGTATCTGTTGCAGGAACAGGGCACTTGAATAAAAAATTTGCATTTACCAACTGTTTTGCTAGATTTAGCATTTTGCCTTCTGGAACTTCAAATTGACGTCTGAAAATCAGAAGTAACTATTTTTTTCCTTTTATTAGAGGAATATGATGTAACCCCATTAGAAGTTATGCAGCAGGGAAAGAGATGCTCTAAAACCATCCATCCTTGCAACCTGGTGCAGAAAATTTATATTCTGTTTAAAGAAATGTTGGCAACATTTATAAACAAATGGGTCTATGTACTTCCAAGAAGCAGGACTTGTTTTGAAATTTGAAGTCCATCTTCATCCCTATTAAACATTTCCACAAAATATAATTTGAAGTGAATTTTCTGATTTTTATTTAGAACCATCCCAACTCTGAGAGTTGTGGTGGTTTTTACTCTAAATGTTGTCATTTGACAGGGGAAGACAGAGTCTCTTTGTCACATATACTGTTATTTATAGCTCAGACTTGGTTAGGAGAATAGAAGTGAATTGACCACATATTGCCCTTTGACTATTTTTACTCTGTTCTAAATGTAATTGATACATGTATTGTATTTTTAATAAAATTATATCTCTGTACCTTTTCTGTTACATTCCATTGATTGATTCTTGTAATTTTATTTTGTATACATACAAGATGAAACAAAGATGAAAATAATGTTATTATTATTCCTTTGGTAGGATGTTTATCTCTGGTACAAATATTGCTCTACTAAAGACAAGAGTCTCTTAAGGCATTCTGAGATTTTATGACATGTGTAAGATGCTGATGCATAGAGGTCTTCCCTTCTGATAAACATATGTAGAGAACTATTGGATAAGCTGCTAGAACCTTCTCTAACAAAGCTCCAAGCAGAGAGCACAGAGAAAAAGGAAGGTGCTACATTCCCAAAGTCATGAGTAGAATTCAACCAGCATACAGATTTTATTCACCAGAAGGTTAGCTATTTCATAGAGGTATGTATAGCCAGATATGTTTCCCTTAGGACATAAGTCTGGTAATGTAATTGAAATGATTTTTCATAGCTGGGCTTGCTGATTTGTCTTGAAGTCACAAATGGATCTGATCCTTGGTGTCCATTCCAGACACCATCAAAACAACATGGAAATTCTCTTTATGTAAATATTTCACGTGAACTGAAAGTTTCTGAAGCATTTTACATTTTGCTTTTTCTGTTTTCTTATCTTTTTGAAGCTAGGGATCATACTTACCCTTTTCCAGTTTTCCAGCAGTTATCCCATATTTTCTAAATTCTCAGAAGTGCTGAGATTTTATCAGCTAAGATTGTTAAATATAGCAGGAGTAATTCTGAAACCACCCAACATAAGCATACCAAAAACTGACCCTTTCATATTCTCCTTCTTTTCCAAATGTCCACCCATTTTACACACTTGAAAGGTGGGATAAGCTGTGCTCCTTTTCTTCTCTCATGTATGGGATACACAGCCTTTATTTAAGACCAGATGTTCTGACTAAAATTAGTTACAATTATATGTACATTTCTGTCACTGTTTAAAGAAGTTGCACTCAAAGGCGTGTCTCCAAAAAACAGAGTTAAATTATATTTGAATGTGTAAATCAGGAAATCATATAGCAGATGGTCAAAAAAAGGTAGTGAACAACAGGTAGTGGCTGATGAATGACAGACATTTCCACACACTTTCTATGTAAGTATAGCTCTGCTTTGGGCTTAAGTTTTCTTTTATCACACCTCAGAAGTAACATAAAATGTATTGAAAAGTAAGCAAAATTTTTAGCAATACAAAGAGAGATGAATTATTTTAATGCCTTACATATTTTCTTTCTGGAAATTAGTGTGATTTGGCAGGTGTAACTTCTCTTGGCTCAAAGCTCATCATGTTAATGAAGCTAAGACCTGGATAAACTGTTCTAATACTGCCTCTTTTATCCTTCTGCTAGGATTAAAATGCTGTTTCTTCAGCTAATCTCTGTGTATGGTATTGCCATCAATATGGGGTAATTGGAAAGCATCTGGCTGGAGAAATTCCCAGGAAGCCAAGAAGACGATGAACACTGTAGTAAGGAAGTGCATAATTAGACTAAAAAAAAAAATCTCTATTAATATCTGTATATTTATAATATAACAGTAACAAGAACTTCCCTTTCCTGCATCCCATTATAGATGTGGTTTTGAGAAACAAGTAATGGAAGGAGTTAGTGGCTGGAGTAAAAACGGATGAGACAAAAGCCCAGGAGATGGCTTCAAAGTGAGAGTAGGATTAGATATAATATGGGGGAGAAATTCTTTACTGTGAGGGTGGTGGGGCACTAAAACTTGTCCAGAGAAATCATGGTTGCTCCATCCCTGGACTTTCTCAAGGCTGGTCTGGATGGGGCTTTGAACAACCTGTCTAGTGGAAGCTGTCCCCACCCTTAGCAGAGTGCATGGAACTAAATAAGCTTGGAATTGAATAACCTTTAAGCATTGTAACTAAACAACCATTAAGACATTTTCCAACCCAAACCATTCTTTGGTTATGTGAAGGTAGGAGGAGAAACACGTAATTCTGCAAGATGACTTGGGATCCATCCCATCTGGGTTTTTTTCTGGCAGTTGCAATTTATTAGAGATGTGGATCACAAAGTACAGCAGCTGAGCAGGAACTGAGCTGTTCCTGAGCTGAGCGTACAATTTGTACAGCAAAAATACAAGCAGGCTTCTCAGAGCAGCTACTAACTCCTCACATGTTCACCTATTATTGACTGGCCAACATATTTTTGCTTCCTGGAGTCACAGTCTGGAGTTTGGGCTGAACCCTTTCCCCTTGCCTTGCTCAGGAAATCCTCAGTATGATCAAACTGGAGTGACAGGAGTTTATATGGACTGATTCACATTCCTCTTCCCAGAGAGGGAGCAAGTCCAGACCATCGGCACAAGACAGTGTTGAATACAAGGCACAACTGCTCGGTAATCAGAAGTATATGGACCACTATGTGGTCACCCTCAGAGCTGAATTAGGATTGAGAGCTTCTGACTATATTCCAGGGCTGAAATAGGTGAGTGAGAGTCAGCCAGGATGATCTCATGTAGTAGAGATCAATAAAAAGAAAGAAGCCAAACAATGGAGTAACTGTGAAAAGTGTATGCAGAGATTTTAGTCCATAATGCTGCTGGTGGTGATTAGAACCAGGAGTCCAGTAACAGGTGGACTTTATTCCATACTTTAACATGATAGTGATTGACAGCAGGAAAAATCTGTGAATGTGACCCATCTGAATGTGAAAGCTTGTACCCCATCATGCAACTCTGTCAGGCAGAGGGAATAATGACAAAACCATGGCTGAAATGCAAAGAGTGAATTTATTCCATTACCTTGCTAACCAGAGGATCCCAAAGCAACACCTGGGCAGGGACACAGCAGTGGGAACACAGGAGTTGTCAGGCTCAGCCCATCCTGAGGATTGGCAGGGCTGTTCTTTGCACCCATTTATTGAGGACCCACACATGTGTAGGAAACCACCATGCTGTGATCTCAGTGCTTTGTATGATCTCTGAGCTCTGATCTTCTCTCTCCCAAAACAGGGAGCTCAGGCATGTCCCTGAGAGTGCCTCCAAGTCCCACAAAACACCTACCTTATCTCTAAACAGAAATCCTACTTCTCAAATCAGACAGAGGATAGACAGCAATAGGCATAATACATGGGATTTCCCATATTGTTATTTTCCAGACATCCATCTGCAAGGGCACTTGAGCAAATCTACCATCCTCCTTGCCCTTTTCTGCTCTCAACCCTTTCCTGCCAAAACTCACATCATATTTTAACAAGGCACTCTGCAAGGGCTATAGTTGTAGAGAACATCAAAGCTTCTCTTTTGCAGCCAAATTCCACTAACTTTAAAGAAAATTGCATTAATTTGCACAAGCTAAATAGTGCTTCCAGACATTACAAAGCAACCCCTGCTTCTTCTTTTTCTTCAAATTCTATAGTGTCTCTGTAGCCAGTAGGTGACAGCATAGTGTCACCAGAAAAATGGAAATTTTTAAAACTAACAAGCTGAAAACACAGCAGCTATTTAGATAGTGTTTTGAAGTTTGTTGTTTCTTTTTTTTTTTTTTTTGGTATGTCTTTTTTTTGTTATGGTTTTGTTTGGTTTGAAGTTTAATTATGTAGTCAGACCCCACTATCATTGCTTTGTCATGGTTTTTCTCTTTGTTAAGCAATTATTTTTATTTCATTTATGAATAATTTAACTTATTTATTTTTTAATTCTTAAGAATAGTTAACCCATGGGCTTTTGTTGGTAAAATGTCTCAAGCAGTATTTTCCTGCCAAGAAAGAAAGAAAGAACTGATGGTATTTTTCCATAAAAAGAAACCATATTACTCTGGAATATATATCAATAAATGTGTAATATCTACTACAAAGGATCCTATACTGTATAAAATTCTTGCTTAATGTGTTAGGACATAACTTCAAATATTCTCACTAATGAGGACAAAAAGTCAGCTTTTGGAAAGTTTTTTGGCAGCTTATTTGTTTCCCAAAGCAGATGTTTGTCTTCATTTTGTTTAGGAGATTACTGAGACAGAATAAAAGGCTGTTTAATAAAATCCATTAAGAAAGATTTACACTACATAAGATGAAAAAAAAAAAAGAAGCATCAGGCAAAATGCTAAACTCTCTGAACAGTAACCGGCATTCTGCAAAAAAAAGACAAATTTCATTCCCTGGTGCAAATTCCCCCTTTGCTTCAATTTGTTTTTGTTTTTTTTTCCTTTATGCTGGTGTAATAATCCCTATGAATACCTATTTAACATCTTCTATGGTATGTGATTTGCTCTGACAAGTAAATTGTTTCAGTCTTGGTGAAGACAATACCTAGGGACCTGGAAATTCTGAGGCTGCCTGACTATGTTATGAACCAAGCAACCTTAAGCAGTATCATGGTTAATTAAATTGCATTGAAAGGCATTTCACACTTGAATTATGTATGCAATGGCATAGCAATACGTAATAAAATTTCTCCAATGAAGGACTTAATTGTATGGCTTTTGGTTTGCTTGTTTCTGGTGGGTGTTTTTTGGGGGGGTTTTGATGTTCTGGTGATTTTTTGATGTCTTTGCTATAGTGTGTATGAGGGAGAAGGAGAATCATTAGGCACTTTCAATGGACATATATTCACTAACTTTTTGACTGGGGCATCCCTGCTCTGTGCCAAGTAGCTCTGATGACTGCAATGAAGAATTGTCCAGGCATACAGATACCATCACTCTGCTCCTTTGAGTAGCTGAGGAACAAACTGATTTCCTGACAAAATGCTTTTGTGTGTATGTTGTATTACACCACCTGCTACCTTCACTGTACATTTAGTCACACTAGAGTTCCTCTGTAAAATAAATTGTGATGGAAGGGAATCTCTCTGAGAAAATGAAAGAAAAAAAAACAAAACAAAAAAACACAGGTCCCCGCATCTCTCTGCTGTGGTGGGATTTTTTTAGAGAAAGTACCTCCATGCAAAAGCAATGTATGTTTTAATGTGTGGGTGAAAACTTGACTGTTTTGTTGTAATGAAGACCTTGAAAGTCATCCTCTGTGGATACCCAAAGGCCCATGACTTAAATCCCCATACCCCAGTCTTGGAAAGGAGGCAACAAGTAACACCTCTCGACATTGGGGTGAAAGAAGGCCTCTCTCCCCCACAGATCTTCACAGTTGTATGTCATTGCATTGTTAAGTTTGTTCCACCATGGGTTGGCCAAGTTAACATCACCATGGTCAGCCCCCATTCACCATATTTGTAAACCTCCTAGAATGTTCTCTCTCCCCTCATTCCCCACTGGCCCTAGTTTGGTGCAATCCTCTGACTCTGTTTTCCTATTGATTGTTCCTGTCCCTAACCCCGCCTTTGCACCACAGTTCCCTGCTCCCATTGGACCCTGAGCCTTTCATCCACCCCCTCTTAACCCTGGACCCTCCAGCCAGTTTTGTCTTTGGGCCTTCTTCAGCCACTAAACCGTTCTTGGACCACTGTACAAAGACCTGGCCCTCACCTCTGTCATCAGACAAGGATTTTGTTGTGCACTCAGGGCTGAAGAAGTGCTGGCCTCATTGTTGCTAGATGCAACAATCTTCCTTACCTCTTGGCAAGTTTTTTTGGGTACTGAGTAACTGCAGTGAGGAAAATGTAGAATGGATATAATTTTTCTGTTGCATCTGTGTGCATCAAAATGTATTTCAAATTGAAAAACGGGTTCCAGATCACCAGAGTGATCTTTTTCTGGACTCTCCCCTTTCATACTGGGCTGTGTTTAGTGTGTAGATCAGAAAGGAATGAGTGAGTGACTTCCATGGAACTGGATTCATGCAAAGTCTCAGAGGTAAGAGACGGTGGTGTTTGCTTCCTCCCAGTCTTCAGGAACCATATCCATTTATCATGACCTTTCAGAGATGGTCAAAAGTAGATATGCAATGGCACTGGCCAACTCCCTCAGCACCTGTATATGCATCCTACCCGGTTCCACAGGCTTATGCTAGTCCTAGTGATCTAAATCTACCCTAGCCTGATCCTTCTCCAAAAAAACTAAGCCTTCCTTATTCCAAACTTTCCCTCCAGAAGACTGGTTTTACCACAACAGTCAAGGGCAAAGAAGGCATGGTCCTGTAGAACACCTCATCAACTCTTTGATCATCAGTGTAAGGAACTTTCCATCAATGTATGCCAGAAACCTTCAAGATTGTGTTTTTGTTTGTTTGTTTTTAACACATACTCAGTGTATGTATTAAAAAAGTAAAAGTCACTTCTTTCACATATGAAGAAAACAAACATTTCTCCACCTACTGAAAGTGCAAATTACAAAATAAGCAGTAAAATCTTATTTCTCGTGCATGCACCAATATGTTTCAGTAAGCAGTTTCAAACACATGTACTTCTGATAGTAGATGTACTGCCAAAAATGGAGTATTTGACACACTGGTGATTAAAAGTTCCATAATGTCATCCTACAGCTAAGGCAAGTCTAGGTGAATTCACACCTGGTGAATTTTCACCTAGGTGAAAATACTTGTTTATGAAATTGTACACATGTAAAAAACTTGCTAAGACAGATCTGAATCGAAGGCTCTGTGGGAGAAGAGGCCTGAAAACATAATTGAAATCAAAAGAATATCTCATTAAATTCCATGTGAATAATTTTGTGGAAATCTATAAATATATAAATATTAGTGGAAATAAATTTTGTGGAAACCTATAAATAAAGTTGCATTAAAGAACCTGACTGTATCAGCACTGTGAAATTCTCTGCCTGTTTGAAAAAAAAACCAAACCAAAATCCACAAATAAGCAAAGAAAAATCCCATGCAATTTTTAATCAATGTCTGCCTTTTATCTGCCTTTCCTTCTTTCCCCAGCAATTTCTGAGCTCTTTGATAATTTTCAAATAAACTTAATAGAAAGTTAGTGTTCATTAGGATATTTATTTTCACCAGATTCAAGAAAGCCATCAATGAAACAGGAGGTTGTCTCATGGTCCCATTGAGTAAAATGTAGTGTGAAATCAACAGTATACACTTATATACATATTTGGCAATGTCCAGATAGGAAATCAAAATTAATGCACTTATGTATTGAAGTGGGACCCACATGAGAGCAGAAACCAAAATATGCGCTGGACTCCAGGATAAACATGGACATCATAAGTTCTTGAGAAAATTTAGGAAGTTTGAAATATCTTAGAAGAAGTATAGGAATATAGGAGACAATTCATGAGAAATACAAGCTTATCATTAGTTTTAGCAGTCATTGGAGCATCTCCTTGTTAACAGAAGCAACTTGAATATTGATTTTGCTTGCAAGTGGTGTCATTTAGGCCTCTTGTTAACAGGACAAAAGCAAATTCCTGTTGCCACACTAGACCACAACATGAAGACATCAGGTCTCATTAGAAATGTAGGCAAGACTACCAGAATATTCACAACGTGTATACTGCTTCTTTTAAAAAGCTGCAAAGCTTTCTCTCAGGAGTCCATGTTATTGGGAAGAAAAAAAAATCTTCTTCCTATTTCACAGTACTATTGGTAGGGAAATGCAAATCTGAGACCTGAGGAGTTTTCTCCTCTTCAGTCTTTGTGCCACTGTTTGCAAGTTTGGACACAACAAAGCTGAGACTATACCTTAGAGATGCCAAGATACCACTTGCCCAGCCTCACAGACTAACACAGACTGAGAGCAGATTAACTCTTCTGTAAAGAGAAAGAAACTTTGCAACAAAATTGCAGCAAGAGTTTATAATCTGTTGACATTTAAAGCAAAGTCTTTAATCTCTAATCTACACACATACCCATAGAGTCAATGTTTTATTTTTAAAGTCGGACTTTTCAGTGAGAGAAGTCAAGTCTTTGGTTCATCTTGTGAAAAAGACTGGAAAAATACCTAAATCCAAATGTTTACTTGGGATTTAGGACTCAGTTTCGTGCTCTGTCTCAAAATTGCTGTGTGGCTTACATATTTCTATAAATTAATCTGTAAATCTATTGCTAATGCAAATTAAAGTCTGAGGTGTTCTTCAGAAACCTCTGAATACATGTTCAAATCTTCTGAAGTCACATCTTTGCCTGTCTATGAAATTCAGATGTGTTATTACTCCTCTCTTTCTCTCTCTTCCTCTCTGTGTATGTGTATATACATATACATATACATATATATATATATACATACACACATATATATATACACACACACACATATATATATATATGCATGTATATATCAGAGATTTCTATATTTTCCCTTTAAATTTGTTTTGTACTCAGTTGGGACAAATAAGTCCTTTTATAGGTCAGTCCGTCTGAACAATTTTAGAATGTCACATAAAGTACTATTCTTCCTCCATAAAATCCATGTCTAGCTTGAACAGAGTAGTTACAGAGATCTATATTTCCTCTGTTAAATTTCTAGGACCCAGGACTTTTTGGTTATTTCTTCCTAAGCAACTTAGTTGTCTTCATTTAAAATTAAACAACTGCATTTCAAAACCAATAACACTATTTTTTTGTCTCCCTAGGACTTTGAGAGTCTGGACAGTTACAGAGGGTAGGGTAATAGGTGCAGGAAATCTATTTTAACTGCATCTTCAGTCCATTTGGTATCTTTAAAGAAATGCTAATAAAATACTTCATATTTTTGGGGTTATATGCAATATACACAGTTACTAATCAAGAGTTGCATTTCTATATAGTAGAGTAAGGTTACATCAGATATATATTCTTGCCCTTAAGTAAAATATTCTGTCAATGTAGTAATCTACCAGAAAAAAAAAAAAAAGTAATTTTAGAATAAAACAGAAGATATGTAGGGTTGTTTTTGTTAGAAATTTGTCAAGCATCATGGACAGCTGACCTGGGCCTTACACACTGAGCTGAGATGCTTCCATAGTTCTGCTTAGTGAACTAGAAATAACCTTGGCCAGGTCACTTTGCCTTTTTTGTGTGACTTCTCACATCTTCAGCAGTCATAACTGTACTTTGCTCTTTTGCAAGGTGACTAGAGATTGCCAATTAAAAATCTACTGTCCAAGATATGCAATCTATTATTACCCATTTCAGGACAGGCTTTACTTAATATTTAAATTTGATTATCTTGCCTCTTGTTATATAGTCACTAGAACTATTCTTCCTTAAGGTTACATTTCTACCAAAGTACTTTACTAAACTGAGACTTAAATTCTACTTAATGGGAAAAGCTGACATTTAATAACACATAGGGGTGTACTTTCATATTGATTCTGCAGATATTAATAATAAAGCTGCTGTAATTAGAATGAAGGATGTATACTCCTGTGCTTTAGTAAATTATTTCAATTTAATTCTTGCAGGCCATCAGATAGTATCTAAGTATCTATCAAACTGTGACTTATATAAAGGCCACAGAAAAATTCAGTATTAGATCAGTCGTTCTTGGTTTTCATTTTTGTGTCTAATGTTTAATGTTTTTCACTGTATTAAATTATTTTGCATATTTTCATTGCAAAAACCATTAAAAACATCACTTTTTTGTGAAACCTTCATAATAATTGGGAGGTATCCTTAAGAAAGCAGTGATATCATATTTTAATATTTTGGTTTTACACTGATTTATCTTAACTTTTGTTTAAAAGCTCAGATTATTTTTTCATGCTGCCTGTCATAAAGTGCAATGCTCCCAAAATTACAGCCTCTTACAGCAATAATTAGAAGAGATGTAGCTTTCCATGAATTAATTTTGGGCTCTCAAGAGGTGGAGGTAATGCCATATCTCATCAGAAAGGCACTTTATGCCACATTTGTAATAAAGTTTCAGATTAAACCTGTGGTAGCTTGATATCTTGAGCATGAGTTTTATACCTTTCCTTAGCAGACTAGCTCACTTGCATGCTGATAGGTACCATGGCTAGGAAATGTCTTCCCCTTATTAAACTTTATCCTACAACTGTGCTTAGTGAAAAACTATTCGTTATTCACATTATGGTCCTCCTAGAATATGCAAATGTATTCTCACATTCCCAAGGCAAATATCAAACAGAGACACAAGCAGAGCATTTCCATCATCATTATGTTCCTATCCCGAACAGATGTGGATTAGTGACGCCTTATTGCCAAGATCACAATCTGTAGTAGAATAAATTGATGTTGCTCTGAAACTCATCATGTCTTTTAATTTGTTATTTTCCTCAGTTTTTCCAGAAACTGGGGAAGAAAAAAGCAAGATACCAAAGTCTGTAACAGATAGTGAATACCTTGGGGTGCTGTTCCAAAGTCTTTAAACTTCCTAACATCCAACAATTGTGACTTGGGTCAGCAAACTTCTTAATATAAAACTATATAATATAAAGTTTATAATGACACGCAAGATTACAGAGGTTTTTTAACAAGACCCATTTACCAGGAGACAACAAGCCCGATCATCATCATATTAGCAAAGTAAGTTTTGGAACCCCTTAGTCCTGTAGGATAAAAAAATCCAGTTTAGGTAAACATATCTTGGAGGATTTCTAAAAATGATTAAAGTTTTCTCAAAATGGAAAGTACATAATTTTTGTACATACTTGGCTGTATTCTCATTCTATTGATAACAGTTGTTTGGAGGTAGAATTGTTGGTTTAAGGTCATCAGCAGGCAAAGAGCAGAGCTGGTAACATAAATCTACTGCTATTCCGTCTTTTTTTTTTTCATGGATGACTATTTAAACTGACTGATTATAAATATAGATTTAAAGACAACAGAAGAATTCTGTGGAATGTAAATCAATTATATGAAATGAACTTGAAGTCCACCTATCAGTTTTCTTTACTTAGTCTTTAGGACACAATGGCTATGAAATCTTGCCAAAACCAGACCATTTTGAGAACAAGAGCAAGAGCGTTAAGTATACCATTAAATTAAGTAATAGGTTGTGTCTGAGATTCACAATGTTCTTTTGATCTGCTTTCATGATTTGTCTGCCTAATAAGTACTCAAATGTCAGTAAACAAAATCTTTGCTGTAGATGAGGGAAATTCCCAGAAGAAGGGTTCTGTTAGTTGTAGATAGTTTTCTATTGACACGTGGGGTAGCTTTCTACCCTCATTAGCCCTCCCAGTCAATTTCATGTTTGCATAATGAAAGACTGTGCTAGCTCTGGTTTCGACATTAGTTTTTAATGAGTGGCTCTTACACCTATAGTAAAATTAGGGCAGTCATCAGAGCTTAACAAAGCAGCACTAATGTGCCTCGAGTTTTTAGTTTGCTGAGTGTTGTGTAATACTACAAATAATATAAATTGTACAATCTGTAACCCTCATTGCAAAATACCACTGAATATTGAAAGTTTATTGAAATATATATATATAAATTCTCATAATCTCAATACAGACACTTAAGCAGCGAATCTGGAAGGAAAATGGGGAAATTTTTGAGATCTTGCCTTTCAAATATATAGTTTAAGACAAAATATGTGGACATTGGTGTTTTTTCCTACTCCAGAGATACTAACTTGAGTGTACCAATACTAACTACTTTAATCCATATACTGAGGATGACGTTAGGCCATTTCCTGCCTTAAGATTAAAAACTAAGATGTGGAAAAATTACTTTTGCAAATCAAAAGAAAGACTAGGAAATTTACCCATTAGAATTTCCTACAAAGGCAACAAAAAATTAAGTCTAGTAGAGGATTATGACATAATAAATCTAGAAATCAGTTTGGATACTATAGAGCTGTTCTATTTGTACTTTTACCAGAATATATGTTGAACTAATTATTTTAATTTCTCTCCTGCTATTCTTGATCTTCTTTAAAAATGGCAAGTGATGACTTATATGTTCTACTTGATTTATGATGTTTTATGTTCTTGCGAGATGTAAAGATCTTCAGTGTTCTTGTAGAATTTGAATGAACTAAACTGAATTAACTTGTAAATGGAAGCAGAATTTCTTGAAATCTAGATAACTAAAAAACCTGCAGATGTTTAATTTAAAATTACAGAACATTCATTTCACAGACTGTGTTATAAAAATGGTCCCAGGATACATGGCTTTTCAGGGACATCTGTGAGTAATGCAAATGAGGATGCCGACTGACAGCCCTGAAAATTATTCACAGAGCAGCAGGGTAGTAGCAGGAGTTTCTGCAAAGATGCTTGCAGCAAGTCTGCTGCACAGCTCTGTTGAATACCTCCAACCCTGGCCAGTGCTCTCTTTTTTTTACAAATGGGATGGAAATCTGTATGAAATCTTGACTCTGAGCACCCTGACCAGTTATCAGGAGACCACAAAACTTTATACATTCCTGCTTGCCTGCAGTTCAAATGGGGAGACATTTCAGACAGAGCCTCCTATTCAGATAATTTCTTGTATTTCTGGGTAATAAGACCTGCCTATAGTTGACATGCTCTAGTAATACAGCTTGAAGAGACACCTGCCAAATACACTTATTAGAAAATTTAGTTTGAAGATTGCTTCCTTTGTACTCAAAAAGTCAAAACTTTAAAGATTTTTTTTAAATTGCTACAAAACCTCAATTCAGAATTTTTTAAAAATGCAGTTATTATTAACAGTTATTCTCAACTATTAAAAGAAAAAAACAATAAGCATGTTTCAATGTTCTCTAATAATTTATCCTATTGTGCACTGTTATATATCAGAACTTTGTGCTTGTTCCGTGTCACACATTTGAAGCAGCAGGCAAAAAACTTAGAAGTTCAATGGCAAGGTCTTTTGGAATCATGACTTATAAACCCACAGGTTGTCACTTTTGTTAAGCATCCTCTATGCATGTCGTCGTCTGAAGCGTGGTTTACGTCACTGTCACAGGCTTGTTTCCTTTCTAGGAGGAGCTCAGTTTGGGTGCAAACTCTTTTCTTTTGTGTTGATAGGTAATCCTGTTCCAGAAATGGATGAAATCACTATGATTTTTTTGATAGCCCAAACCCACGCCTTTATAGTTTTTGTGTCCAAAAAACCTTCAAATGTTTACATGACAGAGTACAAGGTCATGTCCTACAATGGAGAAGACAAGATAGATATGACAGTCCAAATCTTGTTATTGGTCTCTCAGTGCAGTGTTTGTGAAGTAAGAACTTCACAGAGAGTGAGGAATCCAGAATGAAGTGAATACAATGGTTATTTGGTGTTCAGAAAGACTTTCAAAAACAGAGGACAGCATGGGGGAGATGTGCTTTGTGGTGTGCTTGGTGCTGGCCTCAGCTGCTCAGCTCAGGACCTGCATCCTGCTGGACCTATCATACCAGCTGGAGTTCACCAAATACAGGTTCAGGCCTGGGAGGTGTGGATCACTTCTGGACTTTGCAGACCACTCCAAGACCTTTTGCACATGAATAATGAATATAATGCAGCTGGATATACTGAGATATCCCACTAACACTAAATTTGTTGAGATCTTCAAACATCCCCCAAATAATGCTTTTGGTCACTTGGTATATTTCATGCTGTAATTTCAACATTTATTTCCATAACTACATTTCAAAATG
The DNA here is from genome assembly GCF_001522545.3 of Parus major. NCBI lineage: Eukaryota > Metazoa > Chordata > Aves > Passeriformes > Paridae > Parus > Parus major. The sequence continues at coordinate 82,759,962 of NC_031768.1, forward strand.
AAGGAAAGGAAGGGGAAAAGCTGGATATTCCCTAAATCTAAATTGATTTGTGCAACATTTCTACTGCCATTATTTTCAGATATGGAAATGGAATAGATGATGTGGTATATCAAATCTACATTTTGTTTTCATTTTATTTCTAATGTTCATTATCTTTTTTCTTTTTTTAACATTCAGTTTCTTGCAGAGACAATGTCGCACTTGCTGGATTTTATTAGATAGAAATCAACAGTCTGATTCACACTAATAGCAAGAAGTTAATGGGAATCACCTATATCCATTTTTTCCCATTTACACAAAAACATTTCCAAAGAAAACCTGAACTAAGAGATATGATGGATGAAAGGAGGGATGGATGTAGAACATTAAATTTCTTCAGAAATTATTGCATTAAATAACTTTAAGAATCTCTTTTTTCCAGACCAAACAAATCTGCAGGTTTTTTTTGTTAAATAAGCTTAGTAAAAAATATATATCCCTTTCTGGTCCTGTTGCTGGAAATATGGCCAGCTAAGTATGTACTGAATTGCTTTTGTATAAACATGTTAGTGCACGTAAATGTTTTTCCTCTCTTGTCTTGCAAATTTGAAATGCCTTTTTTTCCCACTTCAGTTTATAAACCACTAATATTTTAACCCCTAGCAAGTGTTAAAAAAAGTAATTTTCTTTTCCTTCTTCTCTGTCATGAGCGTAAGTGTGATGGGTGAATATAAGATAGGGTTTGTTATATTGATGTGCCCTTTTAGACTTTTTGTGTAAGTCACTTACAGAATATGGTTTTTTGGAGATGCTATTAAAACCGGTCCTCTTCTAGTGCCAGAGGGCTGAGCTCTGTGTTCAGCTTGATACATTTTTATGAAGATGTAATGCAGTCTAGGCAGCATTTCCAGCTACACAGGTATCTACATCCCAATGATGAAAGATTTATTCACCTTTTAAGATGAAATATGGCCTGGTTCTACCCACGTCAGTATATTAAACAGAGCTGAGAACAGTGCCTGGAATGGGAATGTGACTGCACAGGCTGCGGAATTTCTCAGGCAGCTCCTTGCAGGCTTTTTGCTTTTGCCAGCTCTACTTTAAACACCTCCTGAGTTCAGTTGGGAAGTGGGATTCTTCCAGTGACTTCTGCCAGGAAGCCCTCTCCAATCAGACTATGTCTGCAGGCTGAGAATTTACCAGTGCTGTAAAACCTGGGCTCATCTATGTCTGCTGGCCTGAGTGACAGACAGGCATGTTCCCAGGCATGTCTGCATACCTGAAGAATCAGACATAAAAAATGTCTGTGAGTTTCTTTGTAGGTAGAATCAGATAGTCTTCAGTATCTTTGACAAGCCAGATCATCCTGTTCTTGTGATCTGGACAGCTAAAATAGGAAACACCTGTGGCCAATATTTAGCAGAAACCTAAACATATATGTTGAAGCTAGATTTATCAGTGATGCACAGCTAAATAATACATTTAAAGATGAACTGGATTTGTTTTTCACCCTGTTAACATGTGATTATAGTTCTTTTTGTGTGAAAATTTTAGTTTCTTCACTTAATATCATGGTTGGATTGCATACCCATGTTTGAAGTCTTCTTCCACAAGGCGTGTTCCTGAAACAGTATGTGTGGGAGCAGATATTGCCTTCTTGCTTTTGTTCAGGGGGGGTTTTAAGATGGCCAATGTGTACAACCAAGGCATCATGACCAGGGGCTATGAAAGAGAAGACACACCTTCTCTCTCTTCCCTACCCTGTTATTAGTCTTTCTAAAACATCTCAGTTGTCAGATGAAATACATGAAGGAGCTGGAGATAATTACAATGTTTTGGAATGAAAAATGTCTTCAGCAAACATCCTGGGGCTGTTCTTTTGTCACATGGCTTAAAAAAAAAAAATCAGGAAACTCTCTAGAGGTGTAATCTCATGGGGTTGTCCCTACCCCAGAGGACACTCTCACCTTTCTGACAATCAAGCAGTGTTTTTTCCAGAGAACCAGGACACTGGGTGGCCTCCCTGAGAACTAAGACAAATCAGTATCTCCAGAAGCCAGCTGGAAAGGAAGTCCAGCTGTCTCTAAATTTGTATGATGTTACTGAATTGCCAAACACAATCGTTCATGAGCACAAGGTTCAGACCTGTTATCAGCCCTAGAGCCAGAGCCATTAAGGGAAGGTCTAAAGGTTAATGCAGCTTTCTCTGGATCCAAACACCACTTTTAAATATGGGTTGTTCCATCAATTGTTCCAAAATTCTTCTGTGCACTCTGGTAGGTGATTTGTTTGTAAGCCGTGCTGTGGAAGGTGAAACAGAAAAAAATCCCAAATGCCTTTAGTTGGGAAACTCAAGTTTGCTTGTGGTTTTTTTTTTTGGTTGCTCTTTAATTAGTTTTTTTGGGGTTTATTTTGTTTTGTTTTGTTTCATTTAGAGACAAGAAATTTTAACAATTGCAAAGCTCTCTAGGGGTGCTAGATGTAATTCATCTTACCTAACTATAGTGCAGATGTCTACATATCAGGCAGAATCCCAGGTATCTCTTATTTTGTGGAGAGAAATAGACCTTTTAAGACATGCTTCAGCTCGTCATAATGTGTCTATCTTCAGAAGATGAGTGAACCATCAACTCTGAAAGTGCCTGTACCACTGACCTGGTGGTGAAGGAAGGTTTCAAGATCTGTGTCAAGCATGTCTAAAGCTGAGATGGACCCCACTTGCAGTGTTTATAGATTCGCTAGATTAAACACCAGCTCAGATATGCAGAGATTTGGTTAGAGGGCAGTGTATCCCATATCTTATTCCCATTTTAATTAAATATATAAAAAATTAAAAAACTCTCTTTTAATACAAATGACATTACAATGATGTACATCAGTGAGTGCACTCTAGAAAGATACTGGAAAAAAATCCACAAAAATGTTATGCCTAAGGATTAGCCAAATTAAAAAAGCAAGCAAACAAATACCTATCAAAATCCAAAATGTGTTAATTAAGATCCCTAAGTATTTATAAACCATTAGGAAAGGGACAGAAAGAAAAAAATATTAAAATTGTACTACCCTTTTTCTGGAGTAAAGAATTTTAAAACAAGATAAAAAAGAGCTTATATAGTTCCTCATGTAATTAAGTAAAATATTAAAAGTTCTCTAGAAAGTATTTTACTTGAGATGATAATTTATAGGCATAATCTTACATTTTATTTGATTTAAATATGCTCACCTCTGCTTAATACAACCATTTTGTTTGGTATTTACTTGCCAATAGTGTTGTTTAAGTGAGTATCTGACTCCTGTTCCAGTGCTACACAAATTGTTGGTGTCAATTTGTCATCTGAGCTGAGAACCTTTGTGTGTTTAAAAATCATGAGTCAGATATGAAAAAGCCATAAATTCTGAAATTACAACCTAAAATAAAGAGTTAGGATGTCTTTTGCAACTTTGCCTGAGGATCTGTATGTGTGACTAATACTTAAAAGAGAATTGTCTTCACTCAAGTCAGTATGAACTTACCACAACCCAAGGCTATCTTCGAACACAAAGGAAATAATACATCACTCCTCGGGCTCTTTTTAGGAGCTGTTTTTCCTACTTCAGTCAGGATCTGCTGAGGGCTGAACTCATTGATTCCTGCAGCTACTGAGGAGTGGAAATGAAGTGGGAGGTGCTGAGCTCTTCTCCTTGGTATCCAGTGATAGGATGTGGAGGAATGTTTCAAAGCTGCACCACAGGAGGTTCTGACTGGACATGAGGAAGCATTTCTTTACTGAGAGGGTGGCCATACACTGGAATAGGCTTTCTTAGAAAGGTGTTCAATGCTCCAGGCCTGTCAGTGTTTAAGAGGCATTGATACAATGCCCTTAATAGCATACTTCTACTTGTCCAGCCCTGAACTGGTAAGGCAGCTGGACTTGATGATCCTTGTAGGTCCCTAAAAACTGAAATATTCTATTCTATTCTATTCTATTCTATTCTATTCTATTCTATTCTATTCTATTCTATTCTATTCTATTCTATTCTATTCTATTCTATTCTATTCT
>NC_031768.1:82764192-82980023 GCF_001522545.3 Parus major
TATCCTATCCTATCCTATCCTATCCTATCCTATCCTATCCTATCCTATCCTATCCTATCCTATCCTATCCTATCCTATCCTATCCTATCCCTATCCCTATCCCTATCACTATCCCTATCCCTATCCCTATCCCTATTCCTATTCCTATTCCTATTCCTATTCTGTTTTGTTCTGTTCCATCCCATTCCATTCCATTTAATTTACACAAAGCCCCTCATGTGTCCATCAGTGCTCTTTGCTCCATGGCTTTGGCACTGCTAACATCACCCTTGCCTATAGAATTCCTTTCTCCTGCAGTCTGTCACCCATCTCTGCGTCCATTAAGAAATTAATGAGGTTCAACTGTTGCAAGATTTAAATTGTTTGTGTTAAATAATATCTGGCACATACACGAAATGAGATAAACAGTAACTGGGAATAAATTGTTATTTAACTGAGGCAAAGTCATATGGGGATAAATCTCTGAATGTAACTTGAGATCATTCAAACATTTTGAAAGATGAGTAAAAGCTTGTGTTATATGTATTTTCTGTGACATGAGTTTAATATCTTAATAGAAGTTTTGTATCTTAATACATTTTTAATATACAAGGAGGAAAAATGGAGTGTGGACAAAGCAGACAAATGTTTTTTGCATAGTACAGATTATTATTTTGATAAAGATGAAATACCAAAGGACACTTCAAACAAAGTGTGCTCCATTTGATTTTTTTGAACACATGCATACAGAAATGCAATTATTTAAGTGATATATGTATGAAACACTGTTTTTCAGATGCTATTTTGTTTCTTTATATGGCAAAGTGGTACAGAAAATGAAAGGAAAAGAAAAAAGGCTTACCTCTACAAAAGTAAATGAAGAACATTTAATGCTGCAGATAAATAGGTGTATGTATAAGAATATATAATTAACATAATACTTACCAAAATACCAGTTTCATGTCAGGCTAATTGTAGGCCCTTGAAGCATCTTTAGAAGACAATTAAAGCAGTGAAAGGGTACACTTTGACCGTGCTTTCCTTCACAGTTAGGGGCTGATTGCACTACAGCTTTCATCAGAGATGTGACACATCAAAAGCATTCTAAATTCCAGTGATGACAGAGCATAAGCTGTTGCTCCAGGCTGGCTGCAACCTGGGAGAAGCATGGCACATCTTTATGTGTTTTAGTGCTGCATATTGTACAGCAAGCAATCTAAGCCATAGTTCAATATAGCTAGGGGCAAACACCTGTTCCATTTAAGAATTCAAATTGCTTAGCCAAAACATAGCTGGTTTGGCTTGATGATCTAAGATGTCTTTTCCAACCTTAACAATTCTATGGATCTTTAATTACAGGATTAAGTAGAAGTCATCTCTTGACCCTTGCATGCTTGTATTGGCTTAAATCATGAGTGTTTCTTCACATAAGTGTAAGGAAACAGGCATTATTATTTTATTTTTTCCAGCTTTTCCATCAGTGTGTGAAGTGGGGTACCCTTTGACACAGTATTATAAGAAAAATTGAGAAGTGGTTTACAACACTCGAAAAAAACCCTTCTCTTTGTCCTGCAAGAAATTGAAGCATTTATGTGAAAATGGCCCAATAATTTTTAGTGAGTAGAGTTTTTGCTCTCACAGGATTCTTTAAAGTCAAAGAGCTTTCATATTTCTTTCTTTTCTCTTGTGGCAATTCTTAGCTTTTCCCCATGTTCCTCAGCTGCAACTGCTGCACTATTTCACACTGACTCATATTAATTTAGGACTAGAAGTTCTGGCACATGTAATGAGTTCTTCATATGTCTTTCTTATTCTTTTTTTTTTTTTTTTAATATTAAATTTTCCCATTTTTCATTAAAGTTCTGCACATTAAATCTGGACATATGACAGCCAAGCCTGAGTTGTCTCCCACTCTATGATATACTGCTGGTTTTTTAATATATATTCATTTTAATTGTTAGAAAAGAACAGACAATTTAGTACCAAAAAGCACAACACTGTTGTGCACTTTATATGTGACTTCTTTCCCTATGGTTTATTGCCATCATTGAAATTTTATGGGAAAAATGACAAAATGGGAAAAATTATATTTGTCTGGATAATACCAAGATATGTGATGGTGCCACTATGAGATTACGAGATGACAAGATGTTAAAGGACTTTGTATTTTTTTTTTCTAAAGATGTCTGTATGACTACTACATTTGCATTTGGCTTTGGAGGTATGTGCTTGTGTGTTGTGCTCCTCCTTGCCCTATCTTTTTAGTACTTACTTAAATAATCAAATCAATCAACTAGCTGCAGTAATTTCATAGATTTTATGTTTAGAATATATCATTATATGTCTGACTTTGTGTAACAAGTCATATGATGCTCAGAGAAGTTGGAGCAGCCCAATCCCTGGAAGTATTCAAGGTCAGGTTGGGTTTTGAGCAGCCTGGGCTGGCAGAAGGTGTCCCACAGCTGGGGGAACTATGGCTGGATGATCTTTAGGGTCCTTTCCAACCAAGTATTCCATGACTCTGTGATTCTGTGACTGAAATTTTTATGATCCATAGAATTGTTTTTTCATAACAATGGAAGTGAAAGATGATAACCACTAAAAGTTCATGGCTGAATTACAGTATTTGATTTGTGTACAAAAGTTAGGCTTAAATGTGAGCATGTAGTGCAATTAGTGCACTTTTCTTCCTGTCTTTACGTGACACAAAGTATAGCAAGTGAAGCCAAACAACTTTTTTCGGTGACGCTTTCCCTCTGGGCTCATGACACACTGATGCACTTCCACACCCAGGCAATCCCTTCTCCTGGTTCTCTACAAGCCTTGGTTGTTCCTTGTGCAGCAGCCCCCTAAGCCCATCTGTACTGTACAGGTGCAGCCAGCATGCTGGGGGATGTCCCTGTGCACACACAGACACACGGACACGAGCTCCTGCCTGGTACAGCCACAACAGCCCACGAGATCTGCACAAGCCAAAATCAGCACTGCACTGGCACCATCTGGTCCAGCAGAGCAATATATTCACTAGAGGACATACACTAATGGATAGCTCACTGAAGAGCTCCAATGCAGAACCCCATGGCCCACAGAACCAAATATGTGTTCACCCTTTGCAAGGCTTGGTCAGATAAGCGAGTGAACCTGCTGCCATCTTACTCATCTCTGCCTCCTTCATTCTCCCCTTCTCTGTTTTAAACCACGCCCTGAATGAGATCTTAAGTTAATACACATTCCCAAAGGACTTCTGAATGCATGTGTCTTTCAAATATTGGGTCTTTTACCTTACAAACTCAAGTGTGACTGGTACAATAATCCTATTTAAAATAACTGGATTTGCATTAGATTTTCTCTGGTTTAGAACAAGGCAAATATTTCCATTTTATAGCAGTTCAAACACCCAAGGTGATGTGAAAAATAGTTTGAACTTCATGTAGACAGAAATAGGAAAAAATCTAAAGCAGTGGAATTTAAATATATGTTTTGGCTATTCATTTTCCACATACCTTTGTAAGGATGTTGTCAATAATTACATAGAGTATAGTAAGCATGGTTTTACCAAAGCCATTTGTTAATTTTAATGTAATTTCTTTTTAATTCCACATAGTAACTAAGCAAAGTATTTTATAACCTGCAATCATTAATGTTATGCGGAGAATCTGAATTGTCTTTTTTCACTATCATTCTTTCTTCTTATTTTAAAGTAGATCAATCAAGAACATATTTTAACAAAATGATGATCATCTTAACTATAAAAGTTTAAAAAATACATCCCAACCATTAAAGTTAATACTTTCAGAATGATTTATATTTCTGCCATTAAAAGGCTGTGCAAGGCAACACAGAGTTAAAATAAATTTCTTTATGACCAGTCGCTAAATCCTTGATATACACACACCATTAAAATAAAGTATGGGAGGATATATGTGCCTCCATCAGAAATTGAGGTCAATTAGTGACTCGTTATGAAAAAGTAGTGAAATTGATTTGTAACTGTATCTCTTCAGGCTGGTGCCATTCTGTAGAGTTAATAATAAAGTCTGAATTCTGACAAGGAGAGTCATTAAAGCACTTCATAGACAAGAGTTATTCATTACTTTAAAACTTATTATCTTGAATTTATTCCTTTCTGCTAAAAAGATTTGTCATGTCCAAGAGATTAATGACTCTGAATATGAAAGAGAAGGCTGACATAAGTTGTAGTTCTCTGTGTTTTCAAGTGATTTACATGCAATCTGGGTCCTTTGTACAGTTTTTAAAAATTAGTGCTCTCAAATCTCACACCTTTATTTATTAATTTCCCTTCAAGAATGTGGCACCACAGGGCCTGAAAATCTCCTGCTTACATTTAATAAGGAACTTGGAATGTACTGTATTTCAATCAGGTTTTTTTCTCATGCATTTATATTTTAAAATATCCAATTTGTTTAATTTATTATCAACTTAAATTTATCAGGAAAACTCTGTTTTTATCTGTCTCTCTATGTCTGCCTAGGAAAGAGTTCACTAGATAAGTGTAGTAAGATTTTAGTGATCTTTTTATCCCTGAATTGTAAAAGTTTAAAGTTTGCCGGGTGTGTGTTTATTATTCCTCTCTAATCATCTGTCTAGAATAAAACTATTAATAAACTGAAAACTAAAGTCCCATTTAAACAGAAATTAGTCAAAACACTGTAAACTTTGTGAAAAATATGGATAACATACTTGCCAAGAATTAGAAAATTACTGGTCAGAAGTGCTCAGAGAATTTCCTGCTTAGCAATATTGCATTGCATAATGCTGCAATGTGTGATTTTTCCTAAAGAAATATCATTTCATACTGGAATTTTGGCATCTCATTTTTATTATGTGATTCACCCATATAGGATGTTTACAACATCTTAATACTCCTAGCTAATGAACTGTAGCTTGTTCAGAAAAGGTGAGTGGCTTTAGCACTCACAGTTTGCATTTTATTTCTGCTGTGAACTCAAACAGATGGATTACAATTGCACAACACTTCTAGTAAAACTGTGAATGTAATAGAGTAGAGGGATTAAAAGAAAAGTTTCTTCCATTTAAAATTTCCCCAAATACACTTTGTGTGCATGATGAGGTTGAGTTCCCCGCAGCACTGCATGGTGTCAGTCTCTGAGGAGTGCTTTGAGGTTCAGCTCAAGAACTGCTTTGCTGTAACAATTGTGCAATTATATCTGAAAGAACATGATCTGCAACTTCCAAACTGCCATGAGGTTGGGAAGAGAAGGAAGAACCACTGCTTTTCAGATAAAAACATCAGCTGTGTCATCACAGGAAAGACATAGACCTGATGGAGTGGGGACACAACAAAGATGTTCAGAGGCCTGGAACAACTTTTCCTATCAGGACAGACTGAGAGAACTGAGGTTGCTTGGCAAGGACAAAAGAAGGCTCCAGGGAGACCTTAGAGCACCTTCCAGTACCTAAAGGGGCTACAAGAGAGCTGGAGAGGGACTTTCATGAAGGGCATGTATTTATAAGACAAGTGGTAATGGCTTTAAACTGAAAGAGAGTAGGTTTAGATTGGATATTAGAATGAAATTCTTTACACTGAGGCTGGTGAGGCACTGACAGAGGCTGCCCAGAGAAGCTGTGGCTGCTGCATCCCTGGCAGTGTTCAAGGCCAGGCTGGATGGGGCTTTGAGCAACCTTGTCTAGTGGAAGGTGTCCCTGCCCATGGCAGGGGGATTGGAACTGGGTGGTCTTTAATGTCTTTTCCAATCCAAATCATTCTATGATTCTATGAATCAATGATCTTCACAAATCTCAAGCTTGAGAGCACCAATTGCAGTATAAACCATACCAAAAATTAGAATCAAAGGAGCAAACAGTCAGGGGAAGGCAAGAGATCAGTAGACTCAAGGCCTGAGTGACACCTCTCTCTGTCGGAAGGAAATAGGTCTGATTTCTAGAAGCAAGACTTGGTAAGTACCAAGGTAGGAGATTTTAGGACATACTAAAGAACTCAATTTCATCATAGATAATAATCTCTGAAAATGCAACCTACTATAGTAATGGACTCTATTTCTTCATAATTATCTGTACTGTTATCTGTGTGAGTGTGTGTGCATGAAGGTTTGCATTTTTACATGTGCATCTGAGGACTGAGTTGTCGAAATGTGATGTTTAGAATCTTTTGTTCTGGTCTGCCAAGGATATGGGCAGACCTCTTTACAGGCCACTACCTTGGGGCCAAGAAATTTTTTATGCTTTACCACTTCCATTAGCAGGCTGTAAATATTCCATATCCTTTTGTGAAAGCTGTCACGGAAAATAAACAAGGTTTTGGGAGAAATGGTTCCCTTGTGCTGGTTACCCATAATACAGGCAAATTATGAAAGCTTGTTCCAGTTTAGAGCTGAATCCTGGTTATAACCCTCTGTATTTTAAAAAGAGTCCTAGGCATCAAGAATCAGCTTTTTTCTCTCTTTTCATAGGTGATTAGTTCTGTTTGAATGAAAACTTACATTAGATGATCTAAGCACAGTACTACATTTTTCTTTCATCTTTCAGAGCATGATGGATTTAGGATGTGTGTGAGTTTTCTCTTTTGTGAATGTGATCTCTGATTAATTTCTGCATCTTGGTCTTAATGGGAAACAATCTCTGTGAAAGTATAGTAAATCTGTCCATGTCACATAAGATTACTGTTCCATTATTCTTCTACAGCAACTTTTCCTCTTACCCTGATCACCCAAACAATACAACCCTTCATGACTCTGAAAATGCACTATACAGGGTTATATATATGAGAGGCAAGTGGCATACTTAAATAGCCCACTGGATTTTTAGTTTCAGTAACCAAGAGTAGTTTTTATGCACTCCTACATGGAAAGTCATAGCATGGAAGATTTTTAAATTTTTCATATCCAGAGTGCCTTTTTTCTTTGAAAAAGAAAATCCTTATTCTTAAAATGTTAGTCCCTGTACTAGCCTGAGCCTTACTTATTAAAAAAATAAGATGATAGTCAAAGGAAGTAACTTTCCCATGCCACCAGTAAATCTGTCAGGACCAGATTTCCAAACACTCAGAACAGCTTGGATACAACGTGACCTGGAGGTCAAAAGAAAGTTAAAGCAGAATAAGAAGAATATATAAACAGTACACTGTCTGTTCCATGCAGCTTGTGTGCCAATTGCCACCTGACATTGAGGAAGGCTTTGGGTGAAAATTCTGTATAGATAAACTATTTCAAATTGCATATGGATGTAATAATGCAATGATTTAGTGGTTACACTGTAGGCATCCCCCACATCCTTTTTTTATGCAGCTTTACTTCTGTCCTTTTTCTTGTGCTAATTATTCTAGTGGAAAAGTTACTGTTAAGTTTGCAACAAACTGAAATTGTTGACTAGAACTGGGCTAGAAGTCCTGCAAAACCACTGCTTGCAGTGGTTGTCTATGGGAAATAGATGGGCACAAGAGAAACTAATTATTTTTTAAATTTTTATATGGGCTTTATTTACCTAGGGTTTGAAAACAGAACATTTTTTCAGATCAGATTTGTGGGGAGAGAACAGAAGGGCTATTAATTGTATATTGGCCTGTAACTGTTATGTGGATGCAGTTAAAGTGAAAAAAATCCAACAGAAGAAAATTATTTTCTTCTTGGTTTAGTTCTGTCGTAAATATGGTGTTTAACATGGAAGTTTCTCTGTTCACTTGTACCATTTTATTAACAGCTATCAAATCCAAGTGCTTACCTTCTGGTATTGTTTCAGTTGACTAATTCCCTTTTAATTAGTAGGACTTTTTATGATCATCTTCCTTAACATTTTAGTTAATCAGTTTCCAAATGCCTGGGAAAGTAGCAAGAAGGAGAAGGAAAAGAAGAAGTATACCAACACAATTAATTTTGTTTAGCTTCAGTATCCTCTAAAAGTATCAAATGGAGAAAGTGTCCTTCAGTAGCCCATTCACCTTCAGTAAAGCACTATCATATCTATATTCTGATATGGTGCTGATTCTAATCAGTGGATTCTATTATAGGCCTTTAAGCAAAAAAAGAAAGTGCTGATGAAGGCCATAAAAATAAATGAGGCTTATTGCTTCTTGACATCTTTAGCACTTTCTGAGGTTTCCAGAGTGAGCAGGGGTAGCAGACAATAGCTGGAAGATTGTGTGTAAGATAATGAGAAAAATAAATGCATCCTCAGAAGCAGCCAACAGTAGCTACGGCTAACATTCATTACGCAGCGTCTGGGCTGCTCCCAGTGCGATGTTATTAATTTGTGGAATGAGCTAAGAGGTGTGAAAGAAAGCTGGTGTTTGCTCCTAACCTTCCTGGCCAGCATTTTGAATATTAACAGAGAGGTCAAATGCATTATCTCCTTGAAATTGTCTCTCTCTCTCTCTCTTGTTCTCCTTTGGTGAGAAGTGAAGCAAAACATACCACTTAGAAGAAGGGGGTGTGGAAAGCAGATCCTGCCCTCACTTTGGTCAAAGGAAAAAAAAAAAATAAGACTGAGCAGAAAATAGGTGATGGAGATGAGGGTGTGTTTTAAGATCATAGGGGGAGAGAATGTTCTTCAAATTCAAAGGCAGTCTCAGTTCCCTTTCCAGGACTGTTCTGGGAGTGAGAATTTAATAGCAGAATACATGAGAAAGTGAGTATTATGTTTAAATGTTCACACAGCAAATTCCAATTCTTGTATTCACAGCCTCTCAGGAGAAATCTGCACCATATCTACTTCAGTGTGTGGGTAGGTCAATATTTAGTTGTTCTTGGGATGTAGATCAGATTTACACATGTACTTACTGATAATTTAGTGGGATTTACATTTGTACTTTCATAGTGCTGAAGGCCAGGCTGTATATGTATGCATGGCAGCTCCTGCCTACTGTGGGGTTTATGTAGTTTAATTATTCGTATGAGTTAACTAACCAGAAATAGACTAAGACTGTGATTACTGACATAGCAAAAGAGCACAATCTTAATCACAACTTGGAGTATTTTGGAAGAAAACGTGATTTATAACTAAATTTACACTGACTATGCATGTAGGTGATTTGGTGTAAAACCAGGATGAGCAGTGTTGTTGATTTAACAGGCAATTTAGTGAACAGGAATTCTACACCAAAGATATTTTAACTCCTTTCTGTACAGATCTCACAGAGAAACACACACACACACAGTCCAAAGTATTCTAAATAACTCTGCTGGCTTCATAGAGAATCAGTTTAGAGTTAAGCATACATAATTCAAAGCTCAAAGATTTATTTTTTTTTTTTAAACAGAATTACAATCTGATCACAGAAATTTCACAATCAGAATAAAAGGAAAAATAATTAGAAGGTTTATTTTCTGTTTCTTACTCACTTTGCTGTACTTGAACATAAGAAACAAAGGCATAGATGTGGCAACATAAAGTGCTTCCTTTCCTTTTACATTTGAACCTCTTGATCTTAAAAATCCAACAGGGAATGATAACAGTATGTACAATAAACTGGGACAAAATGTTAACATGTCAAGCCTACAAAGGAATGGTAGGGAAAGTGAAAGAGAAATACAGTCCCTTTGCTCACTCATCTAACAGTGATTCTGTTCAACTGACATTAATCTATTTTCTGAAACAGAGAAAGTGCCAAAGGAAGGTATTTTGTCTTTGTTCAAATATTTGTGTGACTGTACTTTGGCAGGTTTATTTTGCTGAGCTGTGGAAGAAGTGTGGATATGATCTGAATCTGGAATATAGAATGATTAGGAAGTAGTTAATGCTAAGACCAAACAGAATATTTGAGAAAGAAACCGAGTCTTCCCTTGAAGTTTTCTTTCAGTTTGCGTTTTTTTTTTTTGGGTGGGTTTTTTTTTGTTTGTTTTTTGTTAAAATACACTCAAGTACAAGTTCCTGCTAATTTGCAGATAAAGTTTACAGAAGTCACACAGATCCTTCTTCTATATGGTTTTGCATAGGAGGCCTTAACTATATCTTTGGAACTTTCCAAAAGGTTTGGACTGGAAGCCTAAACCAGTAGTTTCTGCTTCTGATTCATTGAATGTCTACATATTGAGTCCTGATACTTGATGCTTCTATTCCATTCAAGGACTTTTTACCATGAAGGTCTCAAAGTATTGAGTTTTTCCTTTAATTGCAGATTTTCCATAATATAATGAGCTAAGATAATACAAAGCCTGTGAGCCACCAATTTAATCATTTTGAAGGAGAAGTGACTGACATTGCGTAGAAAAAGAAGAGGTAATGCAATTTGAGCAATTTGAAGAGGTAGGTTATATCAGGCGAGATATCACACTAGATGGCTTTTACCGAAAATTAATTAATAAGCAGAAGAAGTGTACTGCTAAATACAGAAAATAATCTGGCTTGGAAATACATTTAACACTTACTTAAGATCAAGGCAATATTGCTCAGTAGAGAAACTGTAAAAGTGGGGGGTTGATAGCAAGTTCAACTGAAAGGGAAACAGCCTAGAAGGAGGATAGGGAGGATACTACAGAAATTTCTCAAAAATCAATTTTGGGAACAGTCATGTTTAATAGTTTTATTTATGATCTTGGCATAGAAACTAAATTGGGAAGCATCATTTGAGGACAGGAGAGTATTGCCTCATCATGGTGAGGGAACTAAATGACCTTGAGATCAGAGATAATAGGAACAGGATGAAATTCATAAAGTACAAAGGGATAGTATAAAATAAACTTGGAAGCCTAGTTTCAAATCTGTCCACTATCATCTTGGAATACATTAGTTACAAAAAGCTGGAAGGCTGGAAAGGCTTTGGTCACACAAGTTCATCAACGAAAGGCTATTAATTTTCAACATGATCTAACTGTGAAAAATCAAACATCTTCTTAAGATGTACAAGTAATTTTTAACACAGATTTCACAAGAATCATTGTGCATGAATCCAAGGAATTTTCATCTTAAGAAGAGAGTACAATTCTGATGATATGTATTCAAGAAAGATGTATCAAACTATATAAATATTTTTTTTTTCATTATTACAATGTTCAAATATTTGAACAGTGGTTGTTAAAGCAGTGGAATCTTAATCCTTGAGATATTCAAAGCCTGACTAGACATAGATCTAAGAAACCTGATCTCATTGACCTTGACCAGGATTTGAGTTAAATGACCTCTGAATTTTCTGTTATTCTTTGATTCTAACTGTGGTTTTATCAGAAAAACATTTTTATAACCTAGTGGCACTAAAAGTATTACAAGACACAACACCCTTGCAGATAAAGCCTGATGAGTTTATGAAAGGTATTGTATGATTTCTGGCTGTAGAAGCAGGGCACTTGCTTGGGCAGATTTCCATCAGTTCCTGCTCTGAAATTTCCCTGATTGAGGAATTCATAATGTCAAAGATATAAACAGCTCCTAGCAAAAAATGTTTCCTGTAACAAAAGTTTTTAGGATTTTGGAGGTTTTGATCAGGGTGAAGATCCTTTCTGATCCCAGATGAGGCTGTTATTCTGACCAAAAGCATTTACACAAGATGTACTCATCAGTGAAAGAAGTCAGTGTTTTGGGGGTTTTGGTTTTTGTTTTGTTGTTTGTTTTTTTTTTGCTGTTAAAATAAAAAGATATAAGCAAACCCAAGTCCATTCTATCCTTAACAACCAATTCTGGATGCTTCTATTCCTGTCAACCTCTGTTTAACACAAAGTCTTAGAAGTGTATAATAAATATTTTGGGGGCTGGAACTAGATGATTTTTTAGGTCCCTTTCAACCCAAACCATTATAAGAAAGTGGTTCTAAGGAATCTAACTAACTGCAGTGTGATCTGGTAGAGTCTGAACTTCGTGTGCATCACTGGAAGCTGGCACTATAAAGATAATCTGTATTTTCATAAAGGCAGTGTGAGAAGTAAGAGGTGAGAATGGGTAGTTGCAGTCTGTACAAAGCCATATAGTATTTCAAAATACAGATTTTTGAAAGAATTTCCAAGAAGCCAAGTTACAGCATGTGTTGCCAAGGATAGATTCTTTCAATAAGGTTGCTCATTGAAACTAAGATCAGTATCTACCTATAGTTAATATTATCCCACGTTGATAAAAAATTTTGCTAAATTGCAAAAGTTAAGTATTTTAACATCCTACCATTGTGCACTGCATGTTTTATATAGAATCTCTATGATTACCTTTATTCTCCAACTCCACTGTTGGTTTGTTTTTTGTTTTTTTTTTCTCTTTTCCCTTGTTCCTATTCCTTTATGTAAGTCCTAATTTTCCTGATCCTGAAGTATATTAGTTAACTCTGGAACAGTCATCTGCACTTCTTTCAATTGTTTTACAGAGATTTAAAAACCCTGTATATGTCATCAGTAAAGATTTTCTGTTGATGGATTGTTGACACAAAATGTTCCACAGGGTTGGATTAAATCCCAGCTATTTAGAAGGTCTTTTAAAATTGTCTTGTTATACCTTTAATAAAATCCATTCTATCAAAGTTGTACTTGAAAAGTGGAAGTGAGAATTATTACAAAGTTTGAATACACAGTGTGATCTATTTTGTGCTAATTTCCTAAATCATACTAGAGTTTGGGCTCTTTTTAAATTTTTAAATATAGATGTCATATGATATTAATTGAAAGTTGTAGAGGCACTGAAGTAAAGAATATAAAAATTACCTCCAGTTATCTAATAGATTGTTGCAACAAAACCTCTCCTCCATGAAAGATGCTTTTCATAATGATCACAAAAATTAACATACCTTTAAATTTTTAGTTGTTTATTGGTAAAAATCATGAATTAAGGATGACTTTATTCACTGTATTTATACAAGTTAAGTATATTTGTATTTCTGTGATTTATGTCTCTTTAGACAAAGTAACTGTATTGATTATATCAATCCCTAGAGGTATTTTCAGTTTTCTGGTTTGCCAATTCACTGTTACCAATGTACCATTACAAAATAAGGGCTTAGCTTCAGAAATCTCCTTTAACTAGTTCTCTTGAGACTCTTGCTTGTAAGTCAGTTGACTGTGTTGAAAGTCTTCATGCTCTTTTCTCAGAATTGAGAAACTTTCCATATTATCCTTTAAACAGATAACTCTTTCCTATTTTGGTACAGATAATAAGCAAAAATATCTGCAGAACATATCTGTCGTCTATATTGCTCATGGCAGATTTTTCAACAGCATCTTCTCTTGTGTGTCATCTTCCTTTTAGAGAAAGGTGTCTTCTTTTGACACACACCGGTAGAAGAAAGAATACATTAATTAAAAAAACTCCAATAAAACAAAAAACAACAAAAAACACCCCATAAAAACAAAAACAAATATTTTTTTTAAAAAAAAACTTAAGATAGAATAAATAAAAATAAAATAGGATGAAAAGGATGATAATAAGCTGTTTTTCTTTGAAGTATCTAAAATCTGTGGTCATCAAAGACCTGGATGTGTGTTCAGTGTCATGAGAACAAAGTAATACATTAAAATGACTTCAGTAACTCTGCACATTCTGTGTATCAAATTTTTCATTAATATTTTCATAGTATTACAGTCCAGAAAGAGCCATTAGATTATCTTGCCTCTTTTGATGTTGTAAAGTATATATTTCACCAAGAAGAGTATTATTTATACTGATGGTCCTTTTCTTTTTCTTTAATCTAAATAAGAAGGTAGTTCCCATGCATGAATGTACTGTGCTGAGTAAAGAGTCAAAATGGTAGTTTAGACTAATTAGCCCTAGTTCACATTATTAGTGCTCTCTGTCACAGAAATGCCTACCAGCCAGTCCATGACATTATTCATGGATGCACCAGCAACCATATCCAAAAAATTAAGCTGGAAAAGAAAGAGCCAAACCCCACAAAAAAACCCAACTTCTCTAAATTTGTTTTCATTCATTTGCCAAGGTCCTCTTTTGTGCTTTCAAACATCCCAACGTCATTTTGACATACCTCATAGCCTTGTGAGATCCTATGACAATTCAGATTGGAATTATCTTTGGGTCATCTAATTCAATGTTTTCAGAACACACAATGCAGGGCCACAGATCCATATTACAGAAATCTCAGCCATGTGGGCTATGGAACAACTCTCAGATTATTTCAAATAGTTTTTACAATCCTATAAAATCATCTCAGAGGAGATCCAGGCCAAATGTCATGTGCTGTGGATGAGGCTAGTCTATGAAGCAGGTCTTTTGGCTGAAAGGATCCCTGCCCTAAATAGTTTAACAATATAAAATACCCTGTACTTTTATACATATGAATTGATAGGATAAGGTAGCTCTCAGGATTTTTTTCCATCATTGATTTTGAGAAAAAATATTAGGTTTCTAAGTTGGAAGGTCAAACTTGCACATTAGCATTTTAAAGCTTTTAGATGCAGCTTTACTTTTCACCCTTATTAGTGTTTCCTTCTCCATCATGATCAGATTTCCTGTCTCTTTCTAGACATAATGTATCTCTCATTTGCAATATCTATCTTGGGATTTTCCACATACGGTGCAAATTATTCCAGGAGAAATACCCAGAGATACCATGTCAATATATAGGCAGGCCAGATAGGAGCTAACTATATTTCTATTTTTCTAACATACAATCATAATTTGTTTTGAAAGCAAATTCTTTTATAGAAATTGCTCACTGACTAAAAAATTCTGAGTCTTAATCCTGTCCTCAGAGAACAATCTGAGCAGCCAACCTGTGAGATGGAGAGTACTTCATAAAATCATACCCAGGGGCTGTAGATGGAAATCAGATATGGCTGTGTCCATAACTCCAGTGTCATGAGGGAAAAGAGAATGGATCAAACAGATGTGGATGCAGAAAATCTCCACATGCACAGCTGACACTCCTCATCACCTTCAATGGTTTAATCTGTAGGAAATTCTCTGCACCAACTTCCATGTGCAGGCTGTAATGCAAATCACCATTTATTATCTGCATGTTGTCAGTAAGCTTCTTTTTCTGCTTTAAGTAAATAAGTCAGTAAATGTATATGAATGGGATACTTGGCAGTCCCACCCAAAATGATGTAGAGTATCATAGATTTAAAACCAGTAAATTTCTAGATAGCCTGACTACTCTTGGGGACTTTCTGTAGCAAAACCTCCCTAAGTGCATCATATAAATGCAATAACATTCTAAAAAAAGAATATATGTCTACATACTGCCTATATATACTCTGTCATATTATATTTATACATAACATTGTGTTTCTGAATGTATTAATGAATGCACATAGTAATTGTTTTGTTTTGAAGTGTTTTTTTTTCGGGTAGTGGTAATTCAAAGGAAATATAGCATTGGTAGCATAATACTAATCCCTATTTCCCTAGAGGTATTTTATATTAAATTTTTATATAGTGTAGGTTAAGCATCTATCTAGACCTCAGATTGCAGCCCACAGCTCAACTCTGAATGGATTGCTTTAGCAGGGAGCAGGGAGCAGCCCAAAGCCATACAAATATCAAGAGGCAGCCCTAAGGAGCAGATAAGGAACAGCCACCCCAGTGTGTTGTGTATGTGCCAATAGACTCTGGCCTTTGCATCATGTTTAATACCCCAGGCTTAGCGTCACACTGGTGTAGATGCACTGAAACTGGTTCTGAAGCTGGGCTACACTTCACAATGTATACTTTAAAACTCCAAAATCACAACTCTATAGGGAGGACTACCTTATGCTTTGAGTTACTGTCTAGAGAAGGGAGTGAGGCCATGTGGTTTTATCCCAGGGCTAACATCAAATGATACTGCAACTTAAAGGTACAGATCATTTTGACATCAGCATTCTAGTAGTCAGAAACTGGAGAAGAATTATTGTATGGAACTGCAACCCTCCCCTCTGTACAGCCATCCATACTGGCCAGCCCAGGGAAGATGGTGACAGACTATTGCTTGCCCATTTCCATGAAAAAATGAGGGGTCAAGGGTTTTCCTTTTTCTGCACTTAGAGCCATAATCAAAGATGCACTACCATGCAAAAGGTTTGAAGAAATGTTGATTTAGCCAGCAAGACTGACACATTTTTTATTTCTGACATGCATGAAATGAAAGTTATTTTGTGTGATTTTCTTCCAAGAGATTGGGAAAGCAGTATTATTTTTTAGGGAGCTGGTGTTCTGTGTATCAGAAAACAGCAAGGCTGAAACTGTTTTCAGAAGTTCTAATTAGTTCCAATATAACCTCATTTTCTGTAGTTAAAGAAAAAAAAATGGTTGCTTGTCCCTTATCTAATTGTCCTTTTGTATACCTCTGCATTGATTTCTCCCAGTCATAATCACAAGAGGATGGGTGCCAAGACATTTTCTAAATGGGTCTTTTATTCATTCAATTCATTGCCTGCCTCTTATCAGCATCTGATTGAAGGCTGAGAAAAAAAATAAAATTAAACAAGCCTATTGTTTTCCTTTGTTAATTATTTAACATTTATGGCATTTAATTGGTACATCTTATGTGAATAATATCCTGTGGATGCCTGTTGTATTAATGATGTGCATTTCCCTTATAGGAATACTTTGATTTGTTTTATCTGATTCTATAAAACACACAATATTGACAAGCAAATATACTCCCCAGGCAAAGATTTTTTTTAATGGTTTCAATTAGCTAAAAATTAGAAAAAAACTCAAATAATATAAAACATGGAGAAATTATTTGGATCAATCTTGCATGGATTAGAGGTTCTTATTCACTGTAGATCTTGCATATGGTCATTTATGCTTTGCAATATTTTCATGAAGTCTGCACTTTGGAGTAATTATGGATGTAATAAAACTTCTGTTAAAATTCATTAAAATGTTGCTCATGAACCAAATTACTAAGAAAATCGGCTAATGCAGAATACGACATTCATATTAAATTAGATAATTCATTCAACATAAAATTAACCAAAACAAATTGATAAAAATAACGCTCCAGATTTATTTCTGATATTTCAAAAAGGCCATCTTCTCACTCAGTTTTAACCATCTATGAACTGTCCATTTAAACACTTCAGTCCTGGGTTGCAGTAGTAATAGTATTAACCCCCTATTCTAATCTTTCTTTTCCAAGCCTGGAGGCTTGTTAATGTCACCTGAAAAGATGAAATCTGAAAAAGTCACCAGTGAGGAAAGAATGAGAAGGTACCCCATTTTGAAAATAAAATGAAAGTCAGTCACAAGCTCTTCTGTGCCTCTGCTTTTGTTTTCACAGCAAGGCTGGCTGAGAGAGATTGTTGCACTTCACCTCAGCTTTTGTATGGATTTCTGTAAAAGAAACACAATCAAGCAAGTAAAATATAAATGCCTACAGGACTGAACACAGATTGATGCATCTGTACATGAAACATACTGAAGACATGCACATTAAGACAAATGTGACTTTCTTTAGGCGGTGTACAGATGCTCAAGGAGAGAAAGTTGCTCTAATGTAAAATCCCTAATGTATTTGGATCTTTGCAAAGATAATACCTCTATGAGGAATGAAATCTCTTGGTTAGAATGGCCAACCTCTATCTGGGTGGTGATGAGAGTATTTCTTTAAATGATTGCTCTAGAAGCATTGGAGAGGACTCCTCAAAATATTCTTCTGCTGAATTCCTACATCCAATTGGCCCGAAGTCCTGGGTGTTCATTTCATCACAAACTGCTTCCATTGCTGTTAATTATTTTAAATTATCTGCCACCAGCTCCTAATGATCTTAACTATGCCCAAAAGCCTATTCTGTGTGATGATTTCCACATGTTAAAAGTTCCTATTGAATATTCACAAGAATCCTGCCAATGTACAGGTTGGTTAGCCTGGAGTAGGAGCACCCTCTGGGATGGAAGTTTCTTCACCTGGTATATGAGTCAATGCAATGGAGAGAAACTGGTTGACACAGACATGAGCTGCCAAGGGGATTTGTTATTACTGCCTGTAATAACTGAGGGCTCCCACAACAGTTACTCACTTCAATAGTGAAGACTGTGGCTAAAGGTTCAGTCCACCATCCTGTCTCAACTTGTTCCAGTGTTTAAATTATTTGTTGGGACATTGGTGAGATAATTAACTGTTTTTATGCACAGGCACAGCCCGCAAAGACAACTACTTAACAATTGTAACTATAGGACAAATTTGCATCTCATTCTTGCATCCCATATATAACTTACATTCTACATCTCTTTTCTCACCAAGGCAGATGGCCAGGAGTACTTTAAATAAAAAAGTTTTACTGAAAAATGACAACTTTCCCAAAGTGTTTTCAAACCCTAGAAATGTAAGAAATTTATGCTTCCTTCTGCTTTGTTCTTATTGTATTTGTCTTAAATGCTGGTCTAGGACTAGTGAAATTCTGTCAGAAGGAGAGACAGTGGCTTCAGGAGAACCTGGAATGGATCCATAGTGAATTATTGTAAGGCTTGTATTCACACTTTATTTTGGCCACAATAACAAGATAAGCAAATTCTGGAACTGATCCAGGCTAAATACACAGTCAGTAATTGACCATTAAGATTTGGTTTATTTGTGCTTTAGATAAATGGACTGGACCTTCAAACTAAATCAGAAGCCTTTATCTTCAGAGAAACTCCAGTTATGTGCACATAAGCAGATGTTTGAGTCTAGAGTCAATATTTAAGGATCTGGCATCTTTTTTTAGCTCAGCACACATTTGTTGTTCCACTGACAGGGATATTATCCACAACTCACTTTTGCACCTTTAAAGTGAAGCTGGTTCCATTTCCTTGCTGTCATGTATGCCAGAGGTAAATGCAGTGTAAGCTGGCAGGGCTTAAGGTCTGCAGGTGCAAATGGACATGATGAACATTGCACAGAACTTCAGCAGACTCTTTTCTATTTTGGGACTGCCTCCCAGTAAAGGGACATTTTGCTGCTAGACCTTTCTGAACACCCAAAATTACTAGGCATTTGGTAAAAGCCAAGTCCATGGATTTTCTATATAAATTAGAAATTTTAGTGACACCATAAAAATTAGAGTTGCAGAATTAGGTTATGACACAAACTGCAGTGTAGAGCCTTCATTTTTTTGGTGTCTTCACCATTTTTTTTTTTTCATGGGGTTACCCACTGAGATTTCTAAAATAGTCCGTGTTCTTCAGCTCTCTAGAAGTAGAAATAACACATGAAGATTTGAAAAGGTCATTCCAAAAAGTGGATATTAATCTTTTGTGTTTGGGTAGACTTTTTGTTTAATTATATTAAACAAAGACACTTTAGTATCAAAGTAAGCTCTGCTACAATAAAGGAGCTTATGTTCAGTATGGAGATTCACTGAGTTTGTTTGAATCCTGGTGTCCAAATCATTTTTCTATTCTTTTTCTTGATACCCTAGGTCTTTATTTTGAATATGGAGTTTGTGTCATTCACCTTTTAGAATTATTTTCTGCTACAGTAAAAACAAACCTGGTTTTCACGCTTCATTTTTCCAAACAATTGCTCCTACAGGCATTAACTCTGGTAGAACTGTACTAAGGCAGACAAAATACTCTGGATAATTCATGCATGGACTGAGACATGCCTAGCACATCATGCTGCATGCACAATCCTCATGTTATTGAGCAAAATGAAGGCCTGTGTGAGGCTACTAAACATGGGTTTCTTTTATGGAGCCTGATTGCATGATTCTTTGTCTCAGGAATCAAATAGAATGAGAAAGGCAGGGTTTACATAACCTGTTAGTCAATGCAATTGAGATGCTTGGACGTGTGGTTCCTCTGGAACATTAAGGCTCTGTGTGTGTGCATGGACAGGTTATCCCATGCATGTCCCTTCTCTGAATCCAAGCAAGGCTCTATCAGCCATCTTGGGGACAATGGAACAAGGTACAGTAGTCATCCCTGGAGATCACACCACTCACTCTGACATCCATCTCTCCTGGTTACATTCACAGACAGGTTCAGGCACTCTGAAGACATCAAAGGTGACTGAATGTGGCAGCTCTATTTATTCTTTCTACAGTGGTAGGTATAACCTTCTCCTTTGGCAGGGAGAGGCTGGCATTTATAGTGTCCAATTGTTCAACATATCTTGGAGGCTTAGCACAGAAAATAGCCAGTGCTCTTGACCCAGATGACCAGCAGAGATGAGGTATCTTCATCTTAGAAGCCTTTAGGTGCTTAAATGGACCTCACATGTCATGAAAGTCTCTTACTTGCAGTGGCTAAAATCAATGTAAAACTATAATCAATCAAAATTAAAGATTAATATTTACATCACAGAAACACAGAATTCTGATTTCCACCAAAGTATCTAAGCTAGACAGATCCCTCAATTAAAAAAAAACCCAAAAAAAAAAAAAAATCTAAACTATATTTGCAAGCATTTCTTTTTCACTCTTTTGAAGCACCTCTGCACATAGTACAAAATGACAACTCAAGCAGTGCACTATGTTATAAACAGCCCTGCCCTACATACAGCAACTCACTTCTTTGGGAAGGAACAAAACTTTATATTCACTACATTAAAGCCTATTTTGATTTACAGCCCTCTTTGATCAGATGATCAAAACCCACTTTAACACTGCTCACAGAACAACATCACTCCTCTCACATGTATCATTCATAGCTGGCACAGATACTCAGCATCCCAGTGCTTCCTGGAGCTGTGATGCAGCCTTTGGCATCAAGGAACATAGTTTGCTGTCTGAAGAAAATAATAATAAGGACAAACAAGTTTTCTTGGGACTTAGTGTGGCAGCTCAGCCTGAGCATAAAGATCATGGTTTTTCATGAATTCAGTTAAGCCTGAATTCAGGCTTAAGAAGACATTTCAGGTGCTGGTCCCCAGGGTAGTATGGACTATTAACTATTTTTAAAAAATTTGTTATAGTTCTAAAGTACTAGAAGATTAAAAAAAAAACAGAGTAAAATTATAAGGAAGAATGGTATGGAATTATAATGAGAAAATAAACAGGAATAAAAGGTATTCAATGAGCATAATGAAACAATAACAGACATATTTATTGTAAAAGTAATACCAGAGATACTTCCAAATTTTAGATATCTGTTTTAAGTTGTTGCCTTTTACCACATCATTCTAGGCTGCTTTGTTTAAATGCTGTGTTAAAATCACAAAACACTCTAAAATATAGGTATTATAAGCAATAAGGTATTATGTCACTAGCAATGAAAATTGAAAAACAAACCAAAACAATAAACCTCCCCCCACCCCCCAAAAAAACCCAACTGAAAAAAAAACAACACTCCACAACCAAAACCAATGCTCCCACTGAGGCTTGATTTCACTGATGAATTGAAACAAAGGTACATAAACTGTGAGTGAATAAATAAGTAAATAAATGGTTATGGGCTAAAGGTGTGATAAAGGAAGCCTGTGCCCATCTGGCCACATTGGTTGTTTCATTGAAGTCACCAGCAGAGGTGCAGAATGTCAGGGAATGGCTGTGAGGACCTATTTGTAAATACTTTGTTTGCTTTGTCACAATCTCTGCTTTTGTGGTGTCTCTCAAGGATGTAATCTGTTACCAATCATATGTGCAGGGCATCCCCGTGGTCATGGGCAAGAGTTCAGTGGCACTTGAGGTATTTTACCTGACTCTTCACATAACTGGCCTGGAGGCACACAAATGGCTCCTTGCACCCAGAGTGATGATCTCCCCTGCTCCCAGCTGCGTCTGTTCTTTGTGTGCCACATCTTGTTACTGTAAAAGCGGGCCTAAATGGAAATGTCTGGATTGCAATCTTTCTGCTGGAGTGCACACACAGAGCAGTCTGTGTAGAAATGGTTTGCAAAGTACAGATGGAAAATAAGCATTTTAATTAATGCTAACTTTTGTGTACTTGGAAGATCCTCATGCTGTAGATGTGATTCTATCCCATTTGGTCATGCAGAAGCTAATTCTGATGAATTCAGTGATTTTGCCAAAGAGAATTCATAGCTGCATCTTTTCACCCTGGTACTTTCTTGCAATTACTGTTGTTTGACAGCTGTTGTTCTCATGCAAATTTGACAATGTGGTGCATAAGTGTCTGTGAGGTGATAATATTTGTGCAGATCACGCTTAAACAGTACAAGTAAGAGCAGATGATACCATCATATTTCTGAGCTGCAATGTGATTTAAAGTATTTGCCTACTGAAATTTGATTTCAGCATCATAAACAACTTTCTTACTACAGTATATCACTGCCTCTAAACTATAGGTAGAACACGATTAAGGTTGCTTATTTGCAAATCAACTTATTATTTCAAGAGATAATAGAATATTACTACTAGAAATGATTTGCAGTAAATAAGATCATTAATTTTTCAACAGCTTAGTTCTGTGCTCCATAGAATCACCCTGTTTCAATAATTGAAAACCCTAATGTCCAATCTAAGCCTCCCCTGATACAACTTCAGGCCATTTCTTCTCATTCTCTTGCTTGTTACCTGAAAGAAGAGGCTGACCTCTCACTTTCTGGCTATAGCCTCCTTTCACGTAGCTTAGAGAGTGATAAGAACCTGCTTGAGCCTGTTTTTTTCCAGGCTAAACACCCCCAGCTCCCTCAGCTGCTCCTCATGTTACTCATGCTCCAGGCCCTTCCTGTTTGACCAGGTGTGTCAATGCTCAGACACACAGATACATACAAAGTTTGCTTTCTTTTGTGTAGCAGTTCTCTAAAATGTAGGCTGAGAGAATGTCTTGGATGTGCATTTCATGAGCAGCCAGGCACCCCTTCCCCAGTCAGCTGCTGAATAACCTGTCCCTGTTAGCAAAGTCATGCTTCCCTTGTCACCCCATGACTCTTGCTTCTCTTGCTGAGATGAACTGGCATTTTCAGCCAGGTGAACCAGTGTAGCTGGCATGGAATTAGCAATTCTTAGTATTTCTGAGTATTCTACTACACTTTGTGGGGTAATTACTTTTAGAAATGCCAGTTCAGCACAGCCAGCAACAAGCAGAAAAAGATGCAGACTTTCCCAGCAGGGACAGCTGGGGCTGCTGATTAAGGATGGATGAATCTGTTTGGGAAAACAAATCTGCCTAAGCCACAATTCTGCAAAACTTCTATATTAATTCCTGTGTTTGTCAAAATGTTTGTCTCCCTTCCAGGCAGAGGCCTGGGATTTTTTTTTGCTTGTTTGTTTTGTATTGTTCCTTTGCTGTTGCCACATGCAGTTTTTCTCCAAGAACTATAGTCTGGTGACTGAAAAATGTTAAATTATTTGTCTGGTCACATTCATGCAGATTCTGTAATAGTGCTGTTCTCTGATAGCATCTTTGGCAATCCCATACAGCATCTCTCATGAGCAGCAGTAAATGTCATGGCATAGAGAATAATGGTATGCAGCAAACCAGCAGGGAGATTTAGAAACTGCCAACAGAGTACATTGTTGTCTGTTGCATATCTTTATCAAGGGTCCTATTAATGTCTTTTATCTTAGAAAAAATACAGTTGTATGTTGGGATTCTGAAAACAGGAGGCTGCCAAGATGACTGTGAGGGGAAAAAAAAAAAACAAAACACAGCTAACCAGTCCCCCAGATGCAGTAGGTGTTAGTGAAAAACTATCTTGGTGCAGCTCATAGAGGTAATTGCTTCTTGGATCACACAAAAAGGTCCAGTGACTATTCCTGAAAATCCGGTGATACCTTGCTCAGTGTCATGTTCAATATTTAGAAACTGATGTGCCATCCATCGTGCAGAATCCCCACTAGTGTGGGACAGATATGCTAATGCATATATTGATTTCTGGTAATACTCCTGACTAGCCTCACAACTTGTGAAGCACTTTTGTATCACAGCAGATCTAAAAGGTGATTACAGAATGGAATTGAAAGAATGAGTCCAAGTCAAGCAAGAAAAAATATTATTTCATTACCTGAATGGAACAGTTTGGAAGAAATATCTCACATTGCTATATTTGTAGTGTTGATATTAAATAAGGACAGTAAAATGTTTTTCATAGTATTGCCTCTGATTTGAGGGTGCTTAGTAACCATGATAAAATATTTTTAGGCAATGAGCTTCTCTATTATCTGGGTTTCCCCATCAACTTTGGCAGATAAGGATTGCTCAGAGCCCATAGAACTTTTTTTTTTTTTTCTTTTTTTTTGAGATTGTGTAGTAAAGACAGATTGCATGCACTAGTGAAAAGGATTCTGGAGGTCTCACTAGAAGCTAGTGCCTTCAGAAATTATATTTAGCAGATGCAAAACAAAGTCACCTCCTTAACGTGCAGGATTATGTTGACTCTGGGCCCTGAGTGAAGGAAACACTTCAAATTACCACCTTAATGTAAAATTAGAATTTTTTATGTGGGAGGAATGGTGACCAGCTCCTGACACAGCATTTCCCACAAACACAGGAGATCTCTCTGCTGGTTTTATAAACATCTGTTAAATGGAAGTTAAAAGGAAAGGACCTGGATTAACTCAGTCAAAACCAGAGTCAGAGCCTAGCCCATCACATTAAGTTTGTCAGGATGTGACACTCCCCTTTGTGCCTCCAGGTTATCAGTGACTTACATTAGCACTTCACAACCCTTGTTATGCCTCCAATTTCCCAATGAATTTCCTACTTGGCAAGAGTCATTGCCTGTCTGCCTCCATGCTGATAGAGGCAAAGCCACTGCTGATTTCTGTAATAACTAAACCCTGTGGCAGAACTCTTGCCTGGATGAATTAATACATAAAGTGTTGTGGTTGAGAGCAGCACAGAAACTTGGGCTCCTCTTGCAGTCTGCCTCCAAAATGAACCTGACTCACCCAAATATCACAAAGAGACAGTATAAATAAACTTTTATTTCCAATAAAAAAAAACAAAAAACAGTGCTCTAAACCCAAATCAAACCAAAACAAAACCAAAACATATAATTGGAAATGCTGCAGAAAATGAAGTCAGGCCTGCAGGGCCTGGATGTAGAGAAGAATGAGCACTTGTCACTAGGACCAAGGTGGTATCAGATAAGAGGATGGATGCTCACCTGGGAGACAGAAATATGG
The DNA here is from genome assembly GCF_001522545.3 of Parus major. Taxonomy (NCBI): domain Eukaryota; kingdom Metazoa; phylum Chordata; class Aves; order Passeriformes; family Paridae; genus Parus; species Parus major. The sequence goes on from NC_031768.1 coordinate 82,789,032, forward strand.
GGACATGAAGATGCCACCATAGGAAGAGAGACTTAAAAATAACAAGGCAGCCTGGTGAAGCACAGCAGAATGACAAATTGGGTTTTACTGTCCTTAGTCATCTAACTGACCTGGCTCAGCCAGAATAGGGAGAGGAGTTAGAGGAGCATGTAGCTGCTATGACTTGATAAGCAATGCCAACTATAAAAGTCAGACCCAAGCATTTCCTGAACAGGGGAGATGTGATGGAACCATATCCATAATAAATGTGCATAAGGGGGAGCAGGAGATGGGAAGGAAATAAATATACTGGATGGGTTTCAAACAAACCTCTGGAATTGTTTTGTCTATACTATCTACATTGTCTATAGTTTAAACCAGAAACACTTTCAGTGCTTCACAAAACAACTCTAGAAGCTCCCAGTCCATAAATTTTTACTTGATTCAAATCTCTGTCTGTCAAATACAAACTGAAATGTTACCCCTAAAATCACTCCGTGTCAAAGAGTGACAGAAAATCATGAGAAACTGCATTTCTGTAACTTCTATTATAAATTTGGTTAATTGAAACCAATATTATGCTCCTGAATTGGTGAAATAACACTATTTTAAAGCATCTATAAACAAGCTTTTAAATTTGAACCACATATTTGACCAACCTTGATTAGAGAATAAAGGTAAGCAGAAGAGATGAAAGATGAAACTGGGATAACAAACTGCTGAAGGTTAGGTTTTAAACAGCATTTAAAAGCTTCCATACAGGGACTGTTATTTTTAATCCATCCAGAATGTGAACACATTGGCCTAAGCCGCTTAGCACACACAGATGGATCCTTGGCCCTACAGCAAAATAACCAAAATGACCTGGTGTTTCTGCACAGAGCAGGCTGGCTGGATCTACAGCACAGAGCATCTTTCTTGTCTGAGACCCAGGGGGCCTTAAGACAAAATAGTTAATTGGTGCCTGAAGTTGTTTATGAAACACTATGAGGATTATGTTGCAGCCTGCCAGAAGAGTGCTGTTGCATATTTGAATGGCAGAGTTGTGTCCATCTGTGTGTCCATGTGCTGCAGATATAAAGAGCAGCTCCGTTTTGCCCTCTCTTCTCCCAGACCCTCCCCAGCCCTGCTCCCAGCTGCACCACAAAGGAGCTGCCTCTGGTGCTCATCTCTGTTCTTTCACTGAGCTGATTTTAATTTGCTAGGTTTGCAGAATACACATCCTTGTTTTTGGAGTGTAAATTTTCTGTCAGTTTAGTGAAAAAACCCCCATGATAGGGGACTAGTTGGGCACTAGCTCTGGCATAAGCAAACCAGCAGCATCTGATAGAAGCAGGATAAACCATTTTCTGTCGTGGGGAGACATTGCACCATCTCAGATGGATCACTGAATTGTGCTCTTACTCCACTTTTTTATTAAGAAAACATTGATATGTAATCGATGTGCAGTGATAAAATCTCAACAATCAGACCTGTCCAGCCATGAAAGTTAATTAAAGGTTTTGCTATTTAGAATTTGAAAAAAACTGTCAATATTTTTGGGGTATTCCTACTTTCTTCTCATCCCAAATAATAAAAATCTTTAAAAGTTGAAGTCTGGGAAAAGAAAATCTGTAGCAAAGATCCTGGAGAGCTTTTTAAGCTCCTTCTTTCCCAGTGAAAGTTATAGATTTAGACAGATGTGAACAGTAAAGCTAAATGCAAAATAGTTGAACACTGTTGGAAATAGGATCTAAAACAAGGATGAGGTATTCTGTAATGAAAACAATAATTGGAACTGAAATGAATAACTAATTGCCATTTCTGAAATGAGCTTTATTCTCTTGTTTAGTACACTGTAAACCAAGAATAATTCCACTGTATTTTACTGTGCTAGTCATACAACTGAATCAGAATTTGAGCTTCTGCTTTATTGCTGGATATGAAGAGCAATGAGTTGAAACAGCAATGTGAATCTTTCTGAATGAGCAGAATTGTTTCATTTGGGAGGCCATTCTGAAGCCAATAAAATTGTGGTTGGAACTAATTCTGTCCGTATGCTACATGGGACAAAATGGCTCTTACTGGTGTGCGTGTATTTATAGCCTTTGGCACAATGGGATTAAACTGTTTTCTGGGATCCAGGTCACGTTCATATCCTAATCTAAATAGAATCCATCATAGAATCGTAGAATGCCAGGTTAGAAGGGCACTTGAAGGATTATCTGGTCCATCCTTCCTTGGCAAAAGCAAAACCACAAGTCTAGACAAGATGGCTCAGCACTCTGTCCAGCTAAACCTTCAAAATGTCCAGCGTTCGGGAATACACCTCTTACCTGGGCAGATTATTCCAATAGCTGATTTTTCTCACTGTGAAAAATATTCCTCTAATGTAAACAAACCAAAATCTCCCCAGGAGTAACTTGTACCAACCACCTTTCCATAGCACTCCTTGTAAAGGGAGTAATCTTCTTTGTAGCCAGCCTTTAAATAATGGATCATGGTGACAAGGTCTCCACTAAGTCTTGTTTCCTTAAGGCTGAACAAAGCAGCTCTCTCAGCCTTTCCTCACATGCCAGACTTTTCAGTCCTTGGGTAATCATTTTGTCTCTTCTCTGAACCCTCTCCAGCCTGTTCACATTTTTTGCTTTTTGGTTTTTTTTTGTATGGTAAGGACAAAAATTAAGTTTCCAGATGTGGTCTGGAAAGCACTGAGCAAAGTGGTGTGATGATTTCTTTATCTCTGCTGCTGAAGCATTCCTTGATGCAACCCAGGATCCTGTTGGCTTTCTTTGCTGCAGCAGCACCCTGTTCACTCATATGGAACTCATGTTCACCAGAAGCTCCTTGTGACTTTCCACAGAGCTTCTCTCCAGACAGGTATATATCCCAGCCTTGCTGCTTTCCTGGGTTATCTTTTGCCAGGTGCAAGGCTTTATACTTGTTGAACTTCATAAGTTTTCTCATTAGTCCACTCTTCAAGCCTGTCCAGATTTCCTTGCAGGGTAACTGTCCCTTCTGAAGTCCTTCCTGCTTCACAGATACAATTATATCTGTAATTACAGGTGTGGCACTGGGGCTATATTTTTTAGCTGGACATAACTGAAACCATGAAGATTTATGATAATTTATAAACTGTTAAAAGATATCATGAGTCAGGATAAGTCACTAGTGTTATTTCAGTCACAAAAGTTGTGCTTGTGCAATTACCTCTCCTTGACAGCAGCAGAGAGCGGAGGGAAGGTTGCACATACTGGGCAAATATAAATTGTACTTGCTCCTGTTACTCTCCCAGACATTAAACTTTTACAGGAATTATGTGAACCAGAAATGGTTTTTATGTATTTAAGTAACACCCAATTGATTTTATTGCTATGTGCTTGTCTGTTCATCCTTTGAATCCATGCAGACTTTTCTTGCAGATATATCTTATGACAAGTTCCACATCTTCCCTCTGTTATGTGGAAAATCATCTCATTTTTCTTGCTTTTTACTTCTCTGTCATCTGATGTCACCTATTTCATGTACTGACAATATACAGAATAGACAATAAATCATCAACCCTATTGATCTTCTTCATATGCACCCACAAATTATATTTGTCTGTTCTCCTTTGCTGAAGAGTTTAGTTAGTACTTCACTTTAAGAAACCATGACTAAAACTGTCCGAGGGAAATCCGTATACAGAAATTAATTTTTGACTAGATAAATTAATCTTGTGTTTTTTGCATTTTTACCTAAAATATAGGAAAAAAATGCACAAGATTTTTGTGATTTTCAATATATTCCAAGTCAGTCCTAGGAAGAGATAATAATTTGCCTCCATCCTTCTCACCTGGGAAGAATGTAATTTTTCCTCTTTGAACAGAGTAAGCAGATGTGTCATTGTGCTGAGCACTTTCTCAAGGGTCTGTCAGCTTTCTAATTCATGCATCATTCACTTCTAGTTTTAGTAATCACAGAAAGTAACATTTCATTAACGTGATGTTAAAAAGCAGAGAGGACACTGAGAAATAATATCTGGACACAGTTGTGTTAGGTTTCCTTGTACTGTGCTACCCCAAGCAAATGCTCTCAGCGATGTGGTATCTGCCTACTGCGAAATGGAGTAGGACTGAAATGGAGTTTATTTTATAATTTTATTATGTTTGGGAATCCAGACTAAAAACCTGAGTGAACCCAACCCCAGCATTGTACAAAGACTGTAACTGAGATGGTGTGCATAAAAAAAAAGTATTATCAGGATTCACACTTTTGCTTTCTTTATACTGCTTATGAAGAGGAACTCTGGTGTGATTTTTTCTGAACAGATAACATTCTCCCTCTGCTGGAGTCAGTGTTAGTAAGCCACGAAAATCAGGATTAATTTACATTTGCATCACAGGTGGTGCAGAATATTGACAGAGGGATTTTGAATTGCTGTTGGCTGTCAAAATGGCACAATGGTTAAACAAACACAAGTGAACCCAGTATCAGTCAGCGTGGGGCTGATTGCCAATGGTACTAAAGTGGTGATGGCCTGCAAAAAGTCTTATGGTCTTAATGCTTATATGTACTAAAATGCACATTTACATTAAAGTTACAGATCTGGCAAAAGTAAGCACTTACATTTTTTAAATGAAAAAATTATTTATTTGGGGTTGTCTATGCAGCATTCTGATGTTAAATTCTTTAATGATATCTTCACATAACATTTTTCACTGAGTGGTTCTATTTGATAGATTCAATGCAACAGAAAGCAGAGATTTGTATTTTCTCAATTTCAATTAGCATTTTCAAAGACTACAACAACACTCCTAAAAGAATGTGAAAGACCATTTCTTTTAAGTATAAAATGATATATGAAGCAGTTTACATGAAACTAGTTTACCTGAACATCAAAAAGTATTGTCATGAGGTAATTTATTTTATTTTACATTTTAGAAAGTGACTTAATTCTTCAGTATGTCTCCTTTCTTCAGTCCACCACCATACTGTAAGAAGCTGAAAGTAATTTTTAGTACTCTGTATGTAACTTCCTTTAAATTATGTTATTTTTATCACTTTCTTGTGCTTTTTTCATTATTCAAGAATAAATAATGAAGGAAGGCAGCTGGAGTGGTAGTGGAAATGAAAAGATTGGTTCTGTTTCATACACTTTATCTACACAAACTGTGATTAAGGAAAGTAACCTGACTTGTAACAAAAATCCATTATGAAGGTTGTGCTTATCTTTAGATGCTGGCTGCCAATAAGCAATTTTAAGATCAGGTGTATGCTAAAAAGACTGTCATGAGTAGAGATAGCTTTTAAGAATGCTATTTCCAAACTGGGGGCATGAAATGGATAACTTCTGGTGATGGCAGGGTATCTGAAACATAACACAATATAAAGGAATTTGACTCAAAAAATATTCTCCAATGTACAAGTCTGTCACCTGTGTAAGAAATGAGTATTTATTCTTTAGGTGAAGCTAAGCACAAATTGTAAATGCTGAGTCTAGTGCAAGGATCACTGGATGAAGTTTCACTGTTGTCCCTGACACCTTTGTGGACAGGAAAATCCAGTCATGTGGAAAGTCATGCACTAACCATAAAATGTAATGGGTATGGAAAATAAGACTTTACTTGCAGCTATGTTTTGAGGAAAGAGATACCAGAAGCATCCTTTCGATCTCGTTAAGGAAATATGAAAAACAATTCCTATTTCAACAAGAGCTTAAGCCAGAGAGATAAAACATCCCTCGAGGATGGGAAAGAAGAAAAGAAAATTTCCTGAATCCATAGAGAAGTTGGACCGGTTGAGAATACTGTCAAACAGAAACTTGCTGATTGTTCTATAATTTTTCAACTTTTAGTGTGCTATTTTAACAATTTTCTTAATAGAGTAAACCAAATTCACAGTCTTTCTTTAATTTTGTTTAATTTATAGAGAAATCTGGCTCAGTAAAGCACTCCATTCCTTTGGACATATTGACTCTCTTAATAGCAGGAAACAACATGATCAGAAATCTATAAACCTTTGTATGGTATAAACCATAAACTCATCTTAACAAATACTGTCTTGAATTAATAAACATTTATATTAACTAATCTCCTTTTGACCATGGCAAGGAGAAACTAATAACCCTCACTAGCTAGTTGCTCTTACCTGCTCCTTGCTTTTGGGGTGTGTGTGCATTCTTACCTCTTTAAAATTAAAGTTGTGTCTTGCTTTTCATGTGTTTTACATGGTTTGATCTTCCTGACCCCTTGCATGAATTTCAGAGCACTCTTTTCATTAGTTGTGTCTACTGGGGTTTCCACTTTGACAGTCATTCCTAAAAAAAAAATTAAATAAATAATTTTGTAGTGCTGAAATTAACAGTACATTATCTCCAGTACAATAATGACAGCAGCATGACAACTTGCAAATTAATGGTAAAATAGATTATCACCCTTTCACACTAATTTTTGAGATATTTTGCAACATTACTTCTTTGTACATTATAAAGTCTGGAATGTGTTAAACAGCAGCATAATTTATTGCTGTTTTCCACAGACAGGATATTTTATTGAGGTTCACAGGCCTTCTATACCTTGTCAAACATGTGAAGAACACTTGACAAACCACTTTAAAAAGTGTTACAGATGCAATCAGCCATTAGTAGAACTAAAAATGCTGATTCTGGCCATGTTTGTTAAACACAGATGTTGATGGCTCTTCTACACAATCTTTGCAAGTTTTCTTTTGTAAGCTAGCTTATGCATCTTTTACAAGATATATTATTCCATGATTTGTTTTACTCAGTTATTTTAGTATAAAGATATTAATACTAGTTGTACTTCTCTGTCTTATGCTGGTGCTCAGAGGTTTTCAGATGGACTTTACGATACAATAAATGCTGTGTGCAATTTACTACAGGTTGTAAAAAGCTTATTTGCTAAGGAGCTCATGATGTAGAGGTGAACAAATGTCATGAGGCTCTTGTAGCCTCTTACACCACCAGAATTTAATTAACTATGATTGTCTGGAAAGCCCTCCAACAGAAAATAAAATATTTCACATGGGATGAAAGAACAATAATAAATTATTCTCATGTCCTTGTCTCTTTTCATCAGGAAAGGGAATCTTTTTTGGTCAAGGTAATATTCATTCTTAGTTTCTTAAATTGTTTTGTGAATCCTGTAATTAAGTTTTGGTAGAATTTCACACTAGTCATCAGCAAATGGTCAACACTTGCTGAACAAAGTCATAGTATCATTGGGATATAAGTAAAAAGCTGAAAATTCTCCTATGATTTTTCTCTCTGGATATAATCTCAAAATTTCATTCCAGGATTACATCTGGGTATTATTTTTCCTTTAGATAAGAGACAGGAGGAAGACTACAGAATGCCATCACTGAGTTATCATGGGATCATAGAATTATTAGAGTTGAGAGAGACTTAAAAGATCCCCTGGTTCCAAGCCCCACTTCCATGGGCAGGGACACCTTCCAGCAGACCAGGTTGCTCAAAGCTCTTTCCAGCCTGATCCTGAGCACATCCAGGGTTGGGGAGACTCCAGCCTCTCTGGACAACCTGTTCCAGCGCCTCACCACCATCACAGGAAAGAATTTCTTTCTAATATCTAAACTGTATCTACCCTATTTCTGTTAAAAGCAAATACCCCTTGTCCTATCACTCCACACCCTTGTCAAAAGTCTCTGTCCAGGTCTCTTTAGTGACTTTAGACACTGAAAGGTGCTATATGATCTCCCTGAAACCTGTGCATCTCTAACATGTAGAGGTTTGCTTCTTTGTTTTCTGAATGTGCTGAAGCTATCACATTATAAAGCCTTAAAGTTTTAATTTTTATCTGAGTTTTGATTGGTGTTGGTGATGGCCCCAAATGATAGACTGCAACATGACAGCTGAATGAGGATAATGGAGAGTGGCAGCAGTCTGGTGCCTTCCCATCACACCAATACTAAAGCTCTTCTAACAATAGTAGCAACAAATTTAAGAGAAGCAAAAAACAGTGGTATTGGACATGTAATTTCTGCTGCCCTCAATGAAGCCATAGACAATTACTTTTCACTAAAAATTGTGAAGTTACCACAGCTGAATGATTCATCAGCAACATTTCCAAGGCACGCATTTTTCTGAACAATATCAGAAATAAATCTTTCAGTATTGTATTTGCACACTTCTTTCTCACAGTAAAATGCCAAAAGATTAACCAGATACCACAAATTGGTGCATTGTGGATCTCTCATGAGCACAGCTGAGCAGGCTGTGCTTCACAAGATTTGAAAACTGCTTGTTCTGCTGCAAAAAATTCTCTACTAGTTCAACCATTAAAACCCTTATATGGATTTTCTGAAGCATATTTATTACTGTTGTTATAGAATTTGTTATAGAATGTTGTAGAATGCGTGAGTCAAGGAGAAAAGGTGCTATCTGTGAGCTGAACCTGACTTCTCTGGGTACAGTGAGTTTTGTGTTCCAAGGGAAACTGTTGTATAAATTCAGACTCTTTTCTCTAGTATTTGTAGTTTGTGTCATGCTAACATTGTACTGTGATTATTTTGTCTGCTTTACTTTGTGACTCAATTGCTTTCATTAATTCACTCAAGTGCTCTCTCAGAGGATAAGTTCAAGGAAGTCTGATATATTTTAGGATCTCTGGTGTCTCCTCTGCCAGTTAAATCTGGCCTGACCATGATGATTAGCTCAAGAAGAGGTCTGCTAGTGAGCATAAGTGTGGCAACCCTATCTGTGAGGTGAACAATGAGCAAGAAGAGGAATGAGCACATACCAGGGGATGGGATGATGATCATTTCCAGTCTAGAGCCAGCTCTGGGTGTGGTCAAATTGCTGTGACACATAAACCAGCCTTTTGTACCTTGGTGCCTGCCTGTGCATGTCACCAGCATCCATGAGTGAATTCATCCTCTGGAGAACCCTTGGAGATCATACCAGCTTATTGTGGAGCTCCTGTGCTACTGGGGCACAAAGCAGACAAAATTTAGAAGCCATTCCTGAGAGCAGTGCACATTAGACTGAGTTCACTGACAGAGCACTGAGGAACAGGCTCTTTCCTTTACCTGACTCGTGGAATAAATACTACCAGGGTGCATATGTTGAGTGGCAGCTACTTTCTGAAGGAGCTCTTGGAGTTCACAAGGGTGGAACAGTCTTCTATAGGAATGTTACTTTGTTTTCAGTAAATTGTTCCCACTTTGGGCCTCACATACAGGAAAACTAAATAAGCAGATAAATCTCAGATATAGTTTTCTTTCAAATTCTAGTTTTTGATACGAAGATAGAACAGAATTTTGTAACTGTTGGAACATCTGAGAATTTGGTTCAGTCATGCTCTTTTCTAGAATGCATTTTCTGGTTTAGATTCTCCCACTTCATATTTGCAGTGCTGTTTTTTCATAAGTATATAAAAATAAAGTGTTACTTTCATGTTCCCTTGAGTAACTTAAAAAGTACATTTTTGAAGTAACTGACTACTATAGTTACGTAATGCATGTTCTCTGTACAGGAAGCTCTAGGCATATAGCTTAAAAACACACAGTAGGCATTGAGTTAAACTTTGTGATTTTTTCCTTAGTAAGATGTGATTTTTCCACACTTGACTACTTTGATAAAGAATGTTAGAAAAAGTAAACATACCAATGTGTACTTACTTTAAATTTATTTGCTTGTTTGTTTTATTTTTTTTGACTTTTTAAACCTGAAACTTACATACAATGTTTTGTAAATATGTCTCAATTATTTTTTTACAATTTGCATTGTTGTGATGACAAAAGTATGTTCATTTTTTTGAGAAAAAAGCTCCTAGTTCTTGAGATTACAATGACCTAAAATAAAATCTTAGTTTAATATTAATTAACTACTGACAGAGACAAAAACTATAAAGATTTTAAGTCTAGTTTTTAATTTCAATAGGTTAATAAATAACTATTAACTTATTGTCTTCTTAGAAATTCAACAAAAACTTGAAGCATGAAAGTAATGATAAGAATTAAATCCAATTGACAATTCTTACCATGTCCAGATTAGAAGTTCAGTCTATCTGTTACTTTAAAAGATTTTACTCTGTCAAGAAATGGACTCCAGAAGTATATATCAATTTTCCCAGAAAATCAGTAAATATTTTACTGACAAAAAAACTTTCAAAAAAAATGATTTTTTCCAGTGGTCTAATGATGCCAGCTGTTTCTCATCCTGTTGTCACAGTTCTCATTGTATTTCATATTCCTCTATTTCAAGAAATATATTGGCAATACAAGTTTTCCAATTCTTTATCCATATCTTGAGTTAATGGGTACAGGATTGAAAAGATGAGGACACATTGTCCTCTAAACCAGACATATTTATTTATAAATAAGGACTAATGCAGGATGCAGATCAGTGAGGCCCACCACTGCTCTGGACTGTGCTCATTACAGCATCAGACAATGGCATGGATGAAGAGGATGGCCCATTATCAGTTCATAAAGCAGAACAGGTCTAAATTCACTATCAAACTGTGTGACATTGGGGTGAGATAGAAGCTGAGACAGTGAAACAGCTGCAGAGGGTGAGGTTTTTAACAGGGTTCTGCTAGGTGGACTGATCTACTAGACTAGCCTTTGTCCTCTGCACTTTGGCTACTGTCATCTTTTGATCCCATATATGTGATCATATATAAGAAGTGGTCAGCTAAATGTAACAATAATCCTTGGATATAGGCAGCCTTGTTGTCTGGAGTGCTCCTCTAGAATAGGGCTGGAGGGTCTATAATTTTCTCCTTGTTAAAGTGGTTGCAACTAATTGGTCTAGCTATAATTTATAAACCTTCAATGCTGCCTGAAAGATACTAGTTACAATATAATGTGTCTTTGCTGATATATATTGGTGCCTCTGTTGGGTTTCACATTGCATTCCCCTCCACACTGTTCAGTACTGCTGTAACCAGAGAGCCACAGAGCTTTCTGTCACTCTAGATAGGAATATAAACAATTGGACAGAAGATGGGTAGGTTAATCTACCCTTCTGGCTGGCTATCTCATACCTAAGGAAAAGCATAGGCAAATCTTATGCATGTAAAAGGTTAATTATTAAATCTCTGATTTGCACATTCAGGAAGAACATCAATAATTTCTCATTATCATTTCCAGATCTGCTATCATTTCCAGATGTCCTTTTGTTCCTAGATAAAAGGTGAGCAGGCAGGAGCTGGGACTTGTCAGATACCATCAGAACTGCTCAACTTCCTGCACAGCTACACAGGCTAATCAGGCAGCAGTGGCCAAAGCAGCAAGATGTTGCCACCACTTCTTATCATTTCAATAAGCATTGTAGCTATTGAAGTTGCTGTTGGATTTATTGGAAATGGATTTATTGCAGCTGTTAATAGCATTAATTGGATCAAAAGCAGAAAAATATCTTCTGCTGATATGATCTTGGTCTTTCTGAGCACATCAAGATTTATCTTGCAGGTGACAGTCCTGATACACATCTACAGTCTCTACTTTGCAGATTTGTTTAAGCTGGCTTCAGTGTACAAGTACTTTGGTGCTGTGTGGATGTTAGTAAACCAAAGCAGCTTGTGGTTCAGTACCTGGCTCTACGTACTGTACTGTGTGAAAATAATCAATATCACCCACTGGCTGCTGCTAAAAATCAAGCTCAGAATACCTGGGATGGTCCCATGGCTTCTTCTTGGATCGCTGGTGATCTCTTCTATGACTTCTTTTCCTTTACTATGGATTACACCCAGAGCTTACCTGTGCAGCTCAATGGGGAGCTGCAGAGAAAATAGCACGGCTCATATCACCAACTTGGATCGTTCAGACCTCTACTTTCTGGTTTATATTGTAGGCTGCTTTTTCCCTCTAGTACTCTCTGTGGTGACCTCAGCTCTGTTAATTACTTCTCTGTGGAAACACAGAAAGACAATGCTATGTTACACAGATACTTTCAGGGGTGCTATGATAGATGTTCACCTAACTGCTATTAAATCCATTATTTCTTTCTTAATACTGTATCTTTCCAGTTTTGTAGCTCAAATTCTGTTGATACTGTCGACACCTCAAAGTAAAGATGTTGTGAAAGTTTCAGTATCCTTAGTTGCAGTTGGGGCATATCCTTCTGTGCACTCAATTATCCTGATCACAGTCAATTCAAAACTGAAATTGGCATTTAGGAACCTTTGCCTATGTTTTAAGCGCCATTTGGAAGATAAGCCTCCAAGCCCCAGGCTTGAGAGAAACACTCTACAGTAAGAGATCTGAAATCAAGATTCACATGTATTGTTTCATTGTCTTTTTTCTTAAATGAAAGCTTTAATTTTCCAGAGATTTCTACGAATAGTCTTCCTTAACATTTCAGAGCATCTGAAGTAATGTGCATTTTGCCTTACTTGTGCACTACTCCAGCTCCTTCCATCCTGTTTAATATAGAGTGAGAATAAAAATGTACTGAATGAAAACAATGTACTTAAAGAAATCAGTTTCAGGTTGTGTTGTGATTTCAGATTTTCAGTTTAAGACTGAAAGTTATATGACCAGTTGAAGTGAAGAAAATGGGGGCCAAAACAGACAAGAATGTACAGAGCTCACAAATATCAGCTCTCAGATAAAGGATTTTTCACCTGAGAAGCTTAAAATTTGACTAAAAACATGTTGCACGAGTCATAGCTGGTCTTACATGGAAAAAAGACTGTGCTTTTAAATTGTAAAAACCAGCTTGATTATAACCTGAGGGAAAAATATGATTTGGAAGCATACATCCAATTAATAAAATCAAATTGCATTCTGAATAAGGTTTATTTGTTCTAGGATTCTGGTATGTCTGTAACAATTTAGTGATTAAATATCTAATTAAAAATATATACTTTTGTTTGAAATATATGTTATGATTATTTGTTTGGTTTTCTTGAAAGTGGATTACCAAAATGGTGATTACAATGTAAAGTGATGTAGGTACATAGAACTACCTGTAGAAAAGCTTTTGTTGAGTTGACCATTCTGACCATGCCTTTATTGTCATGATTTGCTATTGCTTTGAGCAGTTGGGAGCTGTTTCTAAGGCTGTTTTCTTTTAAAATTTTATGCTACTATGAAGTTTCACATGAGGCTGATGAAATACGTTCAACAAATACTGTTATGTTTTATCAAATAATGTGTTTGATAAATCTGTTCTAAAGTTCTCAGCTTGTCTCAAGTATTTTTATGCTGTATATTTCTCTGCAGGAGTTTAGATAATGCCAGATTATAAATTACTGTGGTGAAAGTTTCAGTCCCATCTATAAAATTAATGAGAAGAGTGATTCACTTATTCTTGGAGTGTAGTGGCCTCAGTTTCTGAAACATCAGAGTGATAAGTTTATATAAAATGCTTTGAAAAAGAAAAATCACTGTTTAACAATATCAAATAAAAAGTGAATATAGTGGTTTTTATGGGTATCTTAAAATATTTTTGAGAATGAACTCTGTGTTAATGGGAGATATAAGAGGATGTCTGTAGACATAAGAGGATGTCTGTGTGATATGAAATTAAATGATTATTTGCACGTGTAAACCATGGGTTCAGACTGCAGAGCAGAAGGGACAGTCACTAATCTCACAAACACAGCATTTGGAGGCAGAGTACATTGTACTGTAAAACTAAAGCTTCTATAATGTCCCCTGCTGTGGTGCTGAATCAAGAAAGTCCCTGGAGGGATGCAGGTGGGAACCATAATGCTGCTGTCACAGCAGCACTCTGCTCTGCTCTACAGTTGCATGCCCTGCCCACATGGACCAAGGTTACAGCACTTACACAGGGATAGCTCTTCCAGCTGGCAGCATCATGAAAAGGAAGTGTCCTGTAAGAAATGAGTTTGTTTGAGACTGTTTTATTGCAGTGATTGGTAGTGGTATTTGGTTTTTTGAAGCCGATAATTTCCCCAGTGAGCTCATTTCTCTTCAGGTATTTCCAAACTCGTTTCTAAAGAGAGTCTGAAGTAAAGGGATCAGAGCCAAGGATGGTAATAACGGCCCTTGCTCAGCTTCTTCACCTTCAAGAGAGGGAGATCTGAGGCAGGAGCAATCATTAATAAAATATCCTCCAGTGCTTCCAGGGGAAGAGAAGGACAAAGCTCAAGGACTTGACATCTTTATGTTGTATTGATGAAAGTTTTGTTACACACAGCATAGAGTGAGATAGATGGGTACATAAATTAGAATTTTAAATGACTGGATTGGTAAATAAATTATTAGTTTTGTCCTTTTCCATTCCATCCTTCCCTCAAGCTTCAATTTATTTTCATGACTTCTTCCATAGTATATATGGATTTCTATTTGTTTTTCGATCTTACCCTGCTCTTTGGATTTCATTCTATCCCACCCTAAAATAATCTTCTGTATTCTCTTCAGATCTAGCCTTCTCTTTCAGGTACAGTTTAAAAAAGATTTCACATCATTCTTTTACAAAAAAATCATCACTCACCAAATTACAGTAGGCTTGTTTCTATATCTGGCTTATTCCAGAAAGCAGATCAATAAACCTGATGAATGTTTTGGCAATTATTATTTGTGCCCCAAAAAATAATGAAAATAACTTCATTGAGATTCCATTGTCTAAGAAGTGCTTATATGTTGATTGAAAATAAGATGGAGGTCACCAGTACATTTCCCCTGGAACTTTTCAAGTTACATGAAAACATGAATGGGAGAATACTGTTTACAGTTTGTATAAGGCCAGAAATTGTGGCAGCAGCAAAATCACTGTATGACGAAAAATAGTGATTAGTGCAGTTGTTCATACCAACTAGATGAAAAATCAAACCTTGTCTTTCCCATCATTTTTTTTTCTTTTTTTTTTTNTTTTTTTTTTTTTTCTTTAGTGCCATTGTGCTAGCTTTTTCTGGGTCAGAATTCATCACAATTCTGTGTCCAGGAAAACCAATATTTTGCTTTGCAGAAATTAAGGGACTTTTGATTGCAATCTCAGTAGCATGTTCATGAAGCTGGCAAGTTTCTCACTGTCAGTCTTTCAGGATGTAAATCAGGAAGAACAACCACAGATATTCTGAGTTTCAGCTGCTGGTCTGCTTTGTCATGTCATTCCTTTTGCCTGCAATAATCAGAGGCTTTACCCAGCAAAATCAGTAGCAGGGTGGTGGATATGAACTCTTCTATCTCTAATATAATATCTCTCCTCTGCTAGCCATGCAGTCATCCTTGCCCTTTCTGGCAGTTTTCTGTTCTTCATGCTGCAATTACCTCTCTGCAAGGTACACAAGTCAGCACTGCCAGCTCCATGGATCCCAGAACAGATATTTTATAAATTCCACTAAACCTCCAATCTTCACTTTTGCTGGTTTTCTAGTGGTAATCAGGAAGCTTTTCACCTTCTTTGCATCTGACAGCACAATGGTTCTAATTTATTCTGAAAAATTTTGAGTAATTTGAAAAGTAAAGTAAGTGTCAATGGAAATACCACACTGTACCTATATTTTCTTGAAATATGACTTCCCACTTTTCTGCAAGGTCTGGAGAAAAGGTTTTTGTCCTGGAAGAGTTTGTAATAGGATTATAACCTGGGATTACTTTTATCTCTATTTACTTATTGTCTTCCTTATCATAATACTCAGCCTTCATTTCGTTAATATCACAAGGACATTTTCTCCTATGTTACAAAATACTTCTGAAGGCTAATCCCCCTTCCCCTCAATATTTTTTATCCAGTTTGTTCCTCATTTGAGGACATCAGCGTGGGAGGTCATTGGAGTTTAGTTAGGTGTATAAATAATGTTCGATATAAATCTTCATAGAGAAGATTTAAGGCTTTAAGGTTTATTAAAAAATAAAATAAAATAAAATATTTTCTTTCTAAATTAATTTGAAAATATAATAATGTGTAAATATTGAAAATATGAATTAAGCTCATATTAATATCGCTTTTAAGATGTATTATTTTCAAAGTGCCATTTATCCTTCCCAATACTTATGTTTTTGCAGTGACTCAAACTATACATTGGCCAAAGTAATCATAATGAATATCAATTACATCAGAGAAGAGCATAAGCCCTCTTGAAACCGGAGCTCCTGATGCTCGTAAGCTTTTCAATGGCCAGAGCTTTTCATCCCTAAAACTTTTCATGTCTCTACATTGAAAGTTGAAAGATCATAACCCTTCTTGAGTACTCAGGTGTGTGAAAGGACAGGGATATTTTATCCTCAGAAATCAGAGTAGTAGTATGGGTGGTGACTACAGTGGGACTTAATTTGGCTTTTGAGAGGAGAGGAAAGTGAGGGGAAGTCTTACAGATCCATGAGATTTATTTTGGCTGGTCTCTTTTCCCAGTCCAGGTAAACTGGTAAACAAACTGGGGCAGCAATGCAGCCTTCCAAAGCTGCCATTGATGAGCTGGGATCCATGCACTGAATGCTCCACTGCAAAACAGTTTATTTGCTGCCACAGAAAAAGCAGAGGCTAAGGGCTAAACAGGAATAATGACTTGATGTCATTATCTCTTAATTGCCTTTTGTGGGGAAGGGGTGAAATTAAACCCTTTCTGGCCTTCTAGTCACTTGGATGTGATATTGTGATGAGATTAAGATGGATGATATAATTCACAAATTTTAAAAATGATTGGTAGGTAATTATATTCTATTTTTTATCTTCTTCCACCCCCTCCCTCAGTGTCATATTTGAATTTCATATTTCTAGTTTTATGTATTTTTTTCCCTCTCCTTTGGGTACTTCTTTTCCTTTTTAGAAAAAAAAAAATCTACATTTATCACTTATATTTCTTGCCACTTCCTCTAAAAATCTCCACTGTTTTGCTGCTATTGCTGCTATAATTGGAAATATATACTAATGGAATCATGATGGGTTAATTCACATATTTACTTTATTATAATAAACATATTACAAGACATTTAGTGGTTTTGGCAGACTCATACTTTTTCTTTTATTATAACATTGCAAATAAAATTTCTCCCTTTCCCTGTGAAGGCATTTAAAAACCAAAAAAAACCCCAACAAATAAAACCCCACATTGCTGAGACCCTGAGATATGTGAAGTTTCCCTTTCAAATACCACTTTAGTCAGTTCTACTTTGTTGTCCTTTCCCTGCCACTTGCTTTATCTCACTCAATGTGGATCCCTTTTTCTTTTACAGACTTTTATTTTCTTTCTCATTTTCCCTGTCTCCTTTAAGGTTGTTATTAAAGTCTTTACTTTTTCCTTCCTCTGTTTAGTTTTAATCGTCATCCTTCAACCCTTCAAACACACTTGTTCATTTCCGTATTTACATTGCTTGTTTCCCTTCCAGAATGGAGGCGACCATCCAAATATTTTCATTGCTTAGGATTGAGATAAGAAGGAAAAAAAGGAAATAGAATGTAGCTGCACGTATGCAAACAGCAAAATGGAAAACACTGAGTTCAAATACTGAATGTATAAATAGCACGTTCAGGACTAAAATTATTTAAAATACTTGCATCTTGAGAAGCATCAGAAGGAAAGTGCGTATTTATAGACTTGTTCACTCTCAAAGATGGCAAGAGAAATCTCTCTATTGCAATTAATTCTCACCAACAGAACAGAAGGAAATCAGCTTGCTTTTTTTTTTTTTTCCTGAGGGACTTCTCAATCTCTTCCAAGAAAGATGTATAATAGGAACTATGAATAGGTATTTGTTGAGCTCATTTGATAAATCATAAAAAAACACAGCATGAGCTTTAAACAGGTGTTCAACCATCAGAGGTTCAGACCCCTAACATAGCATGTGGATATAACTTGAATTTAAGTGGTCACAGAAATAATGTTTCTTTTGCTTGGGGTATCCATAGTTTCTTTAGGAATCTGAAGCAGTGTTATTGCAAGTGTAGAGAAATATATCTGCCCCTGTTGAATAAATAAGTACCTATCTCTCAGCTAAATTCAGTACAAAAGGAGAAAAGACATAATATAAAAACTGCATCATTCTTAAGTCCTGTTTGGACTACAACTGCAGCCAGTCTCCTTTTTCATTGTTTTTTTCAACTGGGCAAGTCTGTGCATTTTTCTCATGCTATGGCTCTACTCAGGCAGAAAAAGAGAGAAAATTTCTCACAAATATCCCCTGGAAAAGGTTATTCTGAGATATAATATCTCTTGGCTACAATCCCATGATTCTGTGAAGAGCTGAAGTCATAGGTCCCCTGTCTTCTGGTTCTTACAAAGTCTGTGATTATTTCAAAAGCCAGCTCCAAAGCAGGTTCTGTCAAAAGAAAGTTCAGCTTTTTGAAAAGTGAATGACAACTCAGACTTTTCATTGGGCTTGAAATTGGGTGAGCATCTATATAAAAGCTCATTATATATGTAGGCAATGGTCCAAGGGGCTGGGAAGAAGCAGAAGGTTCATTAGTTATCTCTGGTGAATTGACCCAAACTTCTCCTTCCCAGTCCCTTGGCCTGCTGCAATTCATCAGCATGGAGATGACTTGATTAGCTTTACAAAGTCAGTGGGAAAGGTTAAAATCTCAGGCTGGCCCTGTGGAAGCTCTCAGAAATGCCTTGTTTTTCTTGCTGACGGTAGGGAAAAAACCCACATACATTACTAAGTTAAGGGATGAGAGGCTTAAGAGTCTTTGGTTAACCTTCTCTTTGAACCTCTTCACCTACATGAACATCTCTAGCTCCAAACTGCTGTTCTGACCAAAACTGGGAACCTTTGGGTTATTCTCAGATCTCCCTTGGAGCACTGGTGGTCTCTTCTGTTATTTCTTCTCACTATACTTTGGCTTACTTTAGCTTTTCATTTTGTACTTCAGTAATGAATCCTCTTACAGACATCAGGGTGATAGATGTTGAGGTTTTTCAGCTCTCCATACCATTCTGCTGGGCACCATTGGGATGTGCTTCCATGTCAACATTCCATTTTAATATAATCAGTTAATTATCTCTATCCTCAAACTTATCAGAAGGAGGAGATAGAAATCTGGCAACTCTGGCAGCTACAGGACATATATGCATATAAATATCATCCAGTTTCTGCCTTTCCCTTTCCTTCTATGTTTCTAGTTCTTTTATTTGACTGCTGTTACTCAACCGGTACAGTTAAGTCACCAAGATTGCCTGAACTGTCTTTGGGGATAACTGCTTCTTGTTTGAGTATATTATACTTGATTTATAACAAATTTAAAACAAAACATTGTTTCTATGTTGCATATCTTTCTCTAAGTCATTATAACACTGAAAATTCCTTCCTTATTTTGAGGGCTAAATTCCAAGAAAAACTTGACACAAAATAGTGCAAACACAAAAGTAGGAAAGTCTCTGGAACTGACCATGTTCTTATATATCCTTACTTTGAGGAGAAGGTCAGTGACACAAAGTATAAAACATTTTAAATTTGTGAATATGCAGCATATTTTCCTCACTTATTTCTGAGGCATAGCTAAATGTGGTTCTATATTTTAGTTTCATGGTGAAGTCCTTGTATCCTTTCGTCTTTCAGCTAAGCAGGCTCTTGAGTTTTCAAGAGCTAAATTGTTAAATCTCATATTGAAATACTAAGAATCGAACAGTTCACTCAAGACACTTTTTCCTACAAGAGTTTTGGGTAGGCTTTTTTTTGTATTATAGCATATTATTTAAAAGTTCACAGCAAAAGCAGTATGGTTATCTATAAGCCAGCTGTCACGATTTCTTCAGAAAATCACTTTTTGCATTGAACTGATGTTGTGATCATATACCTTGCTGTCATGTGGCTTGGTAAGTGATTGCTTGCTGTGAAGAGCCCATGAACTACTTCTAGTACTTGAGCTTCTTACAATGTATATGCACATGCCGTTGCAAGCACTGTACTTTCATAGTGCTGATTGAACAATCTTCACCCAAATACATTATTCAACAAACATTTCTATGGAATAACTTCTTTCCAGACTGAATTTAAAAGAAATTAAGCTAGCTCTTATCCTTACAAAGTTTAGTAGGTTCTGTGAAAAAGCACTGTAAATAGGGCAAGAGAGACTCATACCTTAGGTGCATCTCAGTTTAGTTCTTTTATTTACGGGGCTTCCAATGATACATCAATCATCTCTATGCCTCATTTCCCTACAGGAATAAAAAGGTTTTTATTTGCCATTCTAAATTTGTTTAAAATAATACATAGGATTTGCTTTATAAATGCAGAATATTTTATTTCCTATTTTTATTTTGTTTGCCTACATTTCATACAGCCTGATTTATTGACAAATAAGTGCGTGCTTCAGCCCATGCCTGAAGTGATGTTGCTATATAAACAATTGATTTTCTCACCGTTCAACAGAGTCCACAAAGAGCCTTGAGTGAGAATCTTATTTTGAGTATTTTCTACGTACATCAGACAGCTTAAAAAAAAAAAAAAAAAGCCTGAATAAACCTTATATTCTCTGTATTAACCCTATGCTGCATAGAAGCTATATATCTCAGGCTGAATGTGCTGTATATTTTCATTTGTCAAATTTTTGATAGAAGCTCGCACAAGAAAATTGAAATTTTAAAATGTAAATGTGAGAAGCCTGTGATGTTTCCCTTCTGTCATCTCTTTTCCATATGAGAAATACAGGATGTCCAAAGACAGGACAACTGAGATAAGAAAGCAGTAACTGAATAATGGTATCTATGACTGGTAGTGGTACTTTCCTGTACCCCATGGTTCTCTGACGACTTCTGAAGAAGTCTGAAGTGGTCTGAAGATGTCTAACTTTTTGTGGAATTATTTTGGGGTGGAAGCACCAGGGAGAAGAAAGGTTCAAAAATGCAGTTGACTAACTAAACTTCAGGAAAATTTCACTAGAATATTTCTGTAGGAGACTGAAAGAGTGAAGTAACTCAGGCTAAGAATGTTATCAAAAAGAAAGTCAATATGTCCTGCATAGGGAAAAGTTGTCTGGTATGAAAAGACTCTTTAAACTGGTAGAGGGAAGTTCAATAAGACAAAGTACCTGGAAGGTGAAGAAAAACAAAATTAGACTAGGAACAAGGTCCTCATTTTATCTGGAAATGGAACTTACCCCCTAGAGCAAAGTGCATTAAGTTGTGATAGATAACTACTATCTGAGCTCTTTCAAGCTAAGGTATAACTCAACATGAGGTTTTACTTTTGATAAAGGTGTTCTTTAGTGAAATTTTGCTCCAAGTGATATGCAGAGGAACAGAGTAATTTGTCTTTATGGCCTCATACACTGATGGAAACTCCACTCACCTTTCTAGCTCCTAGTCTGAGAAACAAGTTCTTGATCTCCAGAGTGAAAGTCAACATGCATGGTAGATCCTACAGAGTCACAAAATTAGTTAGTAATGCACACAGGAAATTTCTTTCCCGGTGAGAAACATCTGTTCCTTTTATAATCTGGTGTAGCCTTTTTTATTGTTTTTCAGTCAGTGGAGGTATGGAAAGTTTTGCACTAATATGTTTACATAGGGTAAGAAAACGACTGTGATGTCAATAGATTTGTGAAGATTAAACTACACAACAATCTTCTTTCTTTCCATCTGAATTCCTTTTTTACTTTTTGGGGTCCAATCTCTCTAGTAATTCTGGAAAAAATCCAGCAGAATTATACCAGTTACTCCTCAAAAATTATTATTACTGAAAGAGAAGTTGAGACTTTAATCAAGATATAGACTTTTTGTCAGCAAACAGAGTATAAAACTTTCCATGAGCCTGCAAAAAATGTTGGTGTTTAGCAGAGCTCAGAAGAAAAGCACTGTACTGGGGATACATAAAATCTGATGAGGCTTATTACTGTGAGGTAAATGAGAATCCTCCATGTTGTTGACATTGTGGAATTACTCTTAATTATGACTGGTAAAGTCATCTAAAAGCAATGTCTGTTAACAAACTTAACTGTGAATACAAAAAGCAAGAGAGAAATTTGGGGAATGGAAGGTTCATAAAAACTTCATAAAAATGGAGTGGAAAAACAGGCATGCTAATTGAAAGATACTGTTGTGAAAAAACAAAATCATATGAAATAAACCAGAGAGAAAGGTACTTGGGTAGCAGCTACCCATGGAAGTCCTGAATTATCTATCTGTTATCTATCTGTTTTTAAAAAATACAGAAATTTAAAACTCCCAAGAATCTTTACTACAAGAAATCTGGTGGGTTTGGTTTTGGTTTTTTTCCCCCTCATTAAATTCAATTATCATATATTCAAATACAGGAAGGGAAAGAAAGATATGATATGTAAAAACTCTTTATTAATTATTTAGATTTCCTATCGCCTCATACACCTGTTGTGGTTTTAGATAACAGCTTTGCTTTCCTTGTTGCACAGATAAGCCAGGTCACTGAGGTTCAGAGTTTTAGCCTCCGCCAGAAACTCACATTATTGTCAAGGGGCTGGTTCACTCAACAGACTGGAGCTTGCAATCTCTTAAACTCAAATTTAATCCATTAAATTATGGCTGCTCTCCCTGTACATCAGATTCGCAAAGCAAAGCTACTGCTTAGCTTCAGAAGCTACTTAAATCAGTGTACTATATCCTAATACATTTCTTTATTTTCCAGGTCCTCCAAGGACAAAAGTCAAAGAAGTATCTCTGTTACTCGTGATCTGTATTTTTCCTACTTTTAGTTCAGTGTAAAGAGAGCAAGACAAATTCATAACAGACAGGTTATGTCTTCAAAAATTCAGGCTCTCTCAGCAGCATCACGAGCAAACTGTTATAGTTCATTATGAGATTTGGGGATCAAGGCATCAAAAGTATTTGTGTATTATCCCCCAATTCCTTCATTCCCAACTCTGAGAGACAAATTTAAATAATACATGTGTTATTATATAATACCTGTGTTACAGAGAAGCCCTGCCCTCCAAGGATTAAACATGTGCTTTTAGTATCATTCACGTGAGTTAAGGTTTGGAGCTCTTCCCACTATAGAGTTTGGTGCCAGGGGTTTAGTGGTT
This sequence comes from Parus major, assembly GCF_001522545.3. NCBI lineage: Eukaryota > Metazoa > Chordata > Aves > Passeriformes > Paridae > Parus > Parus major. The sequence continues at coordinate 82,811,860 of NC_031768.1, forward strand.
GTGCCTATCAATTGAAAAGGAGGCCAGTATTTCTCCAAGAGGAGAAGTGGTTCAGGATGGAAATTTAGTGTGCCTTTATCACACACTTCTCATGTTTCCATGGGTTGTGCACTATTCTCTTTGATGGTTATCTCTATTTTTTGTGGTTACCTCTATGTAAAATACCATCCAGTGTTACACTGGCAGCAGAAAACCTTAAAAATATTTTTCCTGGTTTATTCTTCTGTCTGTAAAAAAGAGAACCATAGTATTACTGTCCTTTTGAATGGAGTCCTCTGTATAGAGCCAGATTCTGCCAAGATAGAAAACATTTACTCTCAGCGTAATATTTTCTAGATATGCTCAGGCATACCAAACCAATTCAGTGTTGTTGCTCCTGCTTGATTTGTTTGGAAAATGAAGCTGAAGCACAGGGTGCTGGAATTATGCCATCATCACCCACAGCTGTACAGCAGCACTGGGCACAAGCCTTTAAAGTGGAAGGAACAGAAAAGCAGGTGGTCTTGCATAAAGTACAAAAAATATACAGTTCTCTATGAATCAAAACCCACTTACAAAACTATCAGATTCCTTCTTTTTCATGGTGCATACCAGATAGCATTTAAATTATTATTATTATTATTATCATTATCATTATTATATTATTAACATTATTATTTTATTCTATTATATTTTATTTCTGTATTTGTCATGTGGCTTTCACCAGGATTTGACAGTTACTTTTCCATTTTTTGTTCCATGTGACCAATCTTCATAATAAGGGCATTTATTACCTACCACATTCAGCACAAGAAAACAATGTGACAAAATCCTGACATTGGGAAAGTGCTATTTTTGCCATTAACTTTAGAGAGTAAGATGTTCTTCATTTTGTGACTTTTACCAACAAAGCCTTAGTTTTATTTATAAACCCATTATTTTTACACTTGGGAGCATAACATATGTGTTCATATCACTAATATTCTTTGCAAACAGATCTATATGAACTGCTGATGCTGTGACAAATCATAGCAGACAACAGTCTATCAACAGCCTTTAGCCAAACTCTATGCTTTATATGGCTGATAGCACTCTGAATCAGAAATTAAACATAAAGACAAATCCTTGAAGGATGGCTAATGATAAAAATATTCAGCATATACTGTAATAGATTATTATTTTAGTAAGTAATTAATAAAATAAGCAATAAAGTAATATTGTCAGAACCCAAAGAGGTATTCCTCCTTGAGAAATTTTCGCATATGTAAGTGAAAAACTTTCATAACTACAAAGTTTGGTTCAGAGTTATAGAGAATGAAGAAATATGCTGGTATAGCTACAAGATGAGCTATTAATTAAATAAATAAAATAGCATAGCATCTGTAAATTGAAAGTGTATCTACTCAGAAGCAAGTAAGAAAGCTGAATGCATTTTTGAGGTTACTTGCAAAGGAAGGAGATTTCACTCTTCCTCAAATGAGTAAATTTTCAAGTCAGCTCTATCTCTAGGATCCAGTACCTGCATGTTCACATTACATTTTCTTTCTCTGGGCCAGGAGAAAAATACTTGGGGTACCTGAGTACCATGGTCAATCATTTTCCTGTCCTTTTCATAGATTTTTGTCAAGCTAATACAGAAAATACGAACACAATTTTCCTACATAATTTCAAACAGTTACCCTCTTCGGCTTTCAAGGCAGACAAGCATGTTCTGCTGAACAACATTTAATAGGTGGAGTGATCTATTTTTAACCATAGAGCAGAGCTTTTCGTACTGACTGATTGTACTGAAAAGGGAAGAGAAAGGTCGCAGATGTCATTTTGTGGTGAAAAGATGCAGAAACTTATTGTAAAAGATGTCTAGCATGCATTACTTTTCTTATCCTGTTATATTTCCCAAACTCAATATGAAAGCTGCTTACATGATAATGCTCTGAAATTGCGTTATCAAACTGAGCCACTATCATGGCAATGAGAACAAAATAGAAAAGACTTTAAAGTCTATTATAAGTCTGCCTTGACCCAATTAAAAACCATGTAGCTCAGTCCTGAAGGCAGTCCAGAAAATCACCCACCTCATTGTTCATCATGGGTCATGTCAAGGTCTTGGACTAAGATTTTGCTGCAGAGCATTACTAGACAACAATGAAAAAAATTGCTTTGGAGGCTCAGTATCTGATGCTGTAATTAAAAATGGTATTTCTTTCTTTACACACTCCATGGGTCAAAAGAAGCACTCCACTCTTTTGCTTCTTAGGAAACAACATCAACTAAAGCCTTTCAGTAACATTATATATTCTTCTGATCTATAAAACATTATTAGATACAATTTCTATTTTCTGTTAGTTTTAAAAGTGATGTATTTCACACATATACATGTAAGATGTAATCAGCATGTTTTAAAGTCTTAAAAGCACATGATCTATTGAATGAATTTATTGAATCCAATGTGATCATGACAAGGCAAACCTTTAAACTGGGAGAGTAACCAAATTCCTGGCTGCAATTTCCTTCTTTTTCAGTGTTGTAGCTGTTGGGGGCACTTTTAGTTTCCTTGTTTTTATAAAGAGTAAAATGCCTCATTTGTCCAGGAGCAGGAATTGCAGCTGCCAGTGAATGGTCAGGAAGTTTCATAGCCATGTGTTGTGGCCACAATCTTTTTAATCTTATCATTATGACCAAAAATAAAGCTTATCTCAAAGCAACTGATAACAGCCTTTCCTAGTTATTTGCATATAACCTTCACTTACAACAGGGTATGCACAATAACAGCCAAGCCCTGCTGCAGTGAGCCATAACTAGGAAAGGAATTGAGGTAGTGACAGTGAAAGCACAAGGACGCTATTGGCATTGTTTCCAATCTAATAGTAGAAAATTTTAGCAATCTTAGAGGACCTGTATATGCAAATTACACTTTGTCCTCCAGTAGAGAAGCACTGCAGATTTACAGCCTTCAAGCTGTTGCCATACAAAGTATGTCTAATGTTACAACGTGTCTATCCTCTTATGATGTTCTCCTTCCTCCTTCTTACTCCTCCCCTTCCCGAGAATATATCCACGCTGGACTGAAAAAAAAAAAAAATAGGATAATTAAAATATCTTTGGGGTTTGGAGCTTTAATCCTGTTGGTTCTCTTATAAATGGAAAAGAACTGACTTCAGAGCACAGGGATTATTGGGACCATCATTTTGGGATCTCTCAGGAGACACTCAGGAGTCTTTTTCTCTCATCTCAGTGTGTAGGAGACATCTACAATTTATTAATGGGATGGACAAAGAGGGAGTGCTTCTCTCTACCCTTTTAGTTTTAAGAGGTTATAATTTAGAAAAAGAGGTCTGATGAGAAATTAATTAGTCAGGGTCTTATTTCTCAGCACTTCAGTCCGGACCATACTTCATAAAAGCTAAATGAGTTCCTTTTTAAATCTTGCTAGATTTATTTTTACTTCTAATACTGTGATTGGAAGACTGTTCCAAAATCACAGTCTTCTAATGTTTAGACTATCTCATTTTCAACCTATATTTATTTATATTTGTTCTTACATCCATTTTTCATCTCACATAACTCATCTAACTCTCTGTTGTTTATCCCATTGGTATAACTAGAAAGAAAAAATATAGCTCCATTTTGCCTCTTGTTTGCTACACAAAAGCAATCCCTTCTAGCAATATTCAAGAGGCTTCCCAACCCTGACCTATCCTACTTCTCTCTCTTTAGACTTTCCAATGAAACACATTTTTGGATAAAATAAAATACTAATAGAACATATTGCAAGTCTGGAGTCTGCTTAAATCCATAAAAGAATGCAATGACAAGTTTCCATTGATGTCCATGGCCTTGGGGTTAGCCTTTTTTTTTCCTAAGTGGTAGTCACAGGCTTTCAGTTCAAAGGGAAAGAATGGCAATCTCCAGTTTCCCTCCTAATGCCTCCTCTCCGACCACCAATATGTCCTGTATGGATATATCCAGTGTCTATATCTATATTAATCTATTCTTACCTAGACTGGATGGCAGACAGCTAGCCCTCATCTAAACCCAGAGCCTAGCTGGGCTGGGTTATTCAGTAGACTCCACCAGAAGACTCAGATACAATAAAGCTCCATACTTGATTCATGGATTTGTGGTGGATTCTCGGAGCACTTGTGATATCATCTATTCCTTTTGAGATGAACTAACTCCTTATAAAGCTATCTCTAAATGCTCTTTATTAATTTGAAGTGCAAATCTGATGGGTTCTGACAGCCTGTCAGGCTCTTGTGTAAATTCTTCTGGAGCCTGCTTTACTTCCATATATTGTCACCAGTTCATTTATTATTTCTGAGATGTTAACACTGACTTCTAGCTGACTGATTTGAGGAGGCAATAATCAAGCTAAACAAACTGAGGGTGATAGTATAGCCCACCTGTTATTATAGAACAAAGTTTATTATATCATAATAAACTTTTTTATATTATAATTATAATAAAAAATAAAATTATATAACAAAGTTTGAAAGTTTTATTGTGTAGTTTTCCTGTAAAATAATCCAGACTCTCAGAAGTATCTCAGTGCATGAATTACACAAAATATTGAATACTAGTGTAAGACAATAATACCAGCACAAATGAGACCATTTACATGGAAGTTTTAACACACAGTCATTATGTTATCAACCAGTAAGACCTGTTTTAGTTTTAAATTAGTTGAACAAAATCAAAACACTGGTATTCTAGATTAATTAAGAGAAGTAACTATAATGTCTCAAAAAAAGTCTCTCAAGTATCAAAACCAAACTCAAGAAAACAAACCTGTTAATTTTAGCTATGAAACAGTATTTTACCCTTTTATGCCTCCTCTGTCTTTGATAATACAACATTTTGTGATGTATCCTTTTTTCTTAAAAACATAATCCATCACATTATTTATAATCAATCACAAACTTATGCAAAAGGAGTGTCAAATCCAGTTCTGTAAAAATAATAGTGTTTTGCATGTATTGAAAGACCAGGTGACTATGGGTCTGTGAAGCATTGAGGTCTCTGGGGTTGGGCAAGGCCTGTTCAAAAGGCTTGGGATTGTAGATTTAAAAATAAGTGGGTACAACCCACTGGAATTCCAAACAGATGCCTAAGACTGTTTATGTGTCTGAAGTTGTTTTATTTGTGAATGTCTTAAGTAGGACTCCTTACTTTCTACAACCCATTTCCAGAAATTGCTTAAAATATGGTTTAAGAAAGGCTAAAATGTGGAATCAGTCCAGACAGCGTTGTAAAGCTGTAACAATACAGAATATAGGTATGAAGTCATGTTCACTTATTCCTGTTGAGAGACAATTAGGTTGAGAGACTCTTTTACCTCTGTAGAAATGCCTTTTATCTTTCCCTCTTGTACTCTGTCATTTGCTGCACTGATTTAGCAATACAGAGGGGATTTGAGACACCTGGGCATTTATTAATGCTGGGTAAACAGAAATTTAAGCCATTTTCTTAATGTACTTTGCGATATTGTTTACTGTCATTATGCTTACTTTCAGATGAAAATGTTTTTATTGGCAAGAAGGTCTGCAGAAAACTCAAGCTCAGTAAATAACAATGGGAACAAGTATTCCCAAGAGAATTAACTCTGTGAGTTCTGCCCTGACTGTACTGGAAACTTAATGTCCATATCTGCATAATACATTTCTCTGAGCAACTGTGAATTCTTTTTTCAAGGGGAACATGGTGTAGCTCCAGTCACAGTTCTCTGAAGAATGATTTGAGTATCCAGGTTCTGGTTTGTATCTTCCATATGCATCTATTAGCCTACTAAAAGGTATTACCTCTCACTGTAAACCTCACCCTGCAGGCATAAAGTGGTTTGAGTTCTGACCTCGAGAAAGATTTGCTGTTTCTCTGTTGCCACAGGAGTAGCTATCAAAACACATATTAAAAATAACAATGGTGACCATCAGATGCTGTGCTAATGTTGAAGTATTAGCATTCATACAGAAGAGTAAATTGTACAAACAAGAAAGTCTGAAAAAATCATGAGACAAGAAATTAACTAACAAACAAACAAATAATTGACTGCATTGACTGTCTGAAAAAGTTGAGAAGGATTTTATCTCTATGGCATGGGCAGCATAGCATAATTCTACCTTGAAGTGAAAGCCTAACAGTTTACCAGAAGACTAGGCTATAGAAATGCCTGAATTGCCGACAAACTTATAAAAATTAGCTGCCAGAAGTAATGTAGGAGTTTTAAAATTCCGTTCATGTGATTGATGGTTCATTATGGCAGATACAATAAACCAGTTTCATATTAAAACGCTGTGGTTTAAATTAAGTGAACCTTGTTATTCCCATACTTCATCACCTCTGAATACCACCAGCACTAGGTCACTGAAGAGCAGTTTGGTAAGAAAAGGTGACCTGAAGATATTCCCCATGAAAATTTACTCTGTTAAAAAATCTTTATAAATTAGAGTCAGTAACAATTATCATAAGCAGTTATTAATATATATTGAAAAACAGTTTAACAAGTGAAATTTATCTGGCATCATTATTTTATGCATTGAATCATATCTAGCAGAGAAAAAAGAACACGAACTTAAAACCACTTAAGTGAAACATTTACAGATTCTTCATGTAATTAAGCACTTCTGAATTCGTCTGAACAGTTAAGAATTATTTAAAGAGAATGACATGAAGTGACATCAAATCATCTAAAAGACATGTTTTAGTAAAGTGGTCAAAAGAGAGCATTTTCAGGGTACAACTTCCACTCTATCTGATTAAGTGATATTTAAGATAACTCTGCATCTATAAGAGTAGGTTAAATTAATCTTGCAACAGTTCTAAGTATCTTCCTTCCCTATCCATGAATTCTTCCATGTTACCTGAGTTAAAGGTCAGATCAGATATGGAAAATCTTGCTAAGAAGCACAAGAGATACAATGGTCTGCAAGGTCCAAAACCTATAAAATCCTCAGGATTTGAGGCTGGCTCTGGTATACTTTTTAATAAAGATGAAGTGAATTTTGAAGATAAAGAGGGGTAACATGATATATAATCCACCATTTATTTTAAGATTGTATATAAACTCTGTAAAAGATTTAATTTCTTTTCCCCCTTCTTTTTTCTTCTTTCTGTAAATTCTGCAGACCACAAGGAAGCTTTTGTTTTGACATCTTATCTAGTCTCAGCAAATGTAGTCTAATTTACTAATTCATTTGCATATTTTCACCTTAGCCTATCAATAGCTGCCTGTAAATTTATAGGTGAAAACAACTGAAAGAAAGAAAAAATTAGAGGAAAAAAGGAAGAAGTTGATGTAATAAAATTTGGAGACTGGTCTAAACATGAACAAATTTGTAGATTACTTAAAATGAAGCAGAATTTAAGAAATTATTTTGATTTCATGTTTTCCAAAGGAACACATTCTGTAATGTGCGGTAACAGAAATGTTAGCTATCAGAAAAAAAAATATACAGGAAAGAAAATCTCAGACAGCTAGACCCACAGTTAGTGGGAGTTAACCTTTTAGGAAATAGTATCATTAACTTCTTTGGTCAAAGAGTATTAATCATGCTGAGTTATTTTTGGAAAAGCCTATTGTCTGCATATGTGTAATCTTCAAATTGGTCTTTAAGAACAGCCATTTATTTAAAATGCAACACAACATAATGTAAATATTTGGCTTCCATGTTGCCTTTACATTCAAATATTATTATTAAATACAAAATTAACTGCTATCCTTTGAGAGGGTATTTTAGCAAGTGTTACTCATTTCTCATAAAGCAGCTATTTTCCTACTTACATAATTTACTATGGAAATAATATAGAAGTCATATATTTGTATTGAAATATTATTGAAATATATTAGGTTTTCACAGCAGAAAATATTTTTTCTCTGATAACATTCATTAATGCTGTATTTCAAGGTTCTTGAGAGCCAAAGGTTCTCATTCAAGACAATGCAAACCACTGCACCTGTTTTGTATAATTAGATTCCTACACAGCTAGACTACCTATTCCAAGAACTCCATAATTTGATTTTTTTATCGGTATTATTGCTCAAGAAAATGTACCATTATAATTTCATTTAAAATACCACCACAGACATGAGTTTTCATATGAAAAACTGTACAAATGCAGTTTGTTATCTTTAGGATAACTAAATCCTTGCTTGAAATTTCAACACTGAAGATTAATCTTGAGAATTTAGAAAAGCAAGGAAATGTTGCTATATGTGCCCAAGAATGTTTTCTTTTCTATCCAGATTTTTTACCTCTCTTCTATTATGTCTTTGTGTGTATTTTTCAGATATATTTAGCACTTCCTTTAATGGGAAGAAACAAGAACAAGAAAGGTTGTTTACCTCCTATACTCTCAACGCTCTTTAGTCCAATATCAATGCCCAAACCAAACCCCAAAATTACATATTTTATCACAGATTTTTTTTTTTTTTTCTCCAGAATGTTATGATGCATAACGCTCAAGTGATTGTCAGTCCTTTGGAATAGCATTGGGACTAGGAATAGTCAGGACTAAGAAGACCATCTTCAGAATTTGCATGACCACAAAGTTTACAAACACAAAATGCTTACTTGGAATCCTTACATGTGTCTGCTTGCAAACCCTGTACTTAGGATATGTGTTCAAACAAGAAGGGAAGAATGTATGGTATAATGGGTTTTTTCCCTATTAGATAAATTTTAGTTTTTGTGTTTTAAGTTTCTTTGAGATTTTTAAAATTAATCAGAAGATCAGAGAAGTAGCTTTGGCTTTTTCAAGTTCTAAAGGAAACATTTGAATGTAAATTCTCTCTATAAAAATAATTTGGGGGGGGGTTACCTTTCATGTGTAGCATTCTATCAGATATCATTATATCTACATAGTACTACAAACTGCTACATAGGTCTGGATTTTAAGACTTAGCAAAATGTGATAATGTCAGTTTCCCATGTCATGCCTGTTGGTTAATTAATACTGTGTTGCACAATTGTCTTCTGAGCACTTAGGTTTATAATGATGCCAAACCGGAATTCTGCTTTGTTATGAACTCCCTAACATGTTCTCCAGTGACAGCTCAAACTAGAGATCTAAAGGGAAAAAGAGAGAGTCACTGAGTGCTCCATACTCTCAGGTGAGATCCCCTGTGTGCCAAGAGCTTAGCATTGAAGTTGGGGGCTCTGTGAAGGCCTACTTCACCTTTGTTACCTCTGAGGAGTTAGGTTTTCAAATACTTATCTGTGTTCACTGATAGCTAGCAGGAGATAATAAATCTGCTTAATTCTGTGCACATAGGTCATTAAATAGTGAGAGAAGATGAACAATTTTACTCATGAATCCTACTATTCATGAACAGAGCTGGGGTTGTCTGGCCCAGCCTTCAAACCTTTAATGCATACCCAAGAAAGGCATTGCTTTTCCTTTATCAGGTTCCCTCAGCAACTGACATTTAGTGAATACTTTGATGTATTCCCTGAAAGGAGTTATTACTATCCAAAGTACAGGAGGATAAATGCCTTGACACGTATCTATTTCTATGAGATTTTTAGACTCAGGTCCCCAGTGAAGCAAAGGGAACATGTTCTCCTTTCTAACATTGTCAACCTTCACTGTCACAAGCACCCAAAATTAATAATTATTTAGCAACTGAACAATTATGACAGATGATTAATTGATCACAAGGAGCTAGTTCTCATGGTGCTTTTAATCAGTATGTCATCAAGCAGGAAGGGAAGGTAAGCAATCTATATCTGTTACAAATCATGTAAGGGACACATTTTACAGTCAGGATGAAAAGGTCATTGTGGAGCAGAAAGCATTGAGGAGACAGCCAGATTGATGAGGCAGTGCTATTTTATGTATTTATTATCAAGAAAAAAAACCAAAACAACTAATCTGGCTGTACAAACATGGTAAATAACTGGTTTACTGAAACAAAATGCTAAGACAAGAGCAGGTTGCTGAGCTGTCAGCAAGGCTTTAATCTATTGCTCAAAGATTACCAAATGTGGGGTAAAGGAAGAGGCTTTCCCCTCCCACATCTCTGTGTTCACTAGATAGAGGAATGTTTTGCAGTTGTGGCCTCTGGACATGACAAGCCTCTCTCACCTCCCCTCCTGAGGATTACCAAGCAACTCATTGGGCACTACTCATTATCATCTGCTGCAGGGAGAAGTCTGTTTGGTAAATGAATGCAGGATGAAGAGTAGTCTGAGAAAGAAAAAGGGAGTGTATGAAAAGAGAGTGACTTTTTTTCAAAGGCAAATAGTGGAAGGCAAAGGGGAATGTTTTAAACTGAAAGAGAGTAGGTTTAGATTGGATGTTAGAAAGAAATTCTTCATTGTAAGCTTGATGGGCCTTTGGAATAGGTTGCCTAGAGAAGCTGTAGATGCCCCATTCCTAGAAGTGTTCAAGAACAGGTTGTATGGAGTTTTGAGCAAGCTGGTGTACTGGATGACATCCCTGGTCATAGCAGGTGGTTTGGAGAGAGATGATCTTCAATGTCTCTTCCAAGCCAAAGAGCTCTAGGATTCAATACTTTTAGGGAAAGCAGTTACGTGTCTTCCATGGCATGCTGGAGTTGTATGCTGATGGGAGGAAACATGAATGGTATTGACTGACTGTAGGACAGCCTCCTTTCCTCTGAGGTATGACTGCACAGCAACTTCAGGCAGATGGGATCTTTTTCTGCCTGCATTTCAAGCTAACCAGAAGATATTGTGCTAATTGCATGGCAATTAACAATAGCCTTGAACCAGGAGGTGATAAAGAATCTTTAGGAAACATTAGAGCAGGGGAGAAGAAGGCTTTGTATATCTGCCAGGCACTTAACAGCTGTGATAATTTGTACCTGGTGGGATCTCCAAGGACAGGCACAGCATCTATCATGCTCAACTCCTACGGTGTTCTGTGCAGCCAGGCCACAGTTAATGTTTTGTGCTGGATGGAAGTAAGTGGCAGAAAGGTTCTCCCAGGGGTCTATATATAAAATTTCTGGTGGGTGTGGATACCATTGTCCCCATGGGAAAACCTTTGTTTTCAGGATTGTCTCATCAGGAATTAGTGGTTTAGGACTGAGAAATACATTGTTAGCTTAACCAATGCTTACACAATAGCCAGTTTCCCCGTGCAGATAAATCCAGTTCAGCTACATAAATACAGAATAGATATCTTAGAGGAAAACTGTGTTTGGACTAATTTATCTTGCAAAGAAAGTTAATTATCTTGAGCATCACACTGTTGTAGGTATTGTTTCTAGATGTGGCTGCTACCAGCTGACTTGGGACAGCAGCAGAAAGAGCCTGAGTTTGTCCATGATAGATTTGCAAAGCTCCCTTAACTATCCCATAAAGTATTTTCTACATTGTTTTATGCTTCAAAGTGACAGTTTAAGAAAGTATGGGCAATGCATGGTAGTTACAGATGTAGAAAAGCCTGGGTAAAAGTTTTTAGGTGTGATCTTCTCCACAGGTTACAATTCTTTTTTCTGGATTTCCGGAGCTTTTGTAAAAGAGGACAAAAAAGCATGAAAGTACAGAACTTGTTGTTATGCCTTCTCAGACAGTTTAGCCAAGCAAATCATTCAAAGATATGACACTTTTCCCTTTCTACTCTTCACCTTAATATTAAAATACTATCTTTACTAATTACCTCATCTTGAGTGTCAGATCAGTAGATCATGCTATTGGTAGCTCTCTACTTAGAGAGAAATATTTCAGTTTTCTTAAAAATCAGAACCTTAGATTTTTTTCCTCATTGAAAATGCCAGTTCCATAAGCATTTTTTTTTAATGGAAAATTGTTGGTGTATAGAAATTGCATTTTTCATTGACATAAAATTTCCAAGCAGCTCAGTTATTTGCTTATTCATTTCTATCAAACAATTTTTTTACTGAGCATTTTACAAATATTTAGATAGACATCTATAAAAATTATACTATAACAAATTTAATCATGCATTCACAGTGAAAAACTTTTACTTATCTGCACTCTCCAGTCAAACAACCTCACATAGAGTTCTACTCTTGCTCTTAGACATCATTGTTTATTTTGGCTTTCTCTTATGCTTCTAGTCACAGAGGAGTCATATTGTTTTAAGAAATTTCAGGTGAAGAAAATGCAGCCACTTGCCTCATGGAGTTCATACATCTTCCTCCAGACAGGAATATTCAGAAAGCAAATTAGCAAGACCTTGGCATAAAAATACTAATGAGAATTGTGAAAATATAAAATGTGATCAAATTTGCAAAATACAATAGAGGATAGGAGAAAAAGCCCTTGAACTCCAAAGGAGAAGCCAGTGATTAAAATTTTAAAGTCTGGAGATAAAGCTTGTAAGCTTCTGGCATGGTGATGGAATGATAGGAGATATATTGAAATCCACAGGACAAAAAAGCAGAAAGGAGGGATGAGGGGCACTGAGGAGATGGCCTGAGATTTGACAAGCAGGAATTCACCAGACTGTCCTACAAGTTTAGCTGTGATTCCCTGTCAAAGCTGGAAAAGAATTCATCTGCACATACTGACAGATTTGAAGGGGCAAGTGAATTTGGGCATAAAAGCAAGTCCAACACTGAGCTGATCTGAAAGCTGAGCAAATTATTCCAATTGAATCATGTTTTCATGGTGTGTCCTAACCTAATGCGGTACAGTGTCACCTGAAAATAATATGATATAAATCATGGTGAGCTGTGATGGCTAATTTTATTTTTTATTTCTCAGATATCAATTGTCTACAGGTTTCACTGATGGGAAAGAAATATGGCACTGCTTTCTCCAGTTAGGTATTTTTAAACTACTAGAATGTGTAATTTCTTTCTTTCACTGATCATGTTATTAGGGACCCATATGTACACTGCATCTGCTTTATGCTGCTGTAATGAAATAAACAGGACCTAATTCACCACTTGGTTACTCCAATCTAATACCACTGTAGCTCCTCTGGTATCTCTGAAATGAAATCAGAAGAGCAGAAGATAACAGACTTACTGGATTTTCTTAGAAAGAAAAAAACTGTATTTTTTTAGCTCTTTCACTCAAACTTTTGTTGATATCCCAATCCTTTAAATTTCATAGACACAAACTTTCCAGGTAAATAAAATATATTCATAATGAAACATGGTAACCACATATTTAATTGTTTACAATAAATATAAAATGCTTTAAAGGTTCTTTAGTAATAAATAATACCATGTTATGAACAGGTAAAGTAACTGAGATCTGAGAAGTATGCTGCTAGGACCTGGCAGCAAAATTCTCTTCCAAGTCCATATGCTTTTCAGAAACAAGTGTAGCAAAATCCATGGAGATGACATAAAATTTGTGTTACTGTTATGCCTGTTATTACAGGCATATTTTTTGTGCTATTGCAATTCACAATTTGGAATAAAATGTTCATGTCTACAGAAAAAAAAAAAAAAGCCCCAAATTTGACTTTGATTCGTTTCAAAATAAACGCTTAAGAGGAAAACAACTTGATAGCTATGTAAATGTTTGGAGAACAGGATCCTATTTGCTGCTCATTTTCTAAAGGGCAACAGGGCTTGTGTCCTTCCTTTCTTGCTAGGGGCAAACTTATATGAAAGCAAAAATTTGCAACTTATAATCCATCCAGTATCATAATATTTTAAAACATCACCAGCTGAGGTGTCAGAAACCCAGGGTGATGTGGCTTCAGGTAGGGTATAAACAGCAGGAGCAAATGAACTTTTAAAAAGCCAAGATGCTGTTTTCCTAGAGCTCAATTTGCTTCTTTCTAAGTATTTCTTTCACTATATTTTTAGAGTATTACTTCTCAAAAATTGTGTTGTTTTCCCCTTTTTATTTTTTACTTAACACCTGAGGGAGGCATTTAAATTTCATCACTTTCAGGTTCAGCACTTGTTGTGGTGATAGTAAAACAGGTGTGGACTGGGAGGAAGGCAGGATCTGCTGATTTGTGAGAGCCTATCACTCAGCATCTGCTAGCCAAATTTCCAGCTAATCACCTGTGATTAAAAAAAAAAAAAAGAAAGTCTTGTTTTGACAAGGAGAGTATTTCATCACCTGTGGAAATTGCCTTCTCAAATCCATAGCCTGGAGCCCAAATCTCTGCAGGCACTGAAAGCAGTGAAAGGAGAAATCCTCATCTGTGTTTCTAGTCTCTTCAGTTCGAAATTCAGATGACCAAGACGATACTCTGGTTGAAAAATTCCCTGTATTTGATTTTATTAGCTAGCCTTGCTTTCTGCCCTGAAGGTGGCATTTCTCAGCACCCATGAGAGAAAATGTCTGCTCTGTAGGGGGAAGTATAAAGAACTTTACCTATCATTTTGGACAAACTGAGGCACTCTGCTCATCCATCATCCAGCCTGGCCAGGCACAAGGCACTTCTGGCCCAGCAGCCAGGCTGTACCAATGCTAATGAGCCCTGCTGAGACAGCAAGGTCATTACGTGTGTTTGAAAGGTCTTGGGCTTGGATCAGGTTCAGACATCTCTGGCAAGGAGCATGGGGGAACTTGGGAAGCATCTGCCTGTACTCAGCTATAGGAAAATGCCCAGAGACCTGAAGAGTTTAACAGGTCACTTTAAAGATTTGAACATTTTTTTATTGGAAAGTGAAACAAGAACTTTAAAACAAGGAAAAATACAACAAAAGCAAAGCCACAAACAAACAAACAAAACAAAGAGGTCTGAAACGTAACACAGACACTTTCTAATGGGAAAACTTTAATAGTTTCCACTCTGGCATCTTCCCCTAAAATATCTGTTATTATCCACTACCCAAGAGAAAATTCTTCACTAGATGGTGTAGATATTGCTGTATCCCTTATCTGCTGGTTTTAAATTCATCTTCACAGGTGTGAAGGTGTGTGTGTGTGTGTGTGAAGAGCAAGATAAACAAGCAAGGGGAATTCACATTTTGTTAGAAAAGAGCAATAGCTAGTCCTCCCTCATCAGTTTGCTGTGTGCTTTTCTCTCCTCCTGCATCTGTGTTGGCCTGAGGAAGTGGTCCAGGTCCCTAGTCACTCTAGTGCTGAATGAGATGTACCAGAAACCTGGCAGACCCTCAGAACCACAAAGAAGATCAAGAGCAGATTCAAGAGTGTGGTTGTGATAAGAGTGCACAAACTCTGCACTTCAGGAAAGTAAAAGACTGAAAATACAAAATACAGGGAGAAGGAACTATCTCTAGAAGGAGTTCTGCCCCCAGAGTTGGGTATATACCAACCACACTGCCTATGTGAATAAGGACAATAAGTGAAATTCCCTAGCTGGTCTTCCACAAGCCAGCTGCTCCAGCCCCAGCTTGGTAGATTGGTGTAGAAATCAGCTCAGTATAAACATGTTCTTTCTGAAAACAGGTATTTCTTTCAAGAATTGAGAGCCAGGCAAGTTAGTATTGCAGACTTTGGGGCATCTGACAAACAAAATCTTGCCTATTATTGAAAAAAAAAACAAATAGTACAATCAGATAAAGAAGTCCTTGCTCAAAATGGCAGCTCTGTGCAGGTTCCAGAGAACGATTTCCAACAGGGATCACTGTGTGGGTCTCTCCACTGTCCAGCTCAGTAGGTTACTTGGGAAACCAAACTTCTCTTCCATCTCACACCTCCAACCCCTCCCTAAAATGGGTAGGTCTGTAGAAAACAGTTGTCTGCAACATGCACATTCATGAATTTCCAGACATCTGTCATGACTCCAGAGAGTCACAGGTGGGAATCACATATGGAGATCTCTGCCCAGAGCACGTCACTTGATCTTTTCAATGCTGTACACCCTAGATGAGCTTTGGAAGATTTGCTCACTTACTCAAGATGCTCTCAAAGTAAACCAAGTTTGCTTAAATACCATTTCTTTATGTTCCTGTTTATGACAAGAGACTTCTGAAAATACTGAAGAAAGGAAATGGGCCTAATGAATTAATATAGAGGAGTTTTGCAGTTGAAGGTGTTGTAAGTAATGAGACTGACCTAATTTACTGGCCATGAGCAGCAGATTACTATGTGTTTAGGAAAGAATTTTTCTTATAGACGTGAATGCAGTGTATGTAAATAGATTTATTTGTTTTTTTTCAAATATTTATACTTTCAGGTTAATTATTTAATTTGCATTGTAAGCAGTCTTCCTCATGAAAGCCTGTAATGGGAAAAAAATTAAACTCATTTACTTCCTTGATAAAATTTCAACAAGGAAAGGTTAAAAAGGAAAAGACAATGTTATCTGTAATTAATCTGGGTTTCTTCACAAACTCATTCTGCACTTCTCCCTTAAACAAATACAGGATTACAAAAGGTCAGATTTTTTTGTTATATTTTTCATTTGTGGGGTTTTTTTTCATTTTAATATATATGCATTATTCACAAAATTCTCATAAATTAATTAATAACCATTTCAGATGTCTAGATTGGTACAGTATACAATACATTTAATACCTGAATTTCCATTTTACTCAGATGTAAATTCTGTGTAACATGGTTCATGGTTAAACTGATTGATTTTGTGCCAGAAGAAGCTGTGTTTCAGTGGTGGGCAAATTCTATAAAAGACAGAGAGTCCTGTGTCCCATCTGCGACTCAAGAAATCTCTTGATTGATCATAGTCCCTTTGTTTCTCTGTCTCAAATACCTCATTTATAGTGTAAAAATAGAAATGATTTTCAGACTCACTAGGAACTTTTTCAGGAAGTTGCTGGAGGAAAGTGTACATAAATATTGTAGCTATAGGGAATCATACAGATAAAATGCTGTATTTCAGAATGTAACCAGCAGTAAAACTGTATTGCAACAAGTATGTTTTAGCACCATCTAGCTATCTTGTCTGGTAAACTCATAGCTGTAAAACACTTGTGAAATCCAATCCTTTCCTAGGAATAAAACCTGCTATGGAATTCTGTTTATTTTTTTTCCCCCAAATTAGTCCAGAACTTGATACTGAAATACCTGTAAATATTCATACACTTACAAATGACCAGTGTTAAACTGTGTTAGTCCTCAAATTGATGTCTTTGCCTTGGCTTAAGATGAAGGATCCTGGAGAGTTAACAGCTTGCCTCAAGGATTTAGCACATATGAGTGAAATACAATAGCTTTTGCCATAAGCACTGCTGCAGCTCAAGCCATGACATTGTTTCAGCAAGCAAAATCAGTGTATGCTCTTTGAATTTTCTTACTGCTGCACTTTGGTATGACTTTGCTCTGAACTCCCCTGAGATTGGTGCTTGTGAGCTTTGCCTCTCTGTTAAGATCGAAGAGTCCTCTTAGGAAAAACACTAGATGAACAGCAACCATCTGCACTGAAAACAGTGGTGATAGGCACTTGGATAAGAGGTGTGCCCTGGTCAGGATGATAAAAGTCATCCAGGTCTCCTTACTGCTGACACTGAGATGGCTAGTAAGTCACTTGTGATGGTCTTTGTGTGCTGTGTAGGGGTTTGGAAGAAAAAGGGAATTTAAGGTGAAAATATACCTAGTTGACTGGTTTCCTATAATGTTACTTAAGGAAGATGATATATAAAAAATAGTAAAGCTAAGAAGAGGCAGCAGGTGAAAAAAGATGCTGGCACAAATATTGCCAGCTGTATATTTTCTCTTGAGAAGTTTCTATGTTGATTTGGGAGTTGTGATGTTAATTGTTCTGGGGCCTGATCAAATATTTGCTATGTGCATCAAGAATTTCCAGAGACTCAAATGGTCTGGGGTCCTTTTCTGTGATTTATTCATTTGTATCCTAAGCATTTATTTCTATTTAATAATTGAAATTACATGTTTAGTGTTGGGACCTGGCTACAAAGCAGCTTGGAGCATTGGAAGTATAATTGATTTTGTGAACAGTTGAAAAGTCAGTGACTCAGTTCAAACACATGCCCTTTGAAATTTTTTAACACTGGTTAAATATCCAATATCTTTTAGAATTATATTTTTTCCAAATTATACCTAGAAACATAGAATGGTTTGGATTAGAAGATTGTTTTATTTGGAGCCCCTTGTCATAGGCAGGGACATCTTCAAGCAGAGCAGGTTGCTCAGAGCCCCATTCATCTTGGCCTTGAACATTTCCAGGGGTGGGGGAGACACATCTTCCCTGGGCGACCTGTGCCAGTGTCTCACCACCCTCACAGTAAAGAATTCCTTCCTTATATCTTGTCTAAACCTACTCCCTAAGTTTACAGCCATTCTCACTTTTCCTGGCACTGCACACCCTTGTAAAAAGTCCCTCTCCAGTGCTATTTTAACCCCCTTAGGTACTGGAAGGTACTTTAAGGTCTCCCTGGTGACTTCTCCAGGCTGAACAACCCCAACTCTCTCAGCCCTTGCAGAGGTGCCCCAGCCCTCTGAGCACCTTCATACCGTGCTCTGCACTTGTTCCAACAGATCCATGTCCTTATCTTGGGACTCTGTCATGGGATGCAGCAGTGCCAGGTGAGGTGTCACAAGAGTGGAGTAGAATCACCTCCTTTGATTTGATTCATAATGGTTCTATGAAATAGCAGTTATGAGCATTTCTTATTTATCACACTATTAGCAGTATGTGGGGGCAAAGCAGCTACTGATGAGATACAATTGAGGCTTCAGTACTGAAAGAGGGCTTTAGACAAAGCTGACCTTCTGGTGTATTGCTCAGAGCAGAAGCAGTTTATACTCTTCTGAGATCCATCTGTGCAGGTAAATCATCAGGAAAAACCCATCAAGGATATATAAATGAAAGAGTAGCCATCACTTTTCTTCATGAATAAAAACAGGAGGCTCAGCTGTAACAATAAAATAATCTTGGATCAGAGCCCAGTGCTCTTACTTTCTACTGGTATTCTCTATGTACATGCATTCAAGATAAATGTTTCTGTTGCTATGTCTTTGGTAGTATGCCTTTATTTATTTGCTTATCTGGATGTTATTTTAGTAGTTTTTTCCTCTCATTCCTCATGTAATCCATCCAATATCAGCCACCATGCAAAGTTTCCATTCTCAGAGCAGGTGAGTAAGGACAATTCCTACTATGTTGCTGTTCCTTTTTGCCTGGAGTTGGTAGATTTTTTTTTTTTTTATTAGTTCTGGTATTTTAACTTGAGTGGAAATAATGCTGGGATTCTTGTTTTGTGCATTAATTACACTGTATCTGATATTTTCACAATTTTTTACATGGCTGATACCTTCCAACTATGAATGATGAAGCACAACGAAACAGGAAGTAAATCCCTATAACACCATTGGGGATTCTCCACAGTGTAGAGTGCTCTCATTTTTAATGTTGGTATAGTGCACTCAGCTGAGTTTCATTTAGGAAAAAACAGAAACAAAATATAGAAGATTAATTTTATTTGGGGAAATAAATACTTACAGGTAGGTCTCCCTATTAACATACTGTTAGACAAAGTAGGACTCTTTTTAGCATACTGGAGAGATCTAAAGTAAATGTAAATGGACTTATGCTTGCCATATGCTTTGCTTTAGGTCTTTCAAAGCCACGTGAGAAAGGATATATTTATTAAGAATGGAAAAGAGACAGATTATGCAACTTTAAGGGAGCTGCTCTTTCTTACCACTTACCTATTCATCTAAATGTAATCTAAGGGAAACTTCTCACCAGTTCTTGATGTTGCCATTGTTAGATAATCTCAATTTCAGGCCTTTGAAGTTCACATCTGCACAACTTCAATACTAAGAGTCAAGAGCTTTTTCTGAAGATGAAAACACCAGTAGCTGCAAAAACTGAGATCTCTCCTATTGGCATGCAGTTACTCTACATTCCCTCTGAAATCAGCAGAAAGAATAGATGGGCTGAATCCTACTTTGAGTGTGGATGGTCTTCTACTGTGACTGTAGCTCAGTACAGCTACAGGGTTGCTGTAGGTACTTCAGACACTTCCTTTACTTTAGCTGTGATTTGGGTATTACACTCCAAATTCAAGCACCACCTATGGGTATAAAAGTTTTTCTGTTACTCCACACTTGTTCTGAAGGCAAAAATGTTAATAGTTTTAACTGTGCTTTGGGCATCTTTTAAGGTGGTACAATTCTGTTTTGTCCTTAGAAACAGATCTGACATAAATGGAATGATATTGTCTAGAGAGACGGTGGCCTAAATTAATTTCATGGGGGAACAGACAAGAGCTGAGCTTTGTATAGGTTTCAGAACTGATGGAAACAACCCAGTTGGTCTTTAGACAAAATAATTTCTGTCCTTTGTAGAATTTATTTCCCTTATGGGGTTTTCATTTATGTCAGCTCCAACACGAATATCTTCAGTGTATCTGTTCCTCTCGGGAATTAGAGTGTCTGAAAGAAAACCCAATCTTATGAAATCCTTCTCTTTTCTCAGAGGGCTGAGATATTCAAATATGAAAGCTGTTGAGGATCTTAATAGGAAAATGTAGAATATTTGGGTCACATGAAAGCTGATTCCATGTTACAAGTATATAATACAGAGATCGGGTTGTGAAGCTTTCTTTCATGTGTAGTGTATTTTAATAGTTTCCTCTGCGTAGTTACTGTTATTGAGCAGAGATTCTCCTCTGTCAGGATAACTATAGGATTATAGGAACTCAAAATGCATGTAGTGTCAAATTCTTCAGCCACTAAAATGTCATGCCTGAGGCATTACAAGGCTCATTCATTTCAAATTTGGCGATTCACATTGTTGCTTTGCAGTTAACAGAATCTTGTCCCATCACATTGGAGCTTTCTGTTACAGCAGCAGATTCCTGAGAGCAGAACTTGCATTTTAAATTATTCTGATTTATTGAAGGTTAGTGAATGATGAAAGAGGGAGGCGTGCTTAAAGAAACACCTGTTAAGCATATCAGGGAGCTACAGGGGATATCTTCTTCAGGCAATGAACCAGAGAATGATCACTCTTTGTACAGAAAATGCTATTTATATAACAGAAATATTCTCTCAACACTTTACGAAAGCCAGATAAATCCCATATCTTAATAGAAGACAGTGTTCTTCTGCAAATGGGGAAAGTGCAAGTCTGTATGTGACAGATTAACAAGCTTGTATTAACTTTGAAGTTCATGGCTCTTATATGTTGAAGAGATAAATATTTTAAAATAACATTCATATTTATCATTCTACTGTCATTAATCTGGTGCACACAAAAGCACTAAAGGAAATATTGGTTAGCAGCAAGGAAAATATTTCATATGAGAGATCTCTAATGACCCAAACAGCGCTATTTGAGCTTGTGTGTCTGGCTGGGTTCATTCATGTGGCAACAATACTTTAATTCAGTATTGTGTATTCTATTAGATTTAATTTGTTCTGCATTCTGATACTGTATACAGGCCCTGGATATATATATGGAGCTGCGAGACTTTTACATCACTCAGGAATACTCCTTGAATGCACCTTAGCAAAATCTGTGTTTTGCAGGTTAACTTTTTACTAAAGACGAAAGAAAGTGTCAATGCACTCACTTCCAATTTTGGGGTGACTTTTCCCACTTAATGAGAACACACAAGTCCCTACATACCCAGTGGTGCACTATCTCCCATGGGAGAGATCCCATGTTAGAGCAGGGGAAGGATTTCTCTCTCTGAGCAGAGGGAGATATAACATGATGAACTCACCATAACCCCCATTACCTGTCTACCTGCTGCGTCAGGAGGTAGAGCTAGAAAGAAGGAAGGGGTGGATGGAAATTGTTTTTAAGATTTGTTTTACTTCCTGTCATACTGGTCTGATTTTTTTAGTAGTAAATTCAATTAATAACTCTAATTCTAGCCTGTTTTGGCCATTATGGTATTTATGAATGATCTCTCCTGGTCCTTATCTCAACCCATGGACCCTTCACTATATTTTTCTCTCCCCTATCCAGCTGCAGGATGACAGAGAAGCTTTGGTGGGTCCCTGGCATTCAGCCAGGTTGAACCCATTACAGATGAGTGTCTAATTAGTGCAAATAATGTGTCAAGGGAGAGCTGTTGCACTCGTGTGGCAACGAAATCTTTAACAAATTGTGCCCTTGCTTAAATATGTGTTTCCTCTCTCATGTTCACCCATACCTCTTTTACAATGCTACATTGCAGGAACACAGAAGAGAGGGTAAGATTGTTGTACTGAATTATAATTAGCTGTATTAAATATATTTATGTATCTAGTAAATGCATTTAAAGTATATGTTTAGTTTTGATGGGATAATCTTGCTCAAAGAAGGGCCTTCCAACAAGACAGATAGAGGATATAAAAGATGCATCAGTCTGCAAAAGGTATTAGGAAAAATGTCCCATGAGAATACTGAGTGATTGATTCATTTTGGGGGTAAGTTTTACTAATTTTGTCTGCATCAAACACTGTTTCTGTGCAGTGACAGACAAACTCTAAGGGATGTTAAGGAGTGACAAAGTCCTGAGCCTAGCAGGTGAATTGTCCAAACCAGAAAATTAATCAACTGCTCAGACCAGAATCTTCTTAAAAATCCTCATGCCATGAACTGAAATGTAAGACTTCAGGAGTGTCAAGATGGTCTTTGAACATCTGAAAGTAACTTAAATTGGGGCAAGGAGGCTATAAATACACTCACTAATATTTATATTTTTACTTTTCATTGTAAATTCTTTCCCAAGAAAAATAGCCCTCCAAGCAATATTTCTAAACTATGTGTGTCTCCTACATAAAATTACTTTCAGTGCAAAGTGTATTTTATGCAAATAGCATTTCAACCACTTGTGACCATTCATCAAATTGAGCTGTCCATATAAAGAGTCGCATGCCAAGTAAATATAGGAGTGCTACCCCAGCAGTCGCCGGTTGCTGATGTCTGCTGGTGCACAGCATGAATTATGCTGGCTTACAGCTATCCAGGCTTTCATGGCTTTTCACAGTGACCCCGTGCTCAGATGTCCCTGGCTGCCTGCTTCCTTTCAGGGTTGTAAAGTCAGATTCACCTCCAAGCTGCTCCATGGGTAGGAGATGTCCTGAGTCTTTCAGGAAAAGAGTAGGCATCATCATAACAGCATTAAAGGAAACAAAAATTGCTTCCTTTGAGCAACAAATTATACCAGCATTAAGCAACATTTAATGCAATGAAAATTACTGGAGCAGCAAGGTATCAGACAAGCTGTGTACATCTGGTCTGTTCATCTGCTTCTTTGGAGAGTGCTTCATCGACAGGGACTAGCACAGTGGTTTTTGTCCTATTTTGCTAGAAGGAAAGGAGAGGATGCTGTTTTCTCTCATAAGGATCAATTTTAGCCTCTTGAAGGAAAAAACCTCATGAAGTGTAAACACATCCTTGTTTTTCTGTAAGCACAGGCTAAGCATCTTCATGTTGTAGTTGCAGCAGATGTAAGGTTAGATTGAGAAAATCTAGGTACTGCAAGAATAAATCTTTAATCATTTAATAGTTGAGAGCATGTTGGGAGGCTTCATGCTGCTAAAAGATGCCATCTTGTAAATGAGATGTAAATTGGAGGTCCTGACTGTTTGTGATCATTAAAGATTGTATGAAGAATAGTGGCGATTAACTCTAACGTCCTGCCAAACTCTGGTGTGAGTATTTTTTTTTCCAAGTGGAAAAATTCCCCTTAGAACTGCAATCAGATTATTCATCACCCCTATGCTAATATTTAGTAGTGTGTTAATTGCCAGCTTTCACTCCTTAAATCAATGAAAGCTGTTTTCTGTCAAGTCACAAAGCTTTCTTTCTACATCCAACCGGTTAAACAGGCAGTTTGATGATTCTTTGGCTGAAGGGGCTTAGTACCTTACAGTTTTCCCAGCCAAGCTGCTGTGCTGGACAGCACAAATACTCCATAGTTTCCACCACAGTTGAAGGTAGTTGGCAAGGCCTGGATTTGGATTAGGGCAGATTGGACAGTACCTGAATGAAGCCATGCTTGCAGTCTGGCTGCAGAAGTAAGAATCCATGTTTGACAGACGCTGATAAACACTGTGGCTTGGTGACATCTTGTGTGATATACAAAATGACTATGTGATTATGCCTTAGGGAAACCTTCAGGGATAATAATTAACTGAGAAACATAGGAGGCGGAAATAAAAAAAAAAACTAACAGCAACATCTTCTAATATATTTCACAGAATCATGGAATCATTGGAAAAGACCTTTAACATCATCAAGTCAAACATCAACATAGAACCACCACTTTTTGTTGATTAAATATCAGATTGCAGAAAGCTTTTTTGTTTCATATCTTAGATTAGAGAAAAAAAAGTATTACCAGTGTAGCAATACATGACTGGCCTTTTTTTTATTCCCCTTTATTTGAAAATATTTCTGAGAGAAATGAAAGAGTTCTATGTATTTCCTATGGAGATTTCTTTTGCTTTTCATCTCTTAATAATTTTCTTTCATTCAAGACTGGTTAATAGCTCAAACTGAAATGTCATACTGTCAATGTCACATTTTCAGACAAGAGCTTGACTGTCTCTGACTATCTCTGAATTTTCTATTATTACCTCCAGACTAATTCCAGAACCTTGTACAGGTTTGAAGATAGTCCCTTGCTTAAATACTTATATATAGATGATATATTTATGAGTTTTAAGGTTCAGATGTAATCCACATTCAACTTAATCTAATTTAACCACATGGAATGAATTAGCCATGGGTAGAAAAAACCATGGTGGACATAGGTCCTCCATGAGCTGAGGTTTTGCTGACATCCTGTAGAAAACTGGAAAAAAAATTGTTTGTGCAACAATTGCACAACTCTTAAGATTTGTATGATCTTTTTAAGATTGGTATGTTCTTTGGCCAAGATAGCATTCAGCTTTCATTTACACAGGCTGTTTATTTTAATACAGTTTCTACAATTTCTATGTTCTTTTTTACAAACATAGTTGACTTAATAATTTCAGGAAAAAACAACACCAACCTTTTCCTTATAACCTAATATTTTTGCTGCTAGAAAAGTTACATCTTTTAGCTATTGAGACTTTTCAGAGTTTTGTCAGGAAGACTGAAATACTTGCCACCACTCTCAGAGATATTTACACCAACACTACAAAATGCCTGATTCACTTCCTACCTTAATAAGAAACTTCTGAAATTTCACTCTCTGAGTGTCTGTTTTCCAGCCCTCAAGCCACTTTTTGTGGCTCTCATTTGACTTCTTCATAACACTGATGTATTCAAGATGCCAGTCCTCAATTCAGTGTTCTTTAATGGTACTAAAATTGCTTTATAGAGGCAAAATTTAAATTCCTATAATTTCTATGATGGTCCTTTTTTTCATGCATTTAAGGGCCAAACATTTTTTGCTTTTGTTTTGTACTGAAATTTAGTATTGAAGTATTGATAAGTGGTGAGTTCTACAGTTCATAACAGGCTTTCAAACTGAAGTACCCTATTTCTTCATCTTGTTTGGTAAAATATATGGAGACTTTCTTCTCCAACTTCCCTAGAACCATGTTTGTTTTCTTCACTGTACAACCCTAGAGTGCAGAGAAAAGTACTACAAATAGCAGTGAACAACTCCTGAAAAGAAACTTCAGTCTCAGTTTTGTAGGGGGTGGCATTTGAAGAAGTAAACCTTGCAGACTTAGCTAGAGAAGAGTCCAATATTAAACAATCAGATTGAGGGGGGAACAGGTAGAAGGCAGCCACAGGTGCACTCACAGCACTGACTTCACAGTTGCAGCTGGGTCATTTATTGAACATAAATTTGTAGAAAAGTTATTGCTGTCTATTGAAAAATAAGAACTCAGATCAGAAATTTGTTGTCAAGGACTAAGATTGTCTGACACGATCAGCTCACAGAACACTGCTCTCCTTTAGTATCATGTGGGTATCTCTATTCCATGCAGTATTCATGCATTGTTATTCATTGTCATCATTCATTGTTCTGCCAAGAGTTTGTGAGCTGAAACTTGGGCAATCAATAAGTACTGAAGGTTTCTGTTTGGTATTTTGTTTTGGTTTGATTTCTCTGAGCAAAATATTAATGTTTTTACTTGGGTCATGTTATTTTAGGATGCTATGCAAAGGTGGAAAGGAATTGTTTATGAACAAGTGGTATGGCTCCTCCTTTGTGTGAGGGAGAGCTGTCTTGAATTCTGAAATATATTGTTGAAGACAAGGGTTTTGTCACCAACTGCAGTGAAAATCGTGATTTAACACAGGTTTGGTAGCAGTAAACAGCCCCATTTTAGGTTGAAAATATTCTCTTTTGATTTAATGTGTAAATCAGGCTTTCCTATCTGCTAGGAGGTATCCTATCCAAGTATCTGCTGATTTACATATATGGAGTACAGAACAGGGTGGGTTTCTGTAGCTGGTATCTACAGAGAAAAGGTGGGGGAGTGCAAATAAGATGCAGACTACAAAAAGCAGCCTTTGTCAGGTTTTCGTTTCTGTCATTTGTTTTCAGTCAGCAGCTTTATAAATCCCTTTGTGGACATTGAAGTTTTGCATGGGCATCTATAAGAGCTTTTAAAGAAATTTCGTAACTCATGTAATACCCATTTCTGCAAAATGAAACTTTCAGTGTATGGGCTGTTAGATTTGACTGATAATTTAGTGTCCTTCACGCTACAGTTTGAGAAATGGACCTTGAATATCTTTGGATGAAGGACAAAAAGAAAAAGAAACCTTTGTCTTTTTGGATAAGTTATTTCTGTAATGCAGCACCTTTTGAATTAAATTTTTAATATCTTCCTGTTTGTGTAAAGCTTTCTGAAAATGTTTGATGGTCTAGCATGACCTTGTTTATAGAGTCACATATTTTTTGTTTGCACATTTACACCACTCCTCCCTCTGTCTCAGACCTGTCTTTCCCTTGCCTTTGGGGGCAGATGTGTTGCATAATGAAGCATTGCTACCCCAGGTACTCAGCCAAAGGGTTGATTGTGTTGGCTGTTACACGACTGGATCAAGTAGAAAGTGTATTGTACTGCAGTTATCTTTAACTAAAGGCAAGCAGTGTGTGCTCTATTCTAGGTGAGGCAACCTGATGAAAAAAATCAGCAGGTAATCATTATGAAACAGGTAAACAAGGCATTGCTAGAGCTGCAAAGAAAATAGTGGAAATTCTTAGGGATAATTGGCATTAGGAAGTGGAAAAATGGAAAATACAAAGTAATATTTTTTTGCTAATTTTTCTTCAGGAGCCAATTAGCTGAATGGATCTGAGAGGGACCAATCTGATTTTTATTTACGCCTCAATACGTGATAGAGATGTGTTGAAAAATTACTCTAGGGGCTGTTCCCGGGGAGGCTTCGCCTGGCAGCTGATCAGGGCAGAGACAACTTCCACCATGGGGCTGCCAGCGACTCGCCCCACTTGCCGGTGGGTGCCCGGGGGAAAAATGCCCGGAAAACTGGGCAGTGAGGGGAGTCTTAGCACATAACCTCAGCGAGTTGCACCACAACGGGTGTCATTTTGCTTTGCTTTTCTTGGAGGGAGCGGGGCTCGCCGGGAGGGTGAGCTTGGCCCCCCTGCTCCTCTCGCCTTTTTCTCCCTGCGGTCCCGCTTCTCCCCTGCTGCCTTCCCGTCCGCCCCGCTCCTGCTGTGCTTTGCCCCTTCCCCAAGGGGCACCGGCACCGCCGGGCTCCGCCGCTCCCCGGGCCGGGCAGCCGCCTCTACCCTGCCCGCGTCCCGGCTCTGCCGGCCGCAGCTGCCCCTGGAGCAGCCTGCTCCTCGGGCCCGTAGCCAGGGCAGCTCTGTGCCCCCACGGAAGGGACAGGCAGCCGGCTGAGGCTGGGAAGTGGCGGCCGGGGAGCCAGGCAGGCGTACGGCAGCTCCCAGCTCCGGCTGCCGGCGGGGCACGGTGGTAACACTCCGTCCTGGGGCTCGGCTCCTCTCCCTGCCTCTCTTCCCCGCTCCCTGCTCCCTTCTCTATTACCCTCGAGTAGGAACACACTTACCTTTCTGTACCAACACTTCTCAGATACAATATTGCCGCCTTTGCGTTATATGTTTATCTGAGAAATCTATCCAAAAGAATCCTCCCCGACTCCCCTTCTACAGTGGGATGGGACAGGAACTTTGTCTTTTTTCTACCTTTCATACAGACACAAATCTTTAAGTCTTTGTCAGGAATTTAAAACTCAAGTTAAAGGCAGGAATTTACCTAGGTAAATAGCAAACCAGATATAAAGAAAGAAAGATCAACATAGAGGCAATCAAAAAATCAATTGTAGCAATCCAGAGCCTTTCCCTGATGGGCAAAGAGGCAAATGATAAAGAATAGGTTGGGAAGAGGGCAGCCATTAGGGATTCAAAGCCTTGCTGCTGGCCATTACAAGTGACAGTCCTCAAAGGTTTTTCACTGACCATTTGTGACCTAGACCATGAGACAGAACCAGAGAACTCATGGGTAACAAAGATTGGGGACTATAATTAATACATGTGAGAGCAGGGTAAATCTTCAGAGGGATCTTGGCAAGTTTCAGGAATGGGCTGACGGAAACTTCATGAAGTTCAACAAGTGGATGTGAAATTCTGAAAGTGGATGGATTTAACCCAGTACAACAGTAGAAACTGGGGAACAACCTGGAAAAGAGCAGGTCCATTAAAATGTCCTGGGAATTCTGGTAAGAAGCAAATTGAACACAAGTCACTTTGGGGCTCTGCTGTTGAAAGATAACTCCATACAAAGGTATAGCTCTCTGGTTGCAGGAAATTATTTTTTTTACTGTGTTTGATACTTGTGAGGCTGCATCTGGAGTACTGTCCTGTGCCTGGGGGAACCAGGTTTGTTCAGTCTGAAAAACAAATAGTAAAGGAAAAGTTTTATCCATCTTCAAATACCTATTGAAAGGTCAGAGACAAAACAGACAAGCTGAGGGAGACAGTGAAAGGATAAGAAACAATGCACACAAATCATAGCAAGGGGAAAAGGAAGGAAGGATTGCCCACAGCTCATCTTCAGCTGTTGAAATAATGAAATAACTCAGAAGTAAGGAGGAAAAGGCTGGGAGCAACTCCATCTAAAGTTGAAATTATCTCAGCTTGGAGCCAAGGTTGGAATAATTGGCATCACAATCTCCTGTGAGTCTAAGTGAATCTCTTATCCTACCTAATTCAGATACTTCTTTTAGAAATCAGAAATTAAAGGCTTTGTAGTTGCTTTTGCCACCAGTATTAAACTCATGTGTAGAAATACTGCTATAAGCTGAACAATAAGCACTTATGTGTATCAATAATAAAGAAGCCCTGTCCTGACAGCTTAGAAACTTTGGAATTTGTATTTGGGCAAGTGGATATCAGAAGAGATAGTCCTCTAATAGGGATAACTGAAGAGCAAAGCTATGAAACATGTTTTGAGTGGGAAAAGTATTCTCTAAATGTCTTGTCTCTGCTATTTCTTGTATAATTCTGTTTTCTGAAAACCTCGAAAGGAGATAGGGAAGGTTTAAACCAGTCCAGCAGTCTCTGGACATATATTACGAAGATGTAATGACAGGGATCTTGGACCAATAAATAGAATCACAGAATGGTTTGGGTTGGAAAGGATTTTAAAGATCATCTAGTTCCTGTCTGCCTGCAGTGGGCAGGGACACTTTCCACTGATCAAAGTCTGATCCAGCCCAGACACAAGTTGGAAATATCCCTGGACAACAAGTAATTGTCTATAATTACTGTTTTTAAATAGTCCAAAAGATGAACAGAATCATTGGAATTATCATAATCAAATCAGGCATGGGCAGCAAACTATGGGAGAGGAAGGTAAAGAGCAGAACCTAGAGAGAAAGACAGAAGGGAAGCAAGAAGGAAGAACAAAATATTTGGCAAGATAAAAAAGGAGACTGATCTAAAGGGGTGTTACATAAAAAATTATTTTCATTGCTGCATGCTACAGCATTTATTGAGAGTTTGGCTGGGAAATAAATTACAGGAGTTGCACTTTTGATGTGGGTGGTATAGCTTTATTCAGAGGGCCTGAAATGGAGGTCACAGAAGTGAAATTGCTACTTTGCTGTTGTTTTTTGAGTTTGCTTGTTTGTTTTAAAAAGAAACAACCTACCTGGCAACAAAACAACCAAAAATTCCAAACCCAAGAAGCACCCCAACTACCATTTTTTCCCCAATAATTCAGACATGCAATATGTCTCAGTGCACGAAACCTGTCTGTATTTGTTTTCATGATGACTGTGTAATGCAGCACAGATGGCTCAAAACATTTGGGGTCTGGGCTTGCCTGCAGTTATCTTTGGTGGATGTCTTCTCATGAATTTGTTAAGATCTCTTTTTTTGTTTTTATTTTAAAGTAACCTCCCATGCTGACAGATAGAGCGGTACTGTCCTTTGACATTGACTTGATGCTGACCAGCTCAGTCAAATGACTGTCACCATACTGTGGTGTCTCCTGTTTCTTCCATGTGCTTGTCCCTAAATTTAAGATTTATATATGTAGAAAATCCCAGCTCCCCTTGTTTGCTTTCAAAGTTGTAAATTACATGTATTCTCCCTACATATCCATTGCAACCATCTCTTCATGCTTCTTTTTTTCTCTGCCAGTTGTAACAAGCTTTTCTTTTTCTTGGATGTCCTTCTGAGAGGATGTCCTCAGCCTCTCTAAAACCTATTCTGCTATTATGATGGACTTCATAACTTTGTTTACATCAACCTCTATGGATAGTTAGTCACTATGGCATCTGTTTGAACTCCTAATCTTTCCTCATTCCAGTAAAAGGCCAGGCCATGTCACACTGAGATTTTTCCTGAAGACTTTTGTTTCATTAAGTCACATGAGAGATCTTTGAAAACTATTACTGACTTTGTTTCTCTTCATCCCTATGAGTGGCTCAGCAACATGGCAGTAGGTTTTCTCCACACCAGCTGTTTAGGGACTTACAGAAGTGGGTAAGCCAGACTGCTCACATATGTTTTGCAGTTGATTCTTTCCTATTTAACCTCCCAGATAGAAAATTAGTAAACACAGCTTCATCCTTTAAGTTGCCAAGCACTTTTGCATTTTGGATCAAGAGTTGCAAGGTCTTTCAGGATTGTAGCATTGCTTTTTACTTGGTATCTCTGGAATCTCTGTTACATATGTGCAACTATTAAATTATCAATATATTCTCAAAAATAACTGTGTGTCTGATTTATTCCAATGACAAAAATAAGGCTTGAGGAAAATTTATTTAGAAATTTTTAGTAGGTTGTGCTCATATTAGACAAACATTGTTATTTCTGGGAAGTTTGATTGCAATTGAAAGAAAATATATGGATTTTTCTTTCAAGGATATTTTTAAAAGATGAAGCTTTTAAAATTAGTTCCTAAATTTATAGTTGTTATTGATGATTCACACTGTATTAATACTGTATTATTTCAGTCAAGCTACAGTGTTATTACAATTGAACTATAATTAGATATATGATTTTATTACCTTGTTTATGAATTTTTTGGTTTTTTTTTATTTTCCAGTGCAAATTTTTTAAGATCTACTCCATTACAAAAGAGAATAAATATAATTAAAAAAACTTTTCATTATTGTTTCCTGCACAAATTAATAATCTCAAAGAATTTATCTGGCAAAGAAACAATAGTCGACTTAAAAATAGTTAAGGGAGACCACTATTTTTCTGATTGAAACTGGTTATTATTAGCAACAGAGCAACAAAGAGGAAAAGGCAAAAAATACATTATTTTGAGTGTGACATATGAATTCTCTAATGAGCTAAAAGGGTAGGTATGAAATGATATTAATATTTGAGACATTAATGAAAAGCTATCTATAGCTTAGATAACATGACATTGCAAATTCATCTTGGGCTGGGTTTTCTGTGATGTGGGAAAAACATGCAAAGCATATGATAAAGTGAATGGTTTTTGGATTATGTTTGTGGATTGGTGATTCTTCACTTAACAAAAACATAGATCACTGGCTGATTTCTATCAACATGAGTTGAAATGCAACATAGCAGTTCTTTAGCAATCAACTTCGTAATTTCTTAAATTTCACAGAACAGCATGGAAAAACCAAGAGACCATTTAACATATCTCAATAATTTACATGACATTAATGAATAAACCTACAAGAAAAAAGGTTATATCTGTAAGGAAAAAAGATTACATGAGAGGGCATGGTGGAAGTCAGACATCAGAGTGTGCTTGAAGTGATAAAGGATTATGAACTAAATCTCTAACTGAAAACAGAGTACTCCTTATACCTCTTAAAAAAATATTTTAATTTATTTTAATTAATTGACTACTGTAAGAGAGAAAATAATTAGCTAGGTGGTTTTCTGAACTTGCTTATCAAGCCCAAACCTAAGAACACACATTCTTCTCATTCTTTAGATTTCAAATAAATATATTATTCAAAAATTTAGCAGAGAAGTGCTGTGCAGTTATTGACAGGGTAATCAAAGAGATTACTGTCTAAATGCAGTGTTTGCTAGTATGAAGGTGGCCTGTGGGAGATGACACATAGATTATGCAATTGGCTTCATCACAGAAACCAAAAAAATTTGTATCTGTTGTTGAAAGCTTTAATGACCTCATGGTATTTCTAAATTTATTGTGTGATTTAATAAACCTACTAATTAAAAATGCAACTTGAAAAATAAAACAAGCATTTCATTGTCATATTTGAACTGTTGCTTTACATTTTATCTCTCTATTAATTAACTGTAATATTTCAGTTTAAAACTGTTTTTTATTTCATAGAATAAGAGTACTAGAATGGTTTGGGCTGGAATGAACATTAAAGATCATTTGGTTCCAGACACTCAACCATGGATGGGAGCAGCTTCCACTAGTCTGGGTTGCTCAAAGCCCCATCCAACGTGGTTTTAAATGCTTCCAAGGATGGAATATCCAATCTGTGAACTGTAAAATGAGTCTCTGACATATCCTATAATTTTGTTGGTATTTTCAGTGCCTCCGTCTCAAATTAGTAATAGACGTACTGATTATGAAAAATGAAATAATTGCTACATTTTTTTTCTGTGGGTGAGCAATTAGGAGAAGATCCTGAAAAGCTTATAGGTGTCCAGATGGTTCACCGGGAGACAGACACAAAAGTACTTGAAAAATGTAGAGCTAAATGAAATGCCCACAGACTGAATGAATGCAAGTCTGCTCAATAAACCCTAGTAGAAAGAGGAACTTATTTAGTTTGATATTTTGATGTGTCCTGACCTTTACTCAAATTGGCTCATGTTCCTGTGATGCATACATCTGCAGGAGAAATGAATGATTGCTGATGCTGAACTGGTGGAAAGTTATTATTGCTTCTCTTTCTGCATGCAGATCTCCCCAGACTGATCAGAAATTAGTTAAACTAGTTTTCTTCTTGACAGCAGTCTGGAAGAACAAGATGTAGAGAATTTCAGCTGTTTTTTAAGTGATTATTCCTGTTTTATTTGCAAAGATAATCAAATTAATGCCTTATATTTTTTTAATGGAAATAATTAATTTTAGTGGTCCTGTGAAACCTTCCTTGGTAAAAATTTCCTGCTTGATAGCTGGAGCTGTGTTTTATTTATTGTTTATCTGGCTGGCATCATGGTATTTTCTTATATCTGGTGAAGAAAACCAACATCTATCATGCATCTAAGACTGTTTATTAAATTTACAGTCTTGACTGACTACTACTTTGGAAAATTAAGCAGTATCTTACTTAGTGAAATTGGTACTAACTACTAATCAGAGACCCCTTTTTAATTAGCTTTAAGTATGCCTTTTCATAGCATATTAATCTGGTAACCAAGGTCATTTAAACTGTAATTTCTTGAACAGTATAAATCAGGAGCATACATTTTAAAAGGAAAAACAAGCTAAATATAATAAAAAATAACGTCCAGTAGTTACTTCTGGTTTCTTATCCATTAATTAAGGGATGGTTTCCATCGAATTATAACACAAGTCAGTTTTTCTAGATGGTTCATTAAAGGCTGGATTTTATTACATATTACATGCTTTATGCTTTTCACACAAACTTATTATATTGCTCAGAGAAGGTGATCTTTTAAAGCACATTAGACTAATGTTCCTGAAACTCCATCTAATGTAAGTTTTATTGAATTGCTGTAACTAAAAAGGTCACCTAATAATTTGTTCAGATAATGGATTTAGTGAAAGGAAAACAAAATGAATGGGTTATTGTAGTAACTCTGACCTTGAGATACATTTATAGTTACTGAGATTTATGAATTTGGCTACAAATGAAGAAACTAAAGAGCATTTGTTATAGCAGTGCCATTTTTTAACAGTGGGTGTAATGCAAAGCAAATTAAAATTGTATTTGTTCCACTCTTGTGAGGGATATTGCATACAGTAATAGCTAATACCCTGGAGCAGCTCAGCAACATGGTTTTCTTAAGGTCACTATAGAAACATGCCAAAAATTCACATCTCATAAAGTAGCTTCTTGTTCAGACCACTGGTCCTGACTTTCCCTCACTTGCTTTTGCTCTCTCCCTTTTTCTTTCTCTTAAAAATGAGGGCAGTTGTACATCTTCACCAAACACATGAATTGGATAGAAAAACAATCATAGCTAAAATTGCAAAGTACTCAGACTGCTACAGCAACAACACAGGAGAGTACTAAAAAGGAAAAAAAAAACAAAAAGTGATTTGCTCTGCTTCAGTGGGAAGTGGACAAGTTGCTTAATTC
The DNA here is from genome assembly GCF_001522545.3 of Parus major. NCBI lineage: Eukaryota > Metazoa > Chordata > Aves > Passeriformes > Paridae > Parus > Parus major. Next base: position 82,846,318 of record NC_031768.1, read on the forward strand.
TCTCACTGTCCATCCTTCCAAAATACAGATACCATAAATCAGTGTTGTCTTATGTATCTGGATAATAAGTACCACCTGTGGAAGAAAATGAAACACAGGGCATGGCTGTTCTCAAAAGTAGCCACTGGGCTCTATTTATGAATACTGTGAATAATCAATCAATTACTAAAATATAGGCTTCCTGTTTCACATAAGTAAATTAACTTATTTTAAAAAGATGATTTTTATTTTTTTCCTAAACCTGAATGGCATGACAGAGAGCACAGAGGGGTAAAAGAGACATTCCACTGCCTCTGTTAGTAATGCTTCAGGAATCCCGCAAGAATTTTTGCCTCTGTGGCTTTTCTATAGGACCCTCTAATATTTTGTTTTCCCAAGAGTGGAATTATAAAGGAATACTTTTGAACAATCCTGTGTAAAAAATAATCCCCAAAAACTAGTAATAACTTTCAGTCTTAGATAGAAAAGTATCAGCATTTCCATAGTACCATAGCAACCAAGAGCTACAGTCTTCACACTAAAGTTTTGCTTGATTGGTAATGCAATGTACTCAAGAGGTGTGAAAAGAAACAACAGGTAGAAGAAGATGCTGCAGGTGGAACTTAAATTTAGTTAAAATATTTACAAGTGGCTGCCATAGGGTTCTAAAAAATACCACTGAAATTATTTCTAAATTCTCTGTGTCTGAGTGGGTTTGAGGCAAAAATAGGGGCCCTCCCGGTATAATGATTTAGTTAAATTCAATTAATGGGTCTACTGTAAGCTTACTGGGTGAAATTGTGACATTTAGATGTCATGGTTTAATGGTCTCTTTCAATCTCTTTTATGAATCCTTTAGGACACACATTTATTGTTTGAATATTGGAAGTCAAAATTTGAAAGAGGTAGGTTATTATGTCTGTGCATTGGTAAGGTAGGGGTTGTTTTCTGGGAGAGAACAGCTAATCAGAGATGTTGAATGCACTTCACAGCTTGCTTTTCAAACACACAAAACTGGATTTAATCTTAAAACAGGAAATGCTTCTTTATTTTTCTCTCCTTTTTTGTTAAGAAACAACATCTAAAGATCTAGAGGTAACGGGAAGGCTTTTCAGTTACAGCAGCTAGAGAGAAATGAACAGTTGAGTACAGTTATGGAGCTACCAAAAGACTCTTAACTAATTTTTTTTTCCAAAATGGAGCACTAAAGATTGACAAAAGCTGCCTGGCTTTCTCCTGGATTTTACAACTTTGAACAGCTGTTTGGCAGATAGGTACTTGGAGTATAAATTCATGATACACCTGTGTTTTTCCTGACAAAAGCACTTGCTGTCGTGGCTTCTTGGATCTTGAAAAGTGGAAACCATAGCAAGAACCTCACTGCAGGGTAAGGCTCTAGAGAATCTTAAGGGTAAGGCAATCTTTTAACAGATTAATTTCATTTCTACTTTAGATCTCTGCAGCCTGGCAGTTCCTTTAGAACATCCACACTAAGGAAATGGGATGAGAACAAGATTTGCTCCTGGGTGTGCTGGGGCAGAGGTGATTTTCCATTGGCAGTAAACTCGGTCAGTGTTGCAATGTTGCACATCAATGCCTGTCCCCAGCTCACATTTCAGAAACAGCTGAGCCAAGGAAGCAGAGAGAAATAGAGAGAATTTAAGAAATAATAGCCCATGGTCTTCTCTGGGTGCTTGTGGTATTTGAGAGAGCTTTAAAATCAAGCCCATTTCTTCTTATGTTTCACTGGATCTGCGGTCCAAACGCACCTCAGGTCTCCAGTTTGCTCCCCTCCTCTTTCTTAGAAACTGCCTCAGTCTGAGGCATTCAGGGTGAGATTTTTTCTCTTATCTTCTGTCCTTAAACTGGTTTTGCACAGACATTTCAGCAAAAGCTCCCAGTTGCTGCAATGAGAATGAAGAGAAGAATGATTAGGTCAACAGTAAAAAATTTTCTTACAGACAGAAAAGGATGGGTATATTTATTGCATGGTCAGGGGAAAATATCAAAAGGGACCAATTATTTTCTTTTCCTTACATAAAATAAGCAGGCTCCAAGATACATGAGGCCTTACAAGGTCATGCACACTTGGGATCTTCAAAGCTCTGAAGTGGGTTACTCACTCCTGGAGACAAGGACATTGTACACCCAGCACTGACAAGCCTGTGTGAAGAGCACAAAATATCAATTAGGCATGTGTCCCAAAGCATCAGGACAAGAAAAAAGCAAGCAGAAAACCAAAACCACCAAAGTGATCAAGCAGCAAATACATCTGCTTAAGGGTTTATACATCCATAATAAGCAAACTCTGGAAATTTCTAGGTTGGAGAATTAATCAGAAAAATACTTTACTACATGCACCAGGCCTTACTGCTGAGCAAACATTTTCATTTTAAGCTATTTGTATCTTTTACTTTCACGCTTGCAAAAGAGGGAGGAAAGAGGTGTAAAAAACATTTCCTTTGGCAAGATAACATCTCTGCTTCAAGGCATGAAACCAGATTTAGTGCATGAAAGGACTAAAATTCTAATGAAACAACCAGTATGAGAATAAGGAATCAGTGTCAAGCTGTATTTTAAGACTTTTAAAATGTTTTTGATAATGACAGGTAACTTTTGCTGAAGAGATTATCACAAAAACTGTAAACGTGTCTTATGTGGGTTAATAGTTAGTTACTGTACTAAGGGCTTCAAAATAACTGACAGTGTTTCTGAGGAAAATAAAACCAGAACTTTTTCTTTTTTTTTTCCTAGATAAAAACTTATTTTTTTATTTTTATTTTTTTGGATTTACCTAAATGTAAGGCAGTAGCAGGCTTTCGGCAGTCCACATCTATTTGCATCGGCTGCCCTGCCTTGCAGGAGGTGTGGCTGCTCTTCCAGGTTGGGAAATGTGGTAGAGAGAGATTCCAAATAAAAATGGGAAGGGATGTGTGTAAGCACAAGGTGAGAACTGTCTATATAAGGATTAGGTAGTTAAAGCTCTGAAAGTGCCTGCTCTTTGCCAGTGCCAGTGATGGAAGCTCAAGTGATTATCCCAAATGCAGGTGTCTTCTCTAAGGGCATCAAAAGCAAAGTGAGATAAATCTCACTGCATTGTAGCACAGGGTAGAAGTGGCTTTGACATCCACTCCATGCCATCTGGGGGTTGCTGCCACTCCTTTTATCAGCTGCACTGGTTAAGGGGACAATGTCATCCCACCCACCAGTTCAGTTCATGTCTGCTTGGAGATCCATGTCTACAAATATTTGCATGCCAATACATAATCAAAGCTATTAGGTGAGATTTGATCGATTTGATGTCATGGTTTAAGATGATCTATATTTCTGTGTTTTCAGACTCTTGTTTTGTGCCTTGATAAGGTGCTGTTCCTTGACAGCAGCTCTCAGCACGTTACTTTGCTTTTTTCTTCCACTCTGTTGTTTATGTAAGCTATTCCTTATGAGCTCATAGGAGCTAAACAGAAGTAATTTATCAAATCAGATATTTTATCATACCTCTTGTGGACAGCTGATTCTCATTTTGTATTTCCTTGGTCTTGCTGTAGTCCTAAAAACATCCTAAGCTTAAATATTTTATATTATTCTTGTATTAGTAAATGCAAATAATATATTTTATAAATAAGATATAAGATATAAGATATAAGGTATAATTTATATAAGATATAAGATATAATTTATATAATATATATTATATCATATAATATATAAAGAAGATATTTTATATAATTCCTTTCTATTAAAAATTTCTGTCTGGGAATTTTCTAAGCTAATGTTTTGATTTGAAAAACAAGATCTGCTGCTAACTAAAGGAATCACAACAGAAGTTGCAATATGCTGCAAAAGACTGAAAAAAACACTGTCTATGCCACATCATACTCAGCAGAATATCTCAATTTGGTCAGATGTATCCCCATACTACATAACTTATGAATGGAGATTTAATGGAAGTGTTCAAGGCCAGGCTGGATGGGTCTTTGAGCAAGGTGTCCCTCCCCTTAGCAGGGACATTAGAATTAGATGACCTTTAGGGTCTCATTCAATCCAAAACCATTTTATGATTGTCTGAATGAAAGGCACTTAAAAATTCAGTTTTTCTGATACTTAGGTGTAGTTTTGTCAAAGCAAGTGTATGTTACCTGCATGGGTGTGACAGAATGCTGGAAGCCTGTTCCTGTGGCTATACTGGCCTCTCCTGAGGGCTGCTGTGTGGTGGCTGCCAATGCCAGTGCCCTGTGAAGCAGCTTGGTGTCATGGGACTGAGGTCATGCATGAGAAGGCAGATTTAGTCTGCAGGTTTTTGTTCTGGATCTTTGGAAAGCAATTAAAAATTTTAGCAAAAGTCAGGGCTAGACACTGTTCCCCCCCCACCTCTGGAATTTGAAGTTTTTGTTAAATAGTTTGTCATTATTCCTAATTATCTAGTAATGGGCTGAAAATTATGTGTGTTAAAAGTAATATGCAGAAATCCCTTTTTTACTCATTATGCATTGGTACATTTGCATTTTGGTTTTACATATGTGTGCTTCTATAACATTGAAAGCCTACCATAAGCTTACACCAGAATCATTAATTGTCTGATTAGTACTAATTACTTATTCATTTCAGCAGAGATGGTTATTCAGTTTTAATCCAAATAACTATTGTAGTGGAATATCCATGTCCTTTGCTGACAAATGGACCAAGACTTCCTCATTTTCCTGCATGATTTTATGACCATATCTATTGCACTGTCCTTATGAAAACGCCTGCAATTTATTTTCATCTAGACACTTAATGCTCCCTTGCAAACACATGGTAGAACATGGAAGAAAAGTGAGATCTGTGTATTTTGAGGTAGAATCAATCATGTCATATTAACCATATGAATGTTAGGGGTCTTGTCTAAGCCAGTCATGAGGCCAGCTAAGTGAGACAGGATTGCTCAGACAGTCCTTCATTTATCTTAATTGTCTATTTTAGGATTGAATGAATCTGGAATTGGTTGTCTCTCTCCATCACTTATAGAAAGAAATTAGAAGCCTAATTTAGACTAAGAGCCTAAGTTTTCTGTGACTAAATGTAGATAAAATGAATCCTGTCCCTGTGGTCCTCTATTGCAAATGGATACTCTCTAGATTAAATAGTTCAAAAAGTGAATGATTAGAGCTTCCCCACCATCACCAAAATTACTTAGAATTTCAGAATAATCAAATGAACATGTCTGGTACTCTTACACCCTCATAGAAGACTGGAGGAGTGACATGAGATCATCAATAATTGGTTTATGCAGAAAAAAAAAGCATGAGCAAAAATAACTGCAATTCCTTACTGTTGCTTGTTTGTGAAGTGGCTGAGGCTCGGGTAGTGTAATTCAGGATTTTCATGCTATGTATTCACAAGGTTGTATCAGCAAACTGAAATACAGTATATCCTAACTGTAACCCCCTTGATTTCTTAATGAAAATGTTTCTTATGTATGGCTAATTAAGTTTTGTATGGGTGATTAACCTATGCTGTGGTGCTGGTGTTACCATACATTTTTTGAGGCAGAACTAGTACTAGGGCATGACTGACACATCATTTGAGGTTGTTGCTGTATTCTTGCCTTTTAAACAGACCCTTGCAAGTGGCAGATGCCTCTAAAATATCCTTTGTGATTTGTTATATTGTGTGGTCATTCTTGCCAGCTGGCTTTTTCCTCATCATTGCAATGGTTGAAGTGCAACTTTCTCTATATTCACCTTCTTCATAACACATTTTTATTGTGGTTATTATTTTATCTGAGCAATTTGTGTGTAATCATTATGTAAATTAAATCTTCTTTGGCTTTAACATAGACTGTTTCAGTAATTGTTAATTTAAGGAGAGAACATGTTTTCCATCAGTCCTAGTGAAACATCAGTATTTATTCTTGCAGAATGGCATAAAAGAGGTGACAAAGTGGGGTTTTTTTGATATGACAGCTCAGTAAAGCTTTTATGTATGATTAGACAGGATACAAATCACACTTATCAGCTAAATGTGAGAAGAAAGAATACAATACAGAAATGAAAGAAAAGGTGAAATGCTGGGAATTCACTTCTTTTCTCTGAAGTATCATTTAACTATAAAACCAGTCAAGAGGTACTTCAGAAACCATTCTTTCCATGGGCTTACTGGACACTCATCTAAACAGATTCTTTAAAATCTGACAGTGGGAGAAAATTTGCCACTCAAAAGAATTTCTACTTTTTTTTTGGCCTCAGTTATGTTCATAATAGTTCAAAAGAGTCAGAGGCAGAAAAAGCACTGTTTGGACATTTAACCACATCCTGGGTGATGTTCCGTAAAAACCTTATATGGCTTTTTTCCTACCCGACTTTTGAATACCCCCTGCCTTTTGGGAAATATGTCACTACATAACCCAGCTGGCATGGAATCCTTAGGGTTCAACCTCCAAGATTGAGTCCAGTGTTCATCTGAATACCACCGTGTTCTCTAAAACATATCACAAAGTACCAAGTCCACTCCTTTTTTGAGCGCTTCCAGGGATGGAGACTCCACCACTTCCTTGGGAAGCCCATTCCAAAGCTTGACCACTCTTTTCAGTGAAGAAATTTTCCCTTATATCCAACCTGAACCTCTCCTGCTACAACCTGGGGCCATTTCCCCTTGTTCTATCACTAGTTGCTTGGGGGAGGAGGGCAACCCCCATCTTGACTCAGCCACCTTTCAGGAAGTTGTAGAGGGCAATAAATTCATCAAAGCCATTTATTTTTCTTAATTTTTGCATAGGTTGAATCTTTTCTGCCTTTCATGTCTCCATTCACAGCTGTTCTGTTGTATTTGATGGTTCTTCCCTCTGATGCTATTCCTACCCCATTATTTTGAGTGTGTGGTTAGCCATGCTGAAAATGAGTAGCAGTTTTCATTGTAAATAGCTGTGTGGTGGAGGTAAATATTGAGAGAATTTCTTAGTGTGAGTTGCAGAAAAAATAAGACTAATAATGGCACACATCCACAACCATCACTTGAGCAAGTGTATCTTCAGAACAGGTTTTAAAATCAAAACATAATGGATAGCAGGAATAAACCAAACAGAAACATATCAAACTCCTCAGACTGATGTCCTTAAATTTGTTGTCTCTGATCCTGATAAGAATAAGCCATCATTACATATAATTAATTTAAATTTAACTTTAAGGTTGTTAAAAAGCTGGAAAAAAACCCAAATTATTTACATAGATTTTTTTAATGTTTATCTGTCTGTTTTCATGATGTGATCAGCTTATTTGAAGCAAAGAATCTGTGAAAAGCTTGAAAACAGTTTAAGTAGATATTTATTTGACATTCTTATCCCACAGAGCCTCCTACTAGAAATGCAATCTAATTCATTAAAGTTCTGAACCACAGAAGCATAAAATGATGTTGGAATAAAATCCCATAATACTTACCAGTGTTTGTAAATGACTAATGCTGTTAGGAATACTTCCTGTCATTATCTGCTTGTGAAGGAGACTGAGTGGGATTTCTTCAGATAAAGTGTTAAGCCTCTCTACACAGACTACAGGTCTGATGCAGAGAGTGGTATTAAATAAAAACAGAGCTGAGATTACATTCTGTGGAGTGCCATTTTTTACTGTTGTCACTATTAAAAGTATCATAATGGCTTTAGTGACAATTTGTTAAACCCCTATATATAGAACATTTCATCTTCGCATGTAAAAGCCTTTATACTCTGAAATAATGGGTTTGAAGAAGCTTATTTGTCCATTGTGTTTACAAGTAATTGGCATTTTAGGCCAATAACATTTAGCGTCTTCTCTGCTCTCATTAAATTTGTTTCAGTTAAATATTTCAGTGCAGCTTAAAGCCATGTTGAATTTAACTGTAATTTCTTTTCTGAGACATCAATTTTTGTGAAGCTGATCTGTTTCTGAAAAGAAGATCATCTGAAAAAACAGAGAAATAACTTGATTCTGTCTTCAGTTTGAGCACTACAAATGCACTAATACCCACCAAATTAATAGAATATTTAATGATTATTATCCTTAATTTTCTTATAAGGAGAATTACTATGCTCTTCACAGCTTTGTGGAGAGTCAGATGATGCCTATAGGGACATGAAGAGGGAATAGACACAGTATCTTTGCATATACCCTATAGGCTAGGAATGTCTGTTTTAGTTACTATAAATATTTGTTTTTTATTGCTCAGAATTGAATTCTAACCAAACATGCCGCATTTCAGAAAAGAGGTAAACATCTTGATTTCATGTTTTCTTACCACTGAATATAATATTTTTTAGTATATCTTGGCTCTTCGTTTATGGCAAAATTCTATGTACAATAAAATACTTCTTTCCTAAAGAACCTATAGTTTAGATATTGTTTATTGTTCTCAAAACCAGGACATGTGTTCAACTGCTACAGCCACTCTTTTATAAACTTTTTTATCACTTCAGAAGCTTTCACTTCACAAGAACAAGACCAAAAAATTTTAACCATGTTTAATATCTTTTTTGTTCAATTTGTCTGATAAATAAAAGCTAAAGAGTAGAAATTGCTTCAAGATATCTGACTTGCACCACATGTTGTGTGATTTTGGGAAATTAGCTAATTGTCATGAAAATATCTCACAGAAATATAAGAAATTTAATTTTGTGCAGTTTTAAACAAATTCCAGCTTATATATCATAAGGCCATCTACAGAAAATATAAGACTACAAAACCATTAATTTCTGCACTAATACTTGCTTTGAGATGCTCTTCTGGTGTGAATCTGTGTCATCACAGACAACCTGAGAAGCCACACTGATGTGCTGGAGGTGACTCCAATGACCTGAGGCATCTGATTCACTGACACCCTCCTCTGATTCCTACCTTGCTGTATAAAGCAACTGAGACAAATCTTTTTGCTTTCTCTTTTCCCCAGGCCCCAGCTGCTGTTATGACTGGCATGAAAAATATTACTGACAGATTGGTAAGTCTTTTTAAGTTATTATAGTTTAATATTTTCAACTTGTTTTGTTTGAATGTTTGTCTTGGATTGTTCTTTTAAGACCGTCATGACTTGCTGTTTAATTCAAACAATGATTTAATTCATTGTAATACAGGCAGAACTTTCAATTGGGGCTTCAAAAATAAATCTTTGCCATTGAAAATGGGTGTTCCTATTGAGGGAAAGCAATTTAACTTTTAAATTTTTTGCAACATAACTTGGTTTTAAGTCAATTGAACAAGTCTCTGAGCATGTTGGAGATGTGGCAACAACTTTCTTCAGTGGTGCAGTTCATCCATCATTCCTAAAACCCCTCCTTTGTTGTGGCAGAAATATATGTGATTTCAGTGGTATGGTACATACACAGAATATCAAATCTGATGTGTTTTGAAGGAGTTGTCAGTATCAGAGTGTTTTTCAGGAGCAGGTTCTCTTCCACACCAGTCAAAAGAAAGCCTTCTATCAACTTCTGTGGTGACTGGGTCATTCTGCTTTAAAGTTGACACAAAAAATATTCCTGAGTGTTACTGTGGTTAGTTGTTAAACTATTTGTATTATCTCCAATATAAATTTTTCAACTGGAGTTAGCCCTGAAGGATTCAGACATTTATCTCCGTACTGTTTTTGCTCTTATGTTTTATGTTGATGTATTGAAAAATAGACAATCAAACTGATATATTATTATTTGACAGAAGCAACCTTTAAAACACTTAGCTAATAACATATATAATAATAAATGAGAATCCACAAATATATGAACCCAATTATTTCTGCAGGTCGATATAAAGTACAGTATGTTACCATTCCATGCTACAAAACTAGTTATTTTAAGCTCCTCTTGTACATATAACTTGAGGTATCTGTCATTTCAAGGCATTAATTTAAAAAAAAAAAACAACATGCTTTTTAAGGAAAATGCATCAAATCAGCTTTCCTATGAATTCTTGATAAAATATTTGCATCAAAAAGCATTATGTGATTTTCCTGTGAAAATGTACTCTCTAGTAAATGGATTTTATAGAAGCAAAACAGATGCAACACGTTCTACAAAAAACTTGGATCTAGTTCTATGAAATTGGGAAACATTTTTATTTGAAACTTTTATTGTTTTATTGACCATTTTAGAGCTCTTTTAGTAGTGAAATTATTGGTGAAGCAAATCAACCAAATCAATGGAGTAAAATTATATACATGTTAAAAAACACACTAAAATGAAAAGGAAAGTAACACAGATGTCTTTACTAATGCACACAGAAATGCCATCAGGAAGATGCTTATTTTAACATTTTTTCCATTAAGTTTAACATCTCTTCAAAAGAAGATTTCAATCTTAAACTCATCTTGAGAAAAGATTATTTTTATACGAAAATATTAAATGTTAACAAGAAGGGGTATTTTTATGTGTTGTCTTTCTGTTTTTCTAAAAGCAATCATTATGATTGAGCTGCATCACAGAGCTGAATAGAATTTTTTTGTCTTGCGCTGTGTACAGACCTAGAGCTGGCAAGCATTTTCCCTTGTGGCAGTCCCAGGTGAGAAGAATCCTATTTTCTATGCTGAGGAGGCAGCTGTAGGAAATGTCACAGTTCATTTTTGGGAAATCACACCACTGACCAGAAATCAAATCAAGCAGTGAATAATACAGTGTTATTGGCTTGTTCTCTGCCTCTCCAGACTACACTGTGTTTACCTTCATTGTATAGGCAGTGTGCTACCTATATATGGGGAGTCTGGAAAACAACTTGCAAAAGACTTTGGGAAGGAGCAGAAAATATTTCCAGAATATGAAAGATCCTTTGAAAAACTTGAAATTATGTAAGAACATCGCACCTTAATCATGTTGAATAACTTTTAGGATCTGATTAAGAAGGTGTCCGAAACTAGATGCCACAGATCATCTCCCCTAACACTGTCTTCATCCAGCATAATTTAGAGAAATCTATGACAGAGCCTCATCCCAGTTCTACAACCTCTCCTTGCCAAACTATATTTTTATGATCCATCTGTCTAATTAAACTAGAAAGGACCTAGACTGCATCATATACTTTGTCACGCATTGTATACTTCTAATAAACATCCACTATGGCCTGAAGATTATCATAAACCACAAGCTACTCTAATCTAGAAGCATGGCTGAAATTATCCTATTTTACCACAGAAAATAATTCAGCTGCATGGAGAAATATGCTGTGCAGTTTGGCCTCAGGAGTGATTGATCCAGCCATTGATCCATTCTGTAACTATAGAGAGGTACCCATAGGTATGGATTTAGATAAGGGGTCAGAGCCTGATTCTAGCCCTAGCTGTGTCAAACATTTCTGCTGTAGCTCTGCTCAAATTGTTTTAATGGTATAATTTTGATAAAAAATACTGTAGGGCTCTGCCAATAATTTTGGTGTACCTAGGTAACCATTTCAGATTTTATCCCATTAGTTTTCGTAGAGTTGCTATATGCTACTGCTCATGTCAGTTCTTAAAGCAGAAAAAAGGCTATCCCATATGATAAGTTAAGCCTGGATTCATTTTACTAACATGGAAATCCTAAGTGAGAAGTAAGCTCTTTTCTTAGCTAGTTTTGGCTATTTAGGTTAGCCTAGTAAAAAAAAAAAACCTCTCCAGAGGACAATTCATTCTACCTCTGACATGAATGACAGTGGAGTTGTCTCTCCCTCCTCACTGGCATGCAGATAAATAGAATGATTCTGAATACTTCAACTAGAACTGCTCCCAAACCTGATATGGTGATCTGCTGTTTTTAAGCACATCAGAACATTCATAAATACTTTCTGTTTCTCAATTACTATTTGAACATTATTAGCCTTGTACACATTTTTTTTAGGCATTTTTAAGTTCATGTTGGAACAGAAACTTGTGTATTGTCTCAAAATGGATTTACTTGCAAGAATTATATTTATTTCCTCATTTTGTGTAGTCAGTGGCTGTGTTTTCTTCAGATGACTTAACTGAAAAGCACTTTTTGATATCATACTATACTGATTGACCATATGCAACATGAAAAAAGAAAAATGAAAGTTTTTCAAACATAACTGATAGAATTTCATCATAGAATATTAGAAAATATTTGCATATAAAGGAAAAACTAAAATTTGTAACTGTTTTTACTGTGAGGCTTAGGATTTTATAGCCTTTTGTGATATTTTTCAGTAACAGAGGGAACTACTTTTGTGATCTTGACTAGTCCTAGTTTTCCTATATTAACCTTGGACCATCCAAGTCCAACATTCTGTCTGTTTTTAAATTATTTTATCTGCTAAAGTATATTCTACATCTCTATCTATCATTAACATTTGCCAATCTTTTATTCAGTTTTTGTCCCTTCGGTGAAAGCCTTGAGCAGTTTCATTGCTAACAATTCAAAATAATAACATTTTAGTGTTGTTAATTCCCAAATGAATAAACAGAAACTCAGACACCCAATTAAAAAAAATCAGGTGGGCAGAAACTTCTGGAAAACATCTGTTACCAAGCTATACTTAGCTCAGACTATCTTCAAAGACAAGTTTGGTTGCTCATTATTTTGTTTAGGTGAGTTTTGATTATCTTCAGGGATGAAGACACTACGACCAACCTGGCCAAGCTTTTCCAGTGTTTCATCACTCCAATTATGATTATTTTTTTTCTTATAGTTAATTGAAATTTCTGCAGTTCACCTTGTTGATATTGCCTATTCCTCTTCCACTGTACACCTTTAGGTAGAATCTGATTCCATTTTCTTTATAAACACAGTGAATACTACTCCCATACTCTACAACCTAGATATCAAAATAGTTTTCAGAAGCAGCTTTGAAATGCTTTTTCAAGATGTTCTCTCTTAAAATAAAGAAACACATGCAGAGATTTTATTTATAAGTGGAATGAGGTGATTTTCTGATATATCTTGTGAACAGGAGTTATAGGTGATGAAAGTATATGAGAGATGATAACCATACACTATTTTAACCTGCTAAAAAAAATAACATTGAAGAATTATCAAGTCAATTTTATGACATACAACTTCCTGATTCTCAAGATGACTTTATAAAGTTGCCAACCCTACACAGTGCATTCAGGAAGAAAAATATAATAAATCAGTAAGCAACTCAGAAGAGACAGGTTCAGTGTTGTGTGTGCACTTTTAAATTTAAGTTAGTGGTGGAAATAGATTTTATATCCTGCTGCTTCTTTGTTACATCTACAAACACCAGTGGAAAAAGAGTAGTTGTTAGGAGTGTCTAACATAAAAAATGTGTCTGATGAATGCTGAGTCTTACCCATGAAAAGCAGCTGCAAACAAGTCTCTTGATCAATATACGTGAAATAGTGTTTACAGTGCAAATTGGAATAATATATTTTGTAAAATAGACAATACCAGCTTTATCTGGTGCACTTATTGCACTAATTTCAGAGCAAGGATAGTTGATGTGCAGATGCAAACTGCATTTGGGTAATATGATGGTCTACCACATCACAGTCATTTTTAGGGCAGCGTTCTTTGAGGTAGTGTCTGTGTCCCAGTTTTCTAGGGCTGAAGTCATCATGAGGGCCCAAGACACATCCTTTGCACTTTGGCAGAGAAGATGCATATGATATTTGAGGTAAATGCTCCTCAAATCTAAATCATGATTTCTCTGCTTCTCTCCAGCTAGCTTGAAAGATCAGGGTTATCTAAATATTGTGACATCATAAAAGTTCTCAGGCTGGATATCAGGTAATTAATATTTGTCCAGATTCCATTGTCATTTAAAAAAATGGTTAAGTCTCCTGTGTGTTTTAAAAATGCCTTTCTTTTCTGTAAAAAAACTTAAAATGTAAATATAAATAATACTTATGAGTTTAGGATCTAGTCCAGGGACATTCTATGAAACAGTTAAGTAAACTCTCCTTTCTGCTATATATATGTTTAATTTGAAATGGGAATTTAAAATGCTGAGAAGACAATTCAGAGAAAATTAAGATTCAAGCTGCAGTTCAGAATTCTACACACACACCGAGGTTCAGAAAAACTACACAGTATTTGTCTAATCTCTTCTGAAGTTGATCAATATATGTGAATTACCAAGATAAGACAACCCTTTGCAAGAAAGATATTCTTATGGTTGGAAATCCTGGTTGACCCTTGTGGTGGTTTTTTTTTTGTGGTGAGTTGTTTTTGTATGGAAGTTTATATTTTCTTTTTTTTTTCCCCTCTCAGCAGATTGCTTAGGAAATCTTAATTAGGAGTAGAGAATATTGTATTACAGAAATCCTATTTGAATGTAGGGTCTTAGTATCTCATTAAGTAATAAGTTCTCCAGAGGAGACAACCAGTGGGAACTCAAAGACAAAATTACTTGCCTGAGATTAATAGGATAGAGAAAAGAAGATGCTCAAAACTCCCAAGTCCTAGTCCCAGCTTCTGCTGCCTTTCATGTTGTTTCACTTTCAGTTGCACAACCAGGAATCTTCATGACTTATGGCTAATACATTGGGGAAAGGTTTGTAAAACAGGCAATGGAATTAGGAACAACCACAGACTGAAAAGTAAACAGTTTATTGTGGATGGCTTTTGGATATCCAGCAGGAGGTAGGTTTCCACACAATAAGCTTTTAAATAAAATTTGAAATCATCTGCAAGTCACCATTATTTGTACTCTGTTAATGAGTATAATTTATAAGGCACAATGACACAGCACGAGGGATGTTGCCTAAGGCAGCAACAAGCCTTGAGATGCTCGAGTAACAAGGTAATTGTGGTGCAGCTCATACAGTGTTTGTGACGACAAATCCTAATCTGCTTTGATTGTCTTGTGTTATGAAAGAACAAAGCTACATTGAAATTACAGATCCACAAGCCATTTTGATTTTAAGATTTGTGTGTTCTTTTTACAACATTCTTTCCATAACGTCTTTCATGTCCATTTAAAAGAGCCACAAGGATATATTTGCAGTAATAGTTATATTTTTCTCTGTTTAAAAATGTTTGGTGCCTAGTGTTACACCTCTAATATGGATACAAATCCAGGAAAGAGGTTCTTTTCCTGGTGGCTTATTTTTAAGTCTTCCCCTGTGGTCTTTCTCCACCTAGTGATTTTTGATTTAGAACAGATCTCTGAATAGTGTCCATACTATAAAAGTATCCCAGAAATCCTAGTCCATTGGTAGCCATGCACAAAAGGATCTGTAATTACAAAGTCCAGATGAGCACTGCTCACTGGCTGGGGTGAAATCCCAAAATCTGTAAATAAAATCTCTTGTAAACTATAGAAAATTTACTAGTAGCTGGAGAAAAAACATACCATACTCCATTTTTATTTCATTATTTCATCCAGACAGAGGTAACCACACTACTTTATGGTCAAACCTGAGTTCAAATAAGGTTGCTTAGAAAGAATTTTTAAAGTCCCTGAGGAGGGAGACAGATCCAAAAACCTTACTGAAGACAAGGTAGATGGCAGCCAGTGTTCTCTCCTTAGTAAGATATCCAAACAGTTTTGTCATAGAAGGCAATCACTGGATCAACTCCTGAGTTATCTTTCACAAATCCTTGCTGACTACTCCAAATCACTTATTCCTTCATGTACACTGAAATGTGACCTCCATGGCTTTTTCAGGGACTGGGGTGAGGCTGACCAGTTTGTGGTTCCTTCCATTGACTTTGCTTGACCTCTCTTGAAGCTGGGCACAGCATTTGCCTTTGACTTTTTTTTTTTTTTTAAAGTAGAATCATAGAATCAATAATGTTGGAAAAGATCTTTATGATCATCAAGTCCAAACATCAAACTAGTACCACCAACAAGCACACCATTAAACCATGTTCTCCATATCCACAGGTTTTTTTGAACAGTTCCAGGAATGGAATTGCTACCACTTCCCTGGGCAATCTGTTCCAATGCTGTACAATACTCTCTCTAAATTTTTTTTTTCTGATCTCTATGAGTGAGATCCTCTTTCTCTCCTCTCACTGGATAGCAAAGCTTCTGTCTCAGGTTAACTTGGTTAAATAACATTTTAATTCTCTTGCTCCCCAAAACTACTTTACTGAGGTAAAATAGCTCAAATTTTAATTTTCCAAGTTCCACATCCAAGGAGGTTTTTGTTTCACATTTTTCAAGCTGAATTTTCCCCAAATAGGTACTGGTATTATTATTACTGTACTTCAACACAGTCACCAGTCAAACTTCTCTTCAGTGAGTTGAATAAGCTACCAAGCTTGAAAGAAAAGACAAGAAGTTTGAACTTGATTTTTAAATGGCTGTTTTGATGTTCTTAACCTATTTCAAATAACTCTCAATATGTGTAATTTGTATAATTATTTAAATTTATTCTTTAGTTATGATGACTTTGCTAGGATGGTATGAAAATCATCCAAAATTGTAATTGGTATTAATTGGTATTAATCAAGAATTTGTACAGACACTAGACAGGCAAGTATAAAACGATATCAATTTTACTCTCACATGCTACATTTTAAGTGGTGAAGCATTTTCTCTATGATTTTGTATTCTTAATACCATATGTTTATATCTAGATAATCACTAAGATAAGAGGCCTAAAGTACTTAGATGTAATAATGACCTCCTAGTTAAAGAGACCTCTTTGTCTAAATAGGAAAATCAGACAAAATTTGGGAAGGGAGGGCTGGAATGCCCATTTCTTTCTTAATTTTCAGATGGGAACAAAAAAACCCACCACTTCCTAGAGAGACAATAATTGATTTTACTAACATCATGGAGGTAGTATCTCAAAGTCTCCTTGATAATGTCTTTGTGCAAAACCACTGACATCACAAAATTAAAAATTCATAAAAATAATCTTTGTGCATTTGGATGTACTTTAATACAGAATTGAAAAAAAAAACCAACAACCTAGTCAGTTCTCATCCTGTGTATTTGTAACACTTTAAACAGTTCCATATTGAAAATAGAAAAGCTGCCTACATACAGACAAAGGATTCATTACTGGGATGAAAACAGAGAAACCTCTTTATTGGTCATTTGCATCACTCCTCACTCGAATTAATGATTTAAAGGATCTTACTGGGAGAAAATCTAATGCAAGATTTTTATCAGAGGTAAATGGCAGCACTTTAGCAAGTAATAATTCCAGGCTGATAACAGAGGACTGATTTGTCACATATTACTGCCACATGATGAAGGGAGTAATGATAACAATAATGCTACTATGCAACAAGACAAGCATAAGCTATGAATAAAAAACATATTACGTTCCAGTGAGTTGAGAATGTAAAAGGAGTTCAGTGGACAATATTGAAATACTGTATCTCAGTATGGAGGATTTGAGGGCAGAGCCTCGCAGACAGAAATAATTGATTGTTAGGAAACAAAGGCCAGGAGGATCGTGATACTTTCTTTTTGATAAAACAGTATAAACTGTTGATTTTTTAAAGACACTGGAAGAACAATTTTTCACTGCTAAGAGATGTTAGTGAGAAAATTTAAAAAATCTCTTTGATAACTGGCTCTGATAATTGAGTGTATGTGTCTATGTATTCTATTTCTTGCCTATTTCAGTCAAGCATCTTTAATGCTATTCTATAGCCCTTGCAAGAGAAAATCAGCATGTGATTTCTCTTGGAAGCCAATGGAATCTTTGTCAGGGATTCATGTCAGAAGACTAAACCCATTTGCTATAAAAATTATCATGGAGTGTTAGTTCCTATGAGTATTAATTGTTCATTGTGCTTATGCTAAATTAGAAACAAAATCTTTCCTCTTTACCACTTCCTGTCTATGAAAAAACAAGTAATATGATATTTCCAGAAATGAGGTGTAAATCCAGCATCTAGTGAGGCTGATAGAACACATTGACTGTCATGGTGCTCAGATCTCATTCTGAACAGTTCCAGTGGCTACGTGTAATACAGGGCCTGATTGCAGACAGATATTACATGTCTCACTAATTACTTAAAATGAAATACACAAGTGGATTTGTGTTTCATGTTGTGTTTCCATTGCACAAGATGAGTGGTGATAAACCACTGCAAAAGGCTTCTGGGAAAGATTAATGCTCTTTGCAGCATCTGCTGAAATTGGATTTGACTTTGACCACTGCATTTCTGTAAGAAGACATAAACAAACAGAAGCCTAAGAAACTTTGGTGGAGAGATTTTTGAGACCAAGGCTGTGTTAGAGCATCCTACTTCAAAAAAACAGTACTGTGTAATATTTCAGCTAAATGCAAAGCAGGCTGTGACAATATGTCATAGCATATCTTGTGTGTCAATTGTTTTCTCCTTTGGGAAGTAGAGCAAAAAGGGAAGTGTTTTGCGTGCCATCTGTTTAATGTGATCCTACATTTGTTCACATATCAACCATATGACCAGTCCATGCATGTGCCAGAAGAGATCACTCTTTTCCAATGTTTGCTTGTGCTTTAAAAAGAAGTCTCCCTGC
Source organism: Parus major (assembly GCF_001522545.3). Taxonomy (NCBI): domain Eukaryota; kingdom Metazoa; phylum Chordata; class Aves; order Passeriformes; family Paridae; genus Parus; species Parus major. Next base: position 82,864,650 of record NC_031768.1, read on the forward strand.
TCTTTAGTAAAGAAGTTTCTTGGAATAAATGGCATACCTCTCGATTTTATGCCCATTTGTTGGGTCCCTGAATTCATGCCTCTAAATAGGTATCAGGAAGGCAATCTTCTTTCACTGGAATGTGTTTCACCTTGCTAAACTAACAACTGAAATATGATTAATCACTTTTCCCTTGGGGTCATTTATTATGAATGGTTCATGTAGTTACTACATAGAGCATCTTTCTAGGGTGGTGTGACAAAGTGAATGCTTTTACAAATTGGATTCTTGCTTGGCTGGTGCCTATTCCTATTACCTGTGGGAACCTGCATGGCTGACTCTTGCAGACTAATATTTTGAGAAACTGTTCTAATATCTCAAGAAAACCCCTACCAATGTCGAAAACCCCTACCAATGTCCAAAACCCACCAAAAAATCCTTGAACAAACAAAAAGCAAACAGAAAACAAACAAACAATGCCCCCCAAAACAAACCAAAAACATACAACACTGCAAAATCCTCAGCAACCAAAAGTTTCTGTAGTATCTGCCAGTCTCAAAACAACCTCCCTACCCACTGCAGTTTATATTTGCAAAATATAAGATGGTATAATCAAAAAATTGATGCAATGTAGTCTCTGTAGAAGTTTTGGTTTTTTTGGAGTGCTGCTTAAAAACATTTTCTAATATAGAACACTTTAATGTGAAGCATGACTGTCAAAGGAAAATATTTTATTTTATGGGCAAAGAAGAAGATGGAATTACTTCTGTCTCTAAGACATCACAATAGACAAGAAACATGCATACATGCAAAACCAGTCTATTTAAACCAAATTTCATCTAACTCTAAGAAGTTGTCTTTCCATCTGATATGATGTGTCCATTGTGATAAGACAAATCTTGAGAATCACTGCATTAAACAGATATATTTTCTGTATATTTTTTTCTTGCAACCCCTTTTTACTTTTGAATCATTATCTTCTCAACTTCTATTTTTGCTGTTGTAATAAATTGTCTCAGTCATAAAACCTCTGAATATTTCATTCAAATGTGCTGAAGGAGACTTGCATAGAACCAACTGGGAGTAGTGCACCAAGCTGGATCGTAGCAAAGTGGTAAAATGAAAACTTCTGGGAAAGTTTTTTCTTTCTAAATAGTCTTTCCATGGCCACATTATTGTAACTGTTTAAAATGTCTTCTTTTTTCAGGCAGTCACTAAAACACAAATTCCAGTGCTGTGGCCTTCATTCTGAAGTAAATCAGTTTTTGACTGAGGGGAATGAAAAAAAAATCAATGTTGGGGGGAAAAGTGTGAAAAAATATTAAAATTATGCCTCTAAAACCACTTATATTTGTACTCCCCCCCAAAAAATTTTCATATAAACAAATTCATTTCTCCTTGCTATTTTAACTGCAAGTCTGAAATGTTGTATTAACTGGAGTAATTTTAGAACATAATATATGTCCTTTTAGTTTACCATGACCTTATGTAGACTGTATTTAATTTTTTTTTAAAAACATCCTTATAACAGCATTTAAAGGTCTTTAGTAATAGCAAACAGAAATATTCATGCCCCTAATGTTGTTAAAATAAAGCAAAGATACATGTCAAATATCACATCACATCATATTTTGTATTTAAAAACCTGATTTCACCTCTTCCTTTGAAATGGAGTGTCTTATTAGGGTGGATTCTCAGGCATGCTGAACTGAAGATGCTTTAGGTCACACTGAGGAGCTGATTTGCTGTGAGCAGCAGTGGTGCAAATGCAAGTTTATGTTGAATTAGCACAAAGCAACGTCAGTCTGTGCAGAGAAGTGTTACCTCTAATAATTACCCAATGTGACAGGAAATAAGTACAATCTAAAAGCATTTGTAGTGAAACTCAGAAATATGTTAAAAGTTTACTCAGCATGAAAAAAAGAAGGATTAAAAATATCCCACTGATTTCAGATCCCAGTAGAAGTCTAAAATAGATGAGGCTTCCCCTTAACACAGACTTTCATTTTTCCCAAGAACCCACATCAAACACATTGAAGAATGCAGGCTTCCAAGATCCAATATGAACTTAAGTAGGTTGGTTAGGGATGCTTTGCAATGCAAAATCAAGCTTCCTCCTGGGGATTTGGCATGTTTTCTTGCAAAAAGGATCTTTTCAGTTAGAAATCTCTAAATAAATCACTGTCCCTTGAAAATTCTTCTGCATGAATATCTTTGCAATTAGTTTACCACCCCTACTTTTATAGCCTGATTATATCAGTATTTCTGCAAAAAAAGTGATATGTGAGGTCCAAAATGAATGTTTTTTCTCTGATTTTTATAATTACTTGGGATAGATATTGGAACATGTCATATGTGAAAATATGTCACCTGTGCAAAAAGTGGATGCAGTGTCACAAGTATAAATTATAGGGGAATAATTCTTTCCCTGGATCTTCTGGATCTGCTCCTGCCCTCAAAACCCAGGGTGCTGCTGCTCTTCTTTGCTGGCTCATTCCTCAAGACTTTTCTGTAGACTTGTTACATGGTCAATCCTCAGACTCTAATATTTGGGAATGAGAGGTTATCAATTCTCCTCCATGCAGAACTTTGCATTTGTCAAGGTCATATGGGACTGGTCAAATTTCTTCTGTATGTAATAAAGTTTTTCCTTTATTGATTTAAATTCGAAAAGCAGAATGTATAGTGCAGCTGTGTCTCATTGTTCCTAATGATTAGTTTTTTAAGTAGAAGACATGGGAAGCAAGAATATGTAGAGCAAAATAAACAACATTTAGTGGCAGAAAGGAACAAAAATATTAGTGGAGAAATAAAGAGGTAATATAATAAAGTCTTCTGAGAAGATTCTTGGAGTGTCAGATTTCTGGAAATCACCAATATAGGAAGATTATTCATCAGTTGTTTAATTACTGCAGTATTACCCAGGATCTTTGTATAATTATGCTTATTTAGTTCTTGGGAAAGGAAACCTGAGTAGCCTGGAGGATTTTTCTTTAAAACAAAGTCTCACTTTATAGGACATATTCCAATTCTGTCATATTCTATGGAATAATAGATACATTTTATCCACTGCTTGGGTGACCTGTATTTTACTCATCCTGCTTGTAGTACCACAGGTTATAGAAGCCAAAACAACAATTAAGCCTAAAAATTGAGCATAAGAAAAAAATCAAGAAACTTACTGGACTACTCTAGACTTCCTTTCAATGGCATTATAGGTATAATGTACATTAAGAGTAGGAAAAGATTCCCGTGCACAAATAATCAATATTTGACTTCAGGAGTGTGACTGGGAAAATTTCAATTGCCTGTTTGGATAAAATCCATCAGTCATTTTCATTGCCTTTCTGCAAGCACGCATGGAAGTAAAGCAGGTTTTCTGAAAAACTTATAGAAACTTGCACAAGAGTTCAAATAGAGTTAATGAAAGCAGAACTGTAAGGAAAAAATCAGAAAATGTGTTTAAGAAAAGATCTTTTCCCAAAGCCAAATGCTTTCAAAAATTAGAATATTTTGTTTTACTTTGATCTGTCTGTATTTCTTTTTGTTTCCCCTCCTTAGTCTCCCAGCAGGAATTCCTTTGGATTCTGTTTTTCAGCATCTGTGTAGCTACCACAGAACATGGTACCTGAACACCTCCTCATTCCTGGAAGTGTTTAAGGCCAGGTTGAACAGCTCTTCAGGCAACCTGTACTAATGGAAGTAATCCCTGCCCATGTCAGGTGGGTTGGGACTGGCTTAGATTTAAGATTCCTTCCAACCCAAATCTGCCTATGGTTCTGTGATTCTCTGATCACAGATATTAGACACTTCACATGAAGAAACAATGGGGCAAACAAAATGAACTGGAAAGCAATGTGCCAGCTAATTCAGAGATTGGCTGCTTCACTTCCATTTGATGCTTTCACAAATATTCCTCACTTCACATGCTTTTCCTCTCCAGTTGGACAACGAACGTCATTTCCCTCTGATTAAATTTTCCATTTGCAAAATGAGTATAATAATATTTCTCTATCTCTACAGGGTCTTATGCACCTAATGCAATAATACAAGGCATTTTCAGGTACTGCAGCAGTAACAAATAATACAAACAGTAGTGTGATGGAGACTGCTTCATCTTAACAGTTTAAATGTGCACCTATTTTCTTGTGTTTTCCTAGGGACATGTGGTTTTCTTTCATATGATCATATAACCACTAATAATACTGACAGGATTTAGTAGCATTCAGTGGGGAAATTGTACAAAGAAACACAAAAAAAGGGCTGTGGCTACTTCCCCATGAGACCTTCTTTATACATAGCAGTAGTTTGCTTTTTACTTTGCCTCCAATGGAGCATCACAAATTATTTCCTCACCTTCTGATAAGATGAAAAAAATATTCCTTTGAAATTAACTGGATCCTAATTCACTTCTGAATTGTCTATAGTGTACATACACTTCCACTAGGAGATTTTTATTCAGCTGATGATTGCCTGTATCTTGTCTTCATTCTCAGGGATAAAAAGATCTGAAGTTTTTCTGAACACTTTGCTGTTGCCAAGGTGATAAAACACCAGCTCAGAGATTAATGGTTTGTCTCTTGGTGTATGTGTCTGAGAGAGGGTCTGAGCGTATATACTCACAGACATGGGATTTTCAGTCAACAGACTTCACACACATTCAGTTTTACAGTAAAAAATGTTATTCTAGATGATCTTTAAGGCCACTTCCAAACCAAACCATTCTATACTTCTGTCATGGCATCTCAATATTTTAAGTAGATTGTGGCAGATTGACCCCAGTTCTGATCGCAAGAAAGTAAATACTAAGCAACTTTGGAGTTAAAGACAGTGGCACTTGAAGGTAAACAGTGTAACTCATATTTTATGAAGATTTAAAATTTAATTTTTAGGATTTTTCTATTTCAGTGCCACAAGATGTCAGTGCAGTTTAAGCAAAAGCAGAGTACTTTCAGAATGTGAAGTGCAATGAAAATGGATAACAGAAAAGAAAGAGAATATCTACAGTTAATTATAAGGTCTGTTCTCAGAGAAATACATCTGCAGCGTCTACATGCCTTTTTTTTTTTCCACTTACTTCTGGATCATGCTCTGTATAATTACAATTATAATGAACATAAATATAAGAATTCCAAATAGGAGCTCATTTATATCCCTGTCTGCATTTTACTTTTCTTCTAATTCAACAGTTAATGAAAAAGCTGCACCTAAATACATTTTATTGCTCAATAGAGCTGCATTTTCTTTTCATCGTGTTGAATTTTGATGATACTTTCTCAAGTTTTGCTCAGACTTTATGATAGGAAAAGGAGGATGAGGAAGAGGAAAAAAATCAAACCCAGCTCACTTGTAGTAATGACACATCCACCTCACTTGTAACAGGAGCTAATATGTTTCTATATTCTATTCTATTATCATAGAACGGGTAGTTAATCATCAAGAAAATTCATTAGCTGAATGTCACCAGGAATCTGTGTACTGTGGCAAAGGAACAATGGGCAACCATTTGAGCTTTAATTCAGCAGTGAGTTCCCCTCAAAAGGCTGCTTTGCTCTTTCTGAAATTGGGTACGAAGTTAATGGCATGATAAATGGGTGTTTGAAGTTAGTAAGATTCTTTGACTACAAGGACAATGTCCTTCCTGACTAAGTGCCAGCAAATATCTCATACTGGGTGTTGTTTCATAATGTTTTTGAATTGCCACAAAAGTGGAGCCGTCACATGCAAGGCCAAAGCAGGAGGAATCCTGTTTGCATGATTTTATCTTTTGTGATATATCTTTTACTGATGTAAAATGGTTCTTTTTGCACAATGCACAAAGCAATGAATTTGTTCACGTGGCTTGGCTCATGTCCATGTGAGCATTAGTAGTGCTTAAAATGCTTGTAGTGCTCTCATGGACAGTTTTGGAACTTTGTAAAAAGTCTTTTACTTTTCTGAAGATTAAGTGCACACATACATGTTTCAAAGCCACCTCACCTTATGGACAGCACACAAAGGCTGACACAGCTCTGAAATATGAGCATAAATCTCTGCCTGAAAAAGTCAACAATTTAACAGCAGAGATGTGTGAAAGAACAGCATTTGGATGTGCATGTTGGAAACTAAATTAGGGCCCTGAACAAAAAGGGTTGATTGAAGGTACTTCTGCCTACCCACGGCCTGTTTCTGTACAGCCAATCTGCTCAGGCTTATGAAGGGTATTTTTGTGTGTTCAGGCTGATGTAGTGCTAACCCTCCACCTGTGCCCAGTTTGATGAAGTTTAAATGCCCCCAACTAACCTCTGAGTTATCCCTGGCATGGAGAGCACCATGAAATACCTTCCAAATAGCACTGAGCACCAGTCATTATGTCTCATCATTCCCTTAATTGGGACCATTCCCAAGGAAAAGGTATCAGTACCCTCTTGGCAACTCAGGATTCAGGCTGTATTCAATACCCAGTTCCCCTCCTGCCTCAGTATTGTATTTATAGAAAAGTAGAACCAGCATGAGACAAAGGGGAAGAAGCAAGCTCTTGCTCCATATCTCACTCAGCATCCACCAAGTCTTGCACAAGAATCACAGACAGCCCCAAAGGACAACCCAATATCCATTACCTTTCCTTTTTTTCCAAATAATAAGTGAAGAAGTAATTTGTTTACAAGCCACGTTCTCTTTTTCTCTGCTGGGTGCTTCAGATGTCAGCAAGACAGGAGAGCGGGGGGATTTGTACATTGGCCAAGGATCTGCTGCACAACCCGTTATCGCTGGGGATATTTGCATGAGAACAGAGTATCCAGCAGCCGCTTTCACAGGTTCATATCTGTCCATGCAGAGAAATAGCCACAGTATCAGCAGTAATAACCTCTTTGTGTTGTAACCTGTACCTTTCTCCATCTTCAAACTAGATGGGTGTCTTTTGAGGGAAAGCTGTTTTTGGCTTGAAACACATATCATGCTGCGGGATGTTTTTGGAGACTGTGGCAATTTTTGCTTGCTAAAATAAAATCTATGTGGAAAGTAAAAAAAAAACAGATCTGGACTAGCAACATCAAAGCAGAGACTTCCTTGTCTTTGTATCTTATCAAATTTTAGGGTGAGATAGATAAAGGCAGGTAACAACTAATTTGATACAAAAAGAAAGAATTTCACTGTGTTTGTTGAACTTCTCTGTTTTATTAACTTCCAACCCCGATGACACCTGTTCATTTATTCTATAAATAAGATTGAATTCTTGTCTCTGATTTGGAATTGCATGGAGCATTTGGGATTATTCATTTTTCTATGCCTGGAGCAGTAATTATGCAGATGCATAGGAATGGACCTTCTTTTAAAGGTCTCTGATATGATATTTACTATCCTGACATAAAATCAGTCTCTTCCTAGTAAAGAAGCCAAGAACAAAATAAAGGGCATTTGTCAAAGAATTATTTTCTCTCCACACTCCTTATCAGTATAATAGCTTAGGTAGGATCTAACCTGTCTATATTTGGATATGGCTTTCAAATTTGCTTGATTTCAGCTGTCAGAAATATATGTCTGGTTATTTGAATTCCATTTCTGCAGCCCAGGATTCTGAAGCCCTTCCTTTTTGTTCAATTCTGCTGTCAAGATTTTAACTTCCAAAAATAGATCAGGAAAATGCAATGAAAGCCAAACACATTAGTATAGTAGTGAATAACTTGGAAAACATTCCAACTCCAACATTATATAAATATATGTTTAATTATGGCAGTTATGGGAATAAGTTTCTGTGGATAGCCTTAAAAGCTATAAAACAGATTATTTGCTTTAAAATCCAGGAGAACCTTTTGAGTTTTCTGATTTTGTCATATTGCCTAAATGCAGGTGAATGAACACTGTTCATTTCCAAATGAAAATCAATTATTTTTTTTAAAATGTAGACTTTGACAGAGGTCATAGCTCTGAAAATTCTGACTAAGACTGTAATTCTTTATTTGTCTTCATGATGCAAACTTTCTACATTATTTTTAAGAAAGCATGCAGGAGACATTTTTCAAAATGACTTTCTTTATAAATATTTTTTTCCATGCAATATATCACACCATTCCTCTTTATATCCAAGTGATTTCTTCTAATTTATGTTGCATGGAACATTACTGTAGAAGGTCATTCAAGAAATTTAACTTCAAGACACCTTTCTTTGGAAATGTCTTGGACAGCTCACAGTATATTATGTGTTTACTGGTTTATTTTCTTTATACCAAGTGCAATTGTCATTTATCTGCTTCAAACTGTAATTTATCTGTTTCAATTATTTGCTTCACTCTCAAAATGAGACGTGACAACATTCTGCAGTTACCTGTGAGACTGAGGTAAATGCTAGCTTTACTGTACTAACACTCATAAAAATGTAGGAATAATTAGTTCCTATTTCTGTGCACCAGGACAAGTCAGAATTGGTCCCAGGTTAAATCAGTTCTTATAATAACACCAGGTTAAATTGTATCATTCTGCAGAGGACCTGAAACTGCTAAAAGAACTCAATTGAGCACTTTCCCACACTATCAGCACCATCTCTATCTGTTTATATGGATTCTTATTGGAAAGTAGAACAGCTACTGAGATCCTGAGTGTAAGAAAGGGACTTTAACTTCTGAAGGAATTATGCAGTGCTCAGGCAGCCCTGAGGATCAGGAAAGAAGAGATATTATGCAGACATCTGTTTGGTCTTGAAGCAATGTATTACAGACAGTTTGGTCAAACCCTCTGTGTATGTTTGTGCATGCACTTACACGAGTGAAGTATTTTACAGAGATTTATGTTACATTAGTCAGCTTTTCTGTCTTATGCTTTTTGAAATGAGGGATGCCTTTTCTGACACTATGGATAAGAGATCCTAGAGTAAAATCTACAGCTGGAGGAGAAGCAGGGATTTTAGGCTTGTGCCTAACAACACAGAAGATGAGCTGTGGGATGATAATGGGTTTTGCTATTTGTATAGGAATATTTAATCTGTGTACTCTGTCTGCCTCCCCCAGTGACTAGAACACCAGAGTATAGTTTAGTGCTGGAGACACAGACAGTAAAATGCTTGAATTCATAGAGGCTAGGAAGGCTAATTTCTTTCTGTAAGTAATTTTGTCTTTGGAAATATATTTCAGTCCATTTTTCATCAAGTAGACCAAAAAGTGGAAAATCATCATACAAGTTTGATGTTCCACTTTATTTTGGTATTCACCACAAGTAATTGTGGCTTTTCTGAAAGGGCAGACAATCCCCATAATCTTTGCTCTTGCTGTAATACACTGTGTCATTACTGTGGACCTCAAAAGGCCAGCAACTTCTGGTTGAATTGTGCTGAATCTCACCCATTTCACTTCAAGCCCACCAGAGAATATGAGAAATAGAACTGATCAGGGTATTGTGGAGTGGCCAAAAGGCCACTCACACAGATACACGAATGCTATCCAAATTAGAATGCAGAATATTAATTCTCCTAGTGTGTTAACATATTGAATTAGCATAACATCAGGTATATAGATCAACAAAAAATTTCAACAACAGGTAAACATATTAAATAAGCTATACACATATTATATATGTATGTAAGAATGTGTATGCAAAACTGTATAGGGATTTGCAGAGATTTGAAAGCACATTCTTCAGAAACATCTTCAGAGCTGTATAATAATTGGAGTGCTTTGGTGTCTGCAAGTTATTTGCACAGTACTTTATAGTGAGATCATATTTATTATTCTTCACTGACTTCAGAGTCATCCTGTTAATTTATTAATGAAAAAGCAGGTTTTAACACCAGAATGTTAGAAGGTTTGTTTTTTTGTCTTAGGGAATTGTTGATTTTCTTTTGTTTTTCTCAATTGGCAACTCTGCAAGCTTGGATCAGGATCTTCTCAGGAGATGTTAATGAAGCAGTTGTTTTAATTCTGGTTTTTTTATATTCCAATAATATCAAACAAAATTTAGTTCCTTGGTAGCATAACAAAACAAAACACAACAAAGAAAGAGGTACCTTTCTTATTCATCTGAATATTTTTATACTAAGGGAACATAGTCATCACAGTTGGTTAGTGTTATGTTCATATCACTAATCTTATTGCTCTTGTAGTCAAAACCAAAACTAATTATTTTTCTTAATTTAGATTATCAAAAATCAATTTTTCTAAAGCTGAGGATGTACTAATAAACTCTCCTATGTACTCTCCTGTGTAACTTAGTAAAACTAATGTTGAATAACTTTTAGGTTTAACCTTGTACATGGTAAAATGATCTGATGGATTTTGCAAAAGATAGATTGATAAGATTGAATTTATAGTTTCATCTACCCTTCTGTTAATACATTGGTAGGGTGTATAGACTTGTAAGTGTACATCCTAGGAATGAGTTATTATAGATACTCTGTGTGGGTCAATAGTCCATCAATAATTCAAGACATAATTTAAAATCATGATTATATTCAATACATTACTAGTGTTTGCTGCTTTGTTTCAATAACATCTTAAGATTACTGGAAAGATAATTTAATTTATTTATTTGGGCAAACATAAACCTATCCTGCAGAATTTCTCTAGATAATAGGAATATGAAATTTTATAATCCCCAGTGAAAAAATTTGGTAGAATCAGTGAAGCACTGAATATTTCTTATATATGAAGGATAAGAAAGAAAAAAATCTGTGCTCATCTGAGATATTTTTCCCTGGCTATGAATTATGGTGTTCAGATAACCTTAGTTTCTTTAAGATGTCCTTCATTACTGTATTACTAAACCACCAAAACAAAACGAAGCACTGCACAGACTCTGCCAAAAGGGAACCATATTGTGCTTTTATTCAGTTCAGTCATTCTTTTCCAGTAGCTTTTCCTCTCACTCTCCATTATGTCCCTTCCCTTGTCACGCAGCTAGTCTTCATTATTGTGGCATAATTTGTTCAAGCGGAGGAGGAGGAGTGTTCTGCTCCAAAGATTGCCAGGCTGAGGCTGACTCTGTTTTCCCGTGATAAGGAGTTGCGCACTCTGTATTCCACCACCAAGCCATTTCTGATTCAGAGTTGTGCCCTGTCTTCCATCTGTCTAGATGCCTCACAATAGAAGGAGTGAATTCTTGGTACCTCAGCCTTGGAGATTAAAACAGCCACACTGAATTGGGTTTGAATCTTTTTAATTGAGAGCCAGTGGAGCATGTGTGAGATACTCTGTGCTTTGCTTCTGTGTGATGTGCTGCACACTCCGCAGTTTGTGTGCTGTATTCAAAGTCAGTACCCAGTCAGTACCAAAGCTCATTTTTGCAAGTGTAATTACAAATGTAGTTACAAAATGGCAGGAACAACTGTACTTTCAGCCATTTTGGGGCACAGCTTCCTGAGGAACCACAAGCCAGAGATGACATCGCTCCACACCTGTGATTACAGCAGGATTACATTCAGTGATAACAGCTGAGGGATTTTAAGGAAACTGAGAGTTCCACTCACTGTTTCTAAATTCTATGTTCCTTTGGCTGAACAAATACATTTTGCATCTTTTTTTCCCCTCATCTGTTCAAAACATCTGTCAGCATTAGGCATAGGCAAAAGCACAAGTGTTTTCCCATTTAATGTGTCTACTCAATTCCAGCCATTCTAAAAGGCATGATATTTCTGAGTTTAGAAGTAATTGTTTTCCCAAAATATTAAATTGTGAAAGATTTTCTTGGGGTTCTTTTATCTCCTTAGAACAAACATCCTTTAAAATTTCCTTATAAATTTCTTCAGAACTCTTAAATCAAAGTGTATGGACATGAAAAGGAAGGAAGAGTGGAAGGAAGTGTGGAAGGAAGGAAAAGAGAGAGAAAGAAAGCAAGAGAGAAAGCAAAAAAACAAGAAAGAGAAAGAAAGAGAAAGACAGGGAGAGAAAGAAAAGAAAGAAAGAAGAGAGAAAGAGGGAAAGAGAGAAAGAGGGAAAGAGAGAAAGAGGGAAAGAAAGGAAAGAAAGAAAGAAAGAAAGAAAGAAAGAAAGAAAGAAAGAAAGAAAGAAAGAAAGAAAGAAAGAAAGAAAGAAAGAGAAAGAAAGAAAGAAAGAAAGAAAGAAAGCTTTCAAAGCTCAGAGATTTCTTTCTCTGTGGTTCTTTATGACAGTGACTATTCACAGATAATAAAAGATTATGTGAATGATATGAAAAGTTTCAGCACAAAGAGAATGTACAGATAATATGAAAGGGATTTGTCCCTGTAGGAAATTAGCTCCTATCCTGAAATAACATTGATTAAATCCTTTGTTTCCTTTCATCTAGTCTTGCTCTCTTTGTACCAATTCTCAAGAGAATGAACATCTATTCTGCTGAGGTATTTAATCAACTTCAAAAGCAATTTTATTGCTCTGTGTATTTTTAATGCTATAAACTCAATCCTTTAAATAATAATAAGTCAGTGACACAGTCACTAGATACTGTGTATCTTGAAATTATTATGACTGATAGTGGTAACTGTAGGAAATCCAGTATTTCCTGTTTCATGAAAAGATCTCTCTGAGTTTCAATTCCAAGTATAGTAACAAGCTGCTCAGGAATTACGGCTGAACTAACAGAGCATGATATGGTCTCTATCTACATTGCCACCTTGCCTGAAACTAGGCAGCTAGTTATGGTAGATCCCAGTCCTGAGAAAAATGTGTGGAGTTTGTTAAACCTGGGTCAGGTGGAGAGTGTTGGAATTCTCTAACAACTAAATCTGCTGCAAGGAGTCATTCAAATCTCCATGTGCATGTGATCTTTAGTTGTCTTTGACAATCAGTTTCTCCAAGACTGAAAATCTTGCTTGATTTCTAAAGGCTGACCAACAAATACCTGAAGTTATTAAGAGCATTCTTACTCTTTTATTCTTCCTCTTTCTCAGGGCTTTTGTGATCTCAGACTCTATGTTTGGTTTTTAAAAATAATAAAATAATTCAATTCATTTCAAAATTAAAAAAAAAAAAAAAGGCGAAACAAACAAAAAAACCCCACAAAAACCCAGGGTAAAATATTTTTACAATTTTTGGAAAGCCCTTGGAGAACCATGTGTTGTTCCTTTCCTTCCAGCACACTGTAAATGAACTGTATATGATATTATATGCAGTTCATATACGTATAGTGTACATGAACTGTATATAACGGTCCATGCTAGGAGAGCTCTGTGCTTGTTCATCAGTTTATACTGATGTATCAGTTTATACCACATTACTGTAAATAAATTGACTCTGAAGAACTTGATTTCAAGTTATATTAATGTTCCCTAAAACCAACTGGAAGAACCTTGTTTCTGTTTTTATGTCTATTCAACGTAAGATCTTCTTTTAGATTTTGAGAAGAATCTAGATCTTGACCTAGAGATCAAGGGGGCTAATTAAAAGCAGTTAGAAAGATGCTTGAACTCTGTATTCTCGTGTGAAATTAATTCAGAGAAATATTTATTAAGTTTGTACAAAGCTGTGTGGTGGGAGGAGACCACAAGAAGCCTTTCTGAGAAAGAGATTGCATTCATTTAGTGCTGTATAGCTATTGTGTATTGAAGAAAAAGGTGTGATGTATTTTTTAGAAGCACTACATGATGTGTTGCACTGTAGTTCATTGCTTTGACTGCTTGTAGTTATTATTGCTATTATTATTGTCTGGGTTTCAAATTATTGTTCATATTCAAATAATTTTATTACAGAGAAGTCTCATGTTATCAATTCTCTTGGCTTTTCAAAAAGTTTGTACATCATTATTTTCTTGTTCTTTCTGTCACTAGCCAGTAATCAGCTTTCAGATGTTGAAGCTTGTTGAGATTAGCTAGTGTCAACAGGCTTTGCCTTGAGGTCCCTAGTTCAGGAACTTCAGAATTATTCCACTTGGAAAACAGTAATCAAATTCTCATTGCAACACTGCACTGAAGCAGAATCACTGAGCTAAAGAATTGGAAGTGACATTTGAGAATTCTCTATTATATTACTTACACTGTTAAACACCTTAAAAACATATGCAAATGTGATTAAATCAACCTTCAGTGTCAAAATCTTTCTCTCAGCATTCTCCTGGAGAAACTGGCTGCTCATGGATTACTTGGGTATACAGTTGCCTGGGAAAAAATCTAGCTGGGTGGCTCAGAGAGTGGTGGCAGATGGAGTTAAATCCAGTGGGTGGCTGGTAACAAGTGCTGTTCTTCTACACTTAGTCAGTCTTATTTAATATCTTTATTGATACTTTGTGTGACAGGACCAAGGGCTGCCTCAGTAGGTTTGCAGATGACACCAGTTGAGGTGATAGTGTTGATTTGCTGGAGGGCAGGAAGACTCTGCAAAAGGATCTAGACCAGTTGGATCAATAGGCTGGGACCAATGGCATAATTTCAGCAACACCAAGTGCTGTATCCTGCCCTTGGGTCACAACACCCCCGTGCAGGGCTACAGGTTTGGAAAAGAGTGTGTGGAAAGCTGCCCAGGGGAAAAGGACCTGGTGGTGCTGGTTGACAGCATCTGACCTTGAACCAATGAGTGCCCAGGTGGCCAAGAAGGCCAGTGGCACCCTGGCCTGGATCAGCAGTGGTGTGGCCAGCAGGACCAGGGCAGTGACTGTCCCCTGTACTGGGCACTGCTGAGGCCTCACCTCAGATCCTGTGTTCAGTTCTGGGCCCCTCACTGCAACAAAGACATTGAGGGGCTGGAGCGTGTCCAGAGAAGGACAACGGAGCTGGGGAAGGGTCTGGAGCACAATTCCTGTGAGGAGCAGCTGAGGGAGCTGGGGGTGTTTAGCCTGGAGAAAAGGAGGCTCAGGGAGGACCTTGTCACTCTCTACCACTGCCTGAAAGGAGGGTGTAGCCCAGGAGGGGGTTGGCCTTTTTTCCCAAGTAACAGGACAAGAGGAAATGGCCTCAAGTTTAACCAGAGGAGGTTTAGATGAGATATTGGGGAAAAAAATTCTTCATGGAAAGGTTTGTCAAGCACTGAAACAGGCTGCCCAGGGAAGTGATTGAATAATCATACCTAAAACTGTTTACAAGACGTGTAGGTGTGGCACTTAGGGACATGATTTAGTGGTGGGCTTGGTAGTGCTGGATTAATGGGTTAATTTAATGATCTTAGAGGTCTTTTCCAAACTAAAGCATTCTATAATTCTGTGATTCTATACTCAAAATGTACATAACTGCTCAAAAATCTATATTCAACACTCAAATGTGTATACTGAATTTTGTGTTAATTTCAAAGGATTGGATTTAAAGCCTGAATGTTTAATAGAAAAATCTCTTCAATATCAGTACGACTTGCAATAAACTTTATAAAAAGTCTGCTAGATATGGAAAAGACTTCTGTTTCTATATCATATATCTATATCATCGTGAGATGGTGAAGAACAAAATCACAGTTTGAAACAGTATGTGTGACTGCTATAGAGATTGCTTGTAAAGAAAATCCTAATACGCATTACAAGATAACTTTTCTAGACTTCCCAATTGTTCCACCATTGCTCAAGTAACCAAGTCACTTAAATGAAAATCTTTTATTTGGATAGAACAGGCAATTTCATCTTGAATAAGAAAGTGTGTCTGTGCAGTTATGAATCCTATTAGAAGGGTCTACATTGAGTTTTAGAAACCATATCACAGTGATCCCACTTAAATTGACAATTAAAGTGTGTTTTGCTTATGGCTGGCTTCAGACACTCTGTGCAATTTACTAAGTAATAGGAAAAATGTAATTTGCTATATGCAAACATCTATTAGTATTCTTTGCCAATTTAAGTTTACAACTATGAGAAAGACCATTAGTGAGATTTTCTTAGTGCACTACAAACTTACACTTTATTTCCAGAACTATTCTGTAGAGTGTCAGAATTACAACACAAATACCTTTGTATAGTTTTCCAATATGCTATAAAAATAAACATGGATTGATTTGATGTACCATTGAGTAAGATTAGGGAGGCTTTGAGAATAACCGTCACAGCAACGTATAAATTTATGGAGAGCAAAATATATTGCCTCTCTTAAAAACATTTCCACTGTGAGAAGCTAGCTCTTTGTGAAAGCAGTCTTAGTCACCTGAAAGTCATAAAATCATTTCTTTCTAAATTCAACATTTATGGAATTCAAAGTTTCTGATCAGCCATTTATGTATTCCTTACTGTAAGCCTGAGGATGGTACATCCCATATTAATTACAGAGGATTGCAGTATATAAGCAAATTAAATACTTTCTCCTCCTAGACTATTTCTGTTACGTGAAGAACAGTTTTCTCTGAGTGTAAGGGAATGAGTTACCTATTTTAGAAATAAGTAAAATAACAATGTTAAAATTACCACCAAAAAAATCAAAAATTGTCATTGTTAGGAAATTGGAACCAAGAAAACCCAAACCCACAAAAAACTAACCAAAGAAACTAAAACCATTTTTTTTTTCCTTTTTTCCCATGAAACAAATAAAAACTTTATTATCCCAGCACATTTTTTTTTTGCAGATTGGTTGGTCCTTTACCAATATTTTGTAGAGTTTAAAAACCTTTAACACATTTTTGTAAATTCTTTTATCAATGTGTCAATAAATCATTTTCATGAGTAGAGTTTTGTAAGAAATATGTGGACTCTTTTATTAAGAAAAATGTCAAACCAATCAATACAACCCAACTGCCACAGTATAGTTAGTTGTGATGGTTATGCACAGTGTCATAGTTTATTTGGACTATATTAAAATCTATGCCAAGATTTCATTATTTTTCTGAAGCAGCTAATTTAGGATTATAAATTGAATTCTGTCTTCAGCCAGTTGAAGAGATATGAACACTACCCAAAAAAAGATGCCACAATGACAGTTCTCCTGTGGGGTTTCTTATCTTTACTGTACTTGTAACCGTGAAATTCCTTAACTTCTTACAAATATGTTTTGCTGTTAGAAATTTGTTTCCTGTATTACAGAGTTAATTGTATTACCATCAGCAGACATTAATCTGTTTTTCAGAAGATATATGACATACCATCATAGCATGGCATGTATTAATTAGTCTTGTCTGCTTTAAGGTACTGTATGTAAGTCAGGCACATGTCACACGACTCCATTTCAAACCCATTCAGAACTAAGTGAAGAACCTGACCTGTGTCACTGAATCATGTGGGGAAGAAGCACTTTGGAAATTCTTGTAGACACCATAAGGACACTGCTGAAGACAAGAGCATTCAGCAGTTCATTAGATTTGTGCTGTGCTAAGTGCTGCTCTCTAAAGTAGCAGGATGCTGAGATACACCACAGGTCTACTTTCACCTGTGCAGCTGTTGGACAGGTTGGTTACCTCCTTGCAGATAGAAGAGTGACAGTGCAGGTGCTAATCAGGCCTGTGGGGCTGAGCAGGATAATGGTTGGCTCATCTGCTGCAATCTGACAGCTGAAATTGCTCAGAGTTTCGGGCCCTAACAGAGACACACGTTGCCAAGAGAGTGCTCTGGTGCCATTTGTCTGCCAATCTGCTTGGGGACCATGTTGTTGTTTTCCAGACTGCATGGAGAGCATGAAAAATACCATATTTGTATTCTAGTCAGGTTCTGCTCGTTATAAAACAGCACAGAGGGTACTTGGCACTGCAGAAGAGGTGACCCAAAGCAGCTTACCTGTAACTCATTGTGTGTTCCTGGTGGATGAGAAAAATAGCAAGCCCCTAAACACCATGAGAGGGTGAACTTTTGCAAATAAGACAAATTGATTTTGTACTGGAGCATTACTACTGGGAGGTGCTGGCTCTGACTTCTCCGTGATTTGCTGTGAAGTTTTCATTGTTCAGACATCACAGGTTCTCCATTTTGAAGTTTCTGCTTCAAATAAAAAAATATAAATTCTGATTTCCTGTCCTGCCACTTAACTCTGAATTGCTCCATAAGTGTTTCTGCTGACTTCTTTGACTCTTGGAATAATGACTCGTTTCCCGTGATGATTAAGAACACCAGGATTTGGGTTTTCTGTCTTTGCAGAGAGACATACTCTCTGTAATTCCCACAGTTTGTTCTGTGTTGACAGACCTTCTCTATGGCATGGAATATGTTGTCCAAGATGCCCAGGAAAGTGATGGAATCACCACCCTGGAAGTATTCAAAAGGCATGTGGATGTGACACTTGGGGACATCTTTTAATGATGAACATAGCAATACTGAGTTAATGGTTGGACTTAGCCTTAGAATTCTTTTCCAGCCTGCACAATTCTCCGGTGAGACGACCATAACACCTGATTCTCCAATCTGACTTCAGGGAAGCCAGGTTCTTAGGGTGGTGTAAATTATCATGGCTCTGTTTAATTCAGTTAATAAAAAGCATTTGGAAATCTGAGCACATATTTTTATAGAAATGTATTTTTTTTTCTTTTTGAATAGCCAAAGAATTAATAATGAGTTATATATAAAAAAAACAAAACAAAACAAAACAACTTGAAAGATACTTTTAGTACTGCCCAAATTATGAAAGAAAGCTCATTACACTATCATATATTAGTTTTTCATATATAAAGAATATTAATATTTGGCTTGGAGTTTTTTGTTAAGATATGTTTCTGTGATGTATTCCATGTACTCAGGGTGTGACTATAACACTTGAAGGAAGGGTCCACAAATTTCTTCCACTTGCAGTTAGACTGGACTGCACACATTGTCTAAAGATTTTTAGTCAGGCAACACATGTTCTTTTCTCCCACAAAACTTGTAAGAGGAAAGGGGAATGGCCTCAAGTTGCACCAGGGAAGGTTCAGGTTGGATATTAGGAAAAATATCTTCACTGACAGGGTATTCAAGCATTGTAACAGGCTACCCATGGAAGTGATGGAATCACTGTCCCTAAAAGCGCTCAGAAAAGGAGGGGACATGGCACTTGGCACTATGGTTTAGTGCTCAACGTCGGCTGAAAGTCAGACTTAATGGTCTTGGAAATCTTTTCCAGCCTTAATAATTCTATGATTCTGTATTTCCCAATAACAAAAAGATGGATTTAATCAGATTGCTTATCAAACCAAAAGATGAAAAGCAGCTGTGTAGCTGTGCACAATACTCTTAACTCACCTTTGATAAGTTAACCTATAGGTTAGAAGGCTTCTTCCCAAGATGTTTATTCTGGCAACATCATCAAGAAGGAAAGAGAAAGAAAGTTAGTTCCAGACTTATAAGTGTGATGAAAGCACAAAGGTTTCTGGAAAGCAAAAAAAGCAACAGGAAAATTGATAGATTAAAAAATTTCTTAGCCAAAATAATTATCACATACATCTGTTTAGTTCTGTTATTCTCTATGCAAGAAGACACTAGGTTAAAGGATTTTTTAAGTGTAATTTCATTTAAAATATGGTGGGAGATGAGTGTATCAACCACTTCTATAATAAACTTCCATAGTACTTTTTTTCTCACTACTCCCTAGTATGAAGCCCTTTTTTCAAAACCATTTTGTCATTTTAGAAAGAGAAAAATTACACCAAAAACCAAAACACTGGAACATCTTATGAACAGTCAGCAGAGGTGAAAAATCTAATAGACCAAATTTTGGCTAAATGGATAAATTTAGAGAGTAAATTAGTATTAGTGTTTTTGCAAATAACAGAGGGATTATATTTTCCTGCTTTTTATAAATTCAAATGTTAAATTTCTTGAGTGTTTCTGTCAAAGTACAATGGCCCAAAATGCATCTCAAAGTCACTTTTTTTGAAAACAAAGTTCTGTATTGTAGACAATTCCTTCACTGTTCTATATGTATTTTCTTGTATTATAAAATATTTTGTTTGACTTGAAATCACACTATGACAGTAGCTTCTCTATTATTTTTCTACCTCAGCAATATCAAAAAACTCCTCCATAAAGACAATTTTTTCATAGCTGCTGTTAAATAAATGATAGTATTTTCTATTAGATCAGAAACGGAGTCCCTTTAGGGGAAAAAAAAAATCTAGGGGGTAAAGAAAAACAAAAGAAAATAGTAGGAAACATCAAGAAACAAGAAGAGGACAGTCAGTATGGAATTGTCAAGAAGAAATACTCCAAAAACTTTCTGATCCCTTTCTTAATAGAGCAACAGGTCTAATATATAGAACTGGAACAGTAGATGGATTTCTTGATTATAAGGAGCCATTTGGCACATATTCCCATGGTGTTCGATGTGAAAGATTCACCAATAAACCAGTGATTCTACAGGAATATTATGTGAATATCATTTGGTAAAGAAAAAATTGCTCACAGGTCTGAAAAGTTATATTTCTACAACTAAAACTGAATTGCAGCTTTACAGAAGAGACTTCCATACAGTTGTAAAGAGGAAAGGACTTATACATAACATCTCTGAAGTGTGGTCCCTTCCTCTTCATCTTTTATAGCCAGTAGATGGTTACAAACTGTAAGGAAGCCAAAGAGAAATCTAATTTCTTTAATGGTCCCTCATAATAATAAAAACACGTAGTAAATCTTAGATTCTTCTTATTTAACCATAACCATCTAACAGTGAGTTCTGACTTGACAGTTTCCCTGACTTTGCTTAGCACCATATTCGTGAAGTGAACATGACCCTTGAGCTCAGACCAGGCCATTTTTCCTGTTCCTGGAGATGGACAAATTGCTCATTATTACTTTGAAGTTGGAAACCCCAGCAATTCTGATGCCTAAACTGGCTAGTGTAATAGACAGTCTGAAGGCAGGCTGCTTAGCATTTGAAAACCTGAGCCTTGGTGTAAGGAAATCTGAGAAAGGGGTTCTGGGCCTTTTGGAAGCCAGTCACAAAAGACTTCAGTAGTCAAAGTATTGTCATTGATGATTCTCAGAAAGGAAATAATATCTGAAGACAGATATGATAAAAGTTCCCAGTATCTTAGGAATGCCAAAAGACTTTAAACATAGGAAATGCCATAAAATGAAGATCAAAAAATGAATCAGATAATATTTCATGAGAGTACAATAGTAATATAAGGCTGATGAAAATATAAATACAGTAAAATAAAAAAGACTGAAGTATTAAATATCTGATTGAAACTTGAATGGGCTGGGAAGGTTAATGCCTTTGCTCTTTTGGAAGTGACATGATTTTCCTAATGTCCTTGAGTGGTCAGGGCTGCAATTTTATAACTGTTCAGAAAACAGCACTTCTAGGACTAGAATGACCCCTGTGACCATGCCCGCAGGAGTGATTAAATGCTCAAGACAGAAGAAAAGATCTTGCTACTGAATTTGTGACCCCATGAGTTGCAGCACCTGGATTTACTTTGTAGGTATCCTGTTTGAGTATTGACCAAGCCTGACCTCGCTTTTCCTAGGAGACCCTAAGATCATAACTCAAAGCAGTACAGCCACAGGCCATCAGTATCAACACCCAGAGGATTTGACTGCCTTTCTGGTTTTTTCTTGGATGTGTTTTCTTTTTAAAGTTGCACCCCTTTTTATTTACCAAGATACATTATTTCAACTGTTCTTTAGAAAGACCAGCTATAGAAAAAGTAACCTTCCTGTGAATCTTTCAGCTGTAGAAGAGTTTTTACGATAAAAAGAAACATGGTTTCTTAAGTAGTAGGGGATGAAACTGACGTCAGAAAGCATTTAACTCATAGTCATCTTCAACTTTTCTGTAAATTCAGATCTGACTGTATTTAGTAAACTCAAGGACAGCTCATAATTTCTCCCAAGCTGTGAGCTGTTCTGTTTTCCTTAGATTGTTTTTGGTGTTTTTAGTTGTGTTATTCACAGATGCACTTTAAAGAAACTGGGATGAATTTCTAAAAATTCTTGCTGGAAGAAAAAGATTTTCTTAAAAAATATAAAAAGAGAGGGAGAGGTAGTTTTAATTCTTCTTTCTAATTAACCTCTGCGGGCTCTGAGTACACACACAAAAAAGTTGATTCCCCTTTTTAATAAGATAAGCATTATTTTTTCTCTTATTGACTTGTAAACTTAATAAGTAAACCAGACACACTTAGGAGATTATAGAGGTCATTTTCATACCTATTAAATGTCATTCTGTTGCACAAAAATTGACTTTCCTAGATATTACATGACAATCTTTTATGTTTACATTAAGAGAAAGACCAGGTTAAATTATATATTTCACTGTTTTCCCCAAATGCCAAAACACGACAGACCTCTCCTGGAAGCAGATGGACAATAAAAATATGCATTATGAATGTGTTATCTTTCTTGGAATATTTCCTTAGAATCACTTCTCATGGATCCTGCAAATTTTTTGACATTAATGGACTCTGACTGCTTTTCATTGACATAATCATAACTCAAAATTACTTTGTGTTCCTGTCAGTATTATTATTTCCTTGAAATACTAATCTTGCTCCAGCTGTGTTTTACATGTTTAGGCTGATTTGAGCTAGGATATTTTTGCATGTGCATAACAGGCAGTTTATTAGCAAGTGGCATAGAACCACAGACCTGGAAGAGACCGACTCCTGGGCAGTATTATCCATCTCCTACTAACACCGGTTCTAAGAGCTGGCTGTGGACTGTATACAAGCACTGCCAAAAGCAAATGGATGTGATCTCCTCCAGGTTTGGGGGTGGTTTTGCCTAATGGGAAGGGAGAATAGTAATTACTGTTTATGCACAAATACTTGGAGGCCTAGATTAACTTTCTACCTGGGGTCTTTATTAAATGTTAGGAACAGTAAATTTTTGCTCTCCCTGGACTCCTAGGCATAGTGGTTTTTGGTTTTTTTAAATTAGATATGATTTTTCTAGAATATTAATCCAATTATTGTTCCCTTTTCCCTTCAACCATTCTTTCTATTTTTCTCAGTCTCCTTTTCCTCCACCCATCCTTCAATAAAATGCATGTAAGGATTTTCTTCACTTCCTTCCAAGGAAGGAATCAAATTGCTGTGCAAATCACTGAAGCATCACACAAAGAGCTTCCTTTGGGGAGTGGGAGAGGAGGAAAGTCTTTGTGTATTTTATAACAAAGCACATTTCTGAAATCATAACAAATTCACTTTGTTACGAGGCCAACAGGTCTAAGAACAGTCTTTCCACTTAAAGACTCTCGGAAATGCAGAATTCAATAGCTGGTTTGTTTGTTTTTTTCAGTATTATGCATTTTTCCTTTTTCCCTTTTTCTTTTATTTTTTTCCCCTCACAATTCATTCTGTTTTTATTTCTGGAGGAAGGCTGAGCATAAATAAATCATCCTTTCAACTTAGACCTTTGTGAAACTGGCATGTATCTCTTCCTGACATTCTCAGAGGTGCTTGAAACTCATGTTAAATTTCTTCTACAAACAGTAAAGATTTTGGGCAGTTGATTTTTGCTTTGCTTTGGTTTTGTTTTTTGGGGGGTTGGATTGCAAAAGGCTGGTTTTAGTTTTTCTATAAGTATTTTCATTTTTTATTACTATTAATTAAAAGTAAATATATATACATCTCATTGGAGGTGGGTTAAAAATAGAGGGGAGAGGGATGGGAAGCAGGTAATGAAAAAAATGAAATTATTAAGTCTTAAAATGCTCTGGAAATTTCCTGAAAATAGGAAAAGACATGAAAAGACGATAGAATCTAATAGAATTTATAGACAGGTAGCTCCCTTCCTGTGTTCCTGTAGGAGACATGGACTTTATTGTTTCCAATTCCCTGGGGGGAATTAGAGCCAGATGACTACTGGAATTTTATTCAGAAAAAAATGAAGCAAAAATGGAAGAGTTTTGAAAATTAATTAATGGCAAATATTTATGAAATGTTATTTACTACTTTTGGTGCTTATATTGTTTTGTTAATTGTGGATGGAAGGGCTAATTCTTTTTGATTCATTACCAGTGTCAGTCAAGATGAGCTGTTGCATCAGCAGATTAAATATGGTATAAAAGTGAAATGAGTGAAAAATCTGGGTAGCATGAAGCTGGACAAAAGCCAGGAGCATAGGACTGCTCATGAATATCCATTTGAAACCCACAGGTTGATCGTTCTGTAAAATTTAAATTTCATTTAGTTCTGTGATCCTTAAACGTTTAACCCATTTACTTGCATACAATTGTTTATATTTGCCATGGATAATGCATAGCTGATAGCTCCCCTTAATATATTAACTAGAATGGTTATCATCAGCTATTTATACCTGAATCACTGATAATGTCACTGATCAGATTTAGTTTAGATTTTTATTGTTGCATTGAAATAGTAATTAATGGTGGCCAGTACCATAATGCAATTGTCTTCCTTTGCAAATCTACATCCCATCCACTCTTTTCATCCATGCCTGTTACTGGAAAATTTCATTACTGACAGTTTGGATGCTTGTCTCACTACAGAAGTGCCTGTATAACTTTTCTGCTGCTGGCATGTGAAAGTGATTTCTGAAATCCCTTCTGGCCTTAAATACTGTATTACTAATGAGTATTCTGAGTATATATATATATATGTATATAAAATATCATATATATACATATAAAATATAATTATATATATAAAATATATCATCTGATATATTTATATTTATTATATATAAATTATATAATCTATAAAATGTCATGATATATATATTTAATATAATAATATAATGATATTATATTATTATATATTATATATTATAACTTAATAGATGAGATTATATATATTAGTGTTTTCTTCGTCTAGTCTAATCTAGCCTAACCTAGACTATATCAGATGTCATTCAAAACACAATCAGTCAATTTCAACTGAAAGTTGCTCCTGATTTCAAAAAACAAAGATTAAACTAATTCTGGAAGTGGAAATGTATGCTCCTCACGCCCCTTTTTTTCTTCCTGTTTGTGGTCAGGAGCCTTTTAAAAGAGAAATCTTGTAGTATTTCTTAATTATTCCTTGATTATTCCACAAAATTTTATTAGTGTACATATTTAGATAGAATTACAATTTGTTTCTAATTATGTAATTATTTTAAAGCTCTTTGATGTGTCATTAGCACAGTTTATATCATAGAATTATAGATCATCAGTATCAATGATATCAATCATTGAACAAAATTAAGGTCCACAATCTTCATGTAAATAGGGCTCTAAGGCTTCTGAATTTAACCTGTCCTAGTATCACCTGTTCCCTTAACTTTCTACCAGCCTTTTGAACACTGACCCCTTTGCTCATTTGCAAGCTGCCAAGCTTATTCTTATATTAGTAATCACATGCAGAAGTGTCTTACATACAATTACTTAATGGCAATAGTGCAAGGTGAGGAATTAATATCTGTCAGTTCTTTGGGTTAATGGTGAAGAACATTAGGCACATTTTGAGGGAATGAGAAACATTTAGAGTGGAAGGTATATTT
The DNA here is from genome assembly GCF_001522545.3 of Parus major. Taxonomy (NCBI): domain Eukaryota; kingdom Metazoa; phylum Chordata; class Aves; order Passeriformes; family Paridae; genus Parus; species Parus major. The sequence continues at coordinate 82,889,811 of NC_031768.1, forward strand.
GCACTGATGGATGATCCTCCATAGTTAGGGAACCCTCCAAGCCAAAAATAGTTAATGCCTTTCTTGTGAAGGCAGGGTCAGTATACAGGTAAATTCTTGATGAAAATGTAACTAAATGGGTAAGGTAACAATTCAAAGGATAAATTAACAAGTAAATTTCATCTACTTACTAGATTAACAAACTGTCAGGTTAGTGCAAATGAAAGAGTAGATTTGGATGCCATGATGAAAGAGAAACTAGAGCAGGCTTTAAAGTCGCACAATAAGCTATTTGAAATATCAACATATTGTGGAACAACTTACAAATACTAATTTTTCTATAGCCTTTTTTAGCATGGCATCAGTATTTCTCATATTGCCCACATGCAAAAGGAGTTAGGAAAACATCTGCGTCTCTCTTATAAAAAATTTATCAACATTTCTGTGGGGAAGTAATGTTTTACTTGGGATTCATTATTTTACAAAACATAATATTCTGCATGTACTTGTATACCCTGGCAAATCTTATTTACTGGCTAAGTAAATTGTGTGATGGTAAAATTAGGTTTTCAGTGCACAGCTAGACCTGAGTTAGACCTTGCTAAATCAGTGGAAAACTCTAAAATACTTTCCTGTTACTTTAAACTCTTCTGTAATTAGTAAAGCTCAGGATCAAGGATCTCACAGTCTCACAGTTGTTTACATTTCTAGAACAAATTTATTCAGCTGCTGTATCTTAATAGATGAGTTGCTGCTTTTCCTTGCAGCTTTGTTGCAGATTCCTTGTCCTCTGATTATCCACATAGTAAGTAACCTGCTTCTGTTTGGCTGCCAGGGTCACCTCTGGAGTAAGCCAGCATGTTCATTCCACAAAGACAGACAGATATTTGTTCCAAGAGCCTCTCCAGTCAAACAGTCTGCATGACAACTGCAATGTTTGGCTCCCTTCACATAGGAGTCCTCCAGCTCTATCCCAGAAGGACATGGGTACTGAAATATTCAATATGTTTTCCTAGCATGAGAAGGTAATGAACCTCACCTTCAATACCATGCTACAACACATCAGTGAAGCCAATGCAGGAGTGCCATCTCATTGCTCTGAGGACTTTGAACAGAATCATATACAAGAAAAAAAAATTAATCATTTCAGTTAGGCTACTAATTTTTAGTATGAAGTCAAAAACTCATATCCAAATGTTTAAGTACATGGAAACTTTATCTTGGCATTGATGCAGCACAGGCCATTTCAACAGGACAGTGTTTTCCTATTGGTGGAGCCCATGAGACAATAAAGATTGAGCTTTCCTGCCATTATGTGCCTTCACAGAGCCTTGAAAAATGAAATTCCAGTGCTAGCTGACTTTTTGCAATAGGTCTCTGGTAATAACTAGAAAGAAGATTTTTCTGAAAAATAACAATAACAGTAGCAGTAATAAAAATACCACCCCCCCCCATGATATAAATGTAGATGATACCATCATACAAATACATGAAGATGTTAATTCTGAACGAATTTTTCAAGTTTTTATAAGAATCACTAATTAAAAAAATGCAAAGGATTCTATCAAGAAGGTGATGGAAATAGACTTGGAAGCTGAATTTCTTGGGACATTCTCTCACTTAACACTTTTTAATGTTTGTCATTTGACTCCAATCAATATAAATCCAATGACTCCCTCTAATGATTCTTTTATCTAGCTGAAATGTATCTTAAATCAGAGTTTAAAGTTTGCTTTGGCTGGGCTTGGGGAATATAGTGATTTAGGGTTGCAGCTGCCAGAAATTAAGTGAAAGGAAGAAAATGGAGCTTCTTGGCATACTGAATTGGAAGCTCTGACCACTGCTTAAGATCTCTAAGGGTAAGCTGTTATCTTCCAAAAGGAGAGTCCTAAGTCTATTCAGTTGTTTCGGCTTTTAAAACCAGAGATGGTTATATAGTGATTTAAAAAAGTGTACTGAAGCTCAGCATGGTTGAAATGGTAGATATGATACTACACTGAGACTTGAATCAATTTCCTTCATTCTCCTTCACATTACCTGTTGGATATGTTTCTATTTTTATTCTCCCATATCATAAAATGGAGTAAGGCTGGTGTGATCCTAGAAAGTTCATTTATTCTAAATGGAGGGGTTTTTTTTACTTTATAATAAAACCTATGTTTATATAATCTGCAATATGAATTGAGAAAAACTACTGCAAAAAATGATGTAATAATATAAATTGGAAGGAATCTTGTGGTGTCATGTAGTCTAATTCCCTGCTGAAAGCAAGGCCAGTTTGAAAGTTATCTTTTGTTACTTAAGTCCTTGCATTATCTCAGAACTATCTAATCTGTGCATCAATAAAGGCAGGATTTCTGGGGAATAGGAGCTGGGATTACATAAACTAATCCCATTGCCATACATGGGATTTGCAAAGAGGCAAAATTTATAGCAGTGCAACAAATACTTGAGGACCTGACTTGATGGATGCAGAAGTATTCTTTTAACATACTTTTAGCAGAATTACAAATGTTCTTCAGTTACGTTGCCACAGAAGTATTGTAACAATAGAATGATTCTGTATAAAAAGTAGTTCTCATAATCAGGAGGATTTAGTTTCCATCCCTTAATATACTGTGCATTTTTGCCAAACTAATTTTTCTGTCTTCACAATCTGAATCTGTAAGGCATTATCATAAAGGTATAATAGTATATCTCTGGCACTTTCCAATAGCAATAGTGTAGTTACAGGTGGCTGCCTGTGTTGCAGAGAGAGAGATCTGCTGGGAATCTGTTGAGATTCATGCACCTTTATAGCTAAATGCATACCAAACACATCCTGGGTATGGTAGCTCATACCAATACGCTTTTCCTTTGCTGACTTATTCATCACCAGTTCCTAAACTTCTGTGGAGACTTAAAGAGCACTCCTGACCTTTTATTGCCTCAGAGTGTTATATTGAGTGTTACACAGTGTGATATTAATTCAGTGTGATTGTCTCAAAATAATAAAATATGTTCTCGATTGCTGTATGTTCTGAAATATGCACAGAGGTAAATAAGAGGCTTATTATGTTATTTTCAGCCTAACTACCTGGAAAATAGCAATGTCAAAGTAACTTGAGGTATATGCAGAACATACCTTTGACCTCATTAATCTGAAAAATAGCCTAATGTTTTTGAATACAGAAACCTTCATCATCTTGTGTATGTATACAACCAGTCAATCTGTCATGAACTATAACTTTTAATGTACTCATTAAGAAGTATACTTTAGAATTTTTAGGGCTATTCATCAAAGTAAGAAGTATTCTTAAAAGATCATTTAAGGGTTTTTTTGATCCTTCTGAGAAATTCTACTCCAAATTGTTTCACTAAAATGACAGAAAGAACTGAAAATGTCTGCTTACCATGCATGATGCTTACCCTCTAATGATAGTAAAGTTACTAAACATATAACAATTTAGGAGCCAAAGGTCATATTTTGTTCTTCCAACTTGTGGCTGAATGTGAATTATCAGGGATCAAAACCTGATATAGATTAGGCTATTATAGTGAAGCAAGTAAACAAAACAAAGCACAAAGCAACTAAAAGGTAAGCAAACAAGAACTTTGAGTTACTGCACCTTCCTCTGGGCATGAGCTAATCTAGGTTACAATGAGCTTGCCATCATCCATCATTAATAGTTTTAACAACGCTAACAGTGCTGTAGGATTTGGGTAGATATTTTGGTAGATATGTGCACCTAACAGCTAAATTTTAGTGACACCTACTGAATGAAGACACCTCAGTCAGCTTTGTGAAAAAAAAAGAGAAGTTCAGCTTTGTCCAAAGGGAACAGATCAGTTCTCTAAGCAAACGTATGTGTCATTGCGCATAGCAAGAATGGAGTTTACTAAAGTGAATTGTGACATGATATCAACACCTTTTTTGCTCTTTTGCTCTAGAAAATGGCTTAATAAATTAAATTTTTGGGAAAAATCAAACAATAAACCAATCATAGATGAACAAGAAATACTTTCCAAAAGATTTATGTGTCTAGTAGCCAAAGATTATGCACTACATTCTAAGAAAAAAATCAAAACAAAACAAAACAAAACAAGAATTTTCAGAATGAAAACAGGTTCTGTTAAATATATAAAATTGTATTCCTGGTTTTAAAAAACCCAACAGCTACTTGTAAGTATCTTTTTCATTCTTTTCTACGGTAAGCATAGCAATGTTCTTACAGGTTCTGGAAAAACAGACACTACTAAAAATTTAATTTTCTTATTGTAGTTTTAGTCACTGTTGCAGCTCAAATATCCTCTATTTTCCCTTAGAGGTTTTTATTTTACTCTCTTTTTCTCATGTTTAAGAATAATTTCACTTTTAAAGATGGATTTATGACTTGCATTTCAAATATATGTATTTTTTGTGTTGCATATCTGCAAATCCTCATCTTGATCCACTAGTAGAATGACTTCTAAATTATATATGTAAGACATGTCTGTCAGGAGTTCTGCCTGTTTTTATTCTAGTCTTGGCCTTGTGTCTTCTGAGTGATTCTTCTGGGACCTGGGTTTCCACAGGTCACTTTTAGGCTCAGAGGTACTTTTCCTTTCAAATGTAAAGGGAAGAACTGAGCTGTGGAATGAATGTAGATGTGCAGATATTCCCTCTCCAGTATAAGGTTTTTGAAGCCATAGCCAAGAAGATCTTCTGTAGAAAGTAGAATTATTTTTCCAAAATGTGCTTCAAGAAACACTGAGTCTGTAGATAACTTTGCCTTCTCTTCTCCCAGACCAATTAAACTCTGAATTGTAGAAAGAAACGGTGTTCAATCTTCCTTCAGGTCTGTTCCATTTATCTTCCTTCACCATTTCCTAAATCTTTGACTAGATGATGCATCTGTGGACTTCTTCAGAAAGCAGTGATTCCTTGGCAAATCCTGGAATGATACAGTAGACTGCAAGGCAGAAATATGAATTGTAAGAGGCAGAAAGTAAGGGATGAGTATAAAAGATTCAATTTCATAGATCTCAAAAGTCTGCTTTATCTGCTTAATTAATTTGATTTTTCCTTTTTTCCCCAATTTTTATTTGCAGATGTCTCCACTTCCAAATTTCCCTTATTAAGTTTAGAAGGTGAACAAGTGGAAGAGAAACATAATTAAAAATGTTATACTTTCCTTTGTTTCATGCACCAGTCTTTGAGACTGTAGCAAAATCCTGCATCATGCATCTTCTCTGTGGTTCATGGAAACATTCTTAGAACCATAAAGCAAATCTCTTCAAAGTTAGTAGTCAGCTGTCACTTTATTTCCATGCACCATTAATCATTGCCTTGGGGAGGTCCTACCAACCCAACTAATGTTTGACAGCCTTGTGACAGATTTTGTGTAGCTCAGTGTTCCTTCTTAAATTACAAAGGAGATTCAGGGTATTAAAAACTCCAATCTCACTGCTTTGAGCTAGAACAATGTTTCAATTACTTTATAAAATAAATACCAGTTGATAAGAGCAATAAATAAACTGGACATAATTGTTATCTTTTTCTATCTTATTTGAACCATGAATTCCAATTTACCATTGATGTTTTCAAGTTAAACTCGGGAAATGAGAGCATCTTCAGTCACAACTGCTCATGTTCTGTGGCCAGCATGAAGTCTGAAACTCTGTTTTCTTATCTAAAATATGACTGCTGTCTAAGAAAGACTCTTTGACAGCTGTCAGTGAAAATTAAAGGTCCTTGACAACTATGCCCTTGTTTATTTCAGCAGCAGTGCCATGGTTCAAAGAAGATTAGGTGCAGTGAATATGGCTTGAAAATATGACAACTTTGTTAGGATTGCTTCAGATGTCTTAACGGAGGTGAACCAGTGACCTTTAGCCATGAAGACACAATATATTGCTTTCTGTGTACTTGATATGGTTTATTTCAAGTTTGAATGACTGAAGAATAAATCTGTCTGAACGCCTTTATGTGAAACTCCTCTGTGAACTGTAATGAATGTTGTTCACTGTCATAATCTAAGCCAACGGGCTTGAAAACCATGCGCTAATGCATGTTTAGTGACTGCATGAAGCTTTACACTCTGAAAAAAAATTATAGAAGGATCTTACCATAAAAATCAAGGTCCTCTGCATTAACTACAGCCTTTATAACCCTCCTCCACAGGAACACAGAAATCAGGATCCAATTAAGTACTGCAAAATCTATGAACTGGATATTTTGAGCACCAGGTTCTAGTTTTGGCTTTGCAGACTCCCTTAAGCACAAATAAAAGACAGTGTTCTATTACTCAGAATGAATGCATAATTTACAGTTTTGCATTGACTTCATACCTCTTGTTTCCCTCAGTCAAAAGCCTGAACCAGTCTGTGCCTTCTCACAAAAGCTAATGCAGATATATCCATGGAGATGTGGCTAAAGGCAGAAACAAGCCATGACAAAGCATAGCAAGTTTCTTATAGCTCAGTGAACAGTGAGAGGAAGTGAGCATTGATGCTTTTACTCTAACAACATAAAAGAACCTGTATTAATTAAATATTAATTTGATTTTTTTTTTTCATTTTATTACGGTGACATCAAAACTGGCATATTAGATTAATCCTTTCATTTCAAAAGTCTGCTTTATTCAGAAAGGTGTTTTTTTTTTTTTTTCTAACCTCATCTTCACCCTCTTCTTTACAGCCTTTCCAGTTCTCCACTGTTAGCAAGTGTCTGTAGATGCTTCATTGGTCAGAGTCATCCAAAATGTAATTACAATATCCAGTGGGTTTAAACCTAATAATATCTTTCTGAAAATCTCCAAATACAGAATGTCTCAGAATCACAATACATCAAGGTAAATCAGAAAAACACTTCATACAATATATACTGTATATATTTTAGTTTTAGCTATGTATTTTGTCAGCCAGTAACTCTGAATATTTTAAAACTAAGCACATATAAAAATATCCAAACCATTTGTGCAAATTCACAATAGTAAGGAAAGTCACTTTTGAAGGCAAGCCATATTGTTATCTCTACTTTTAACATCATAAAGAGTGGGGTTATATTTCAGGGACATTACATTGAAAGCCTTCTTCAGGCTTTCTCTAAGTATTCTAGAAAAAGCAGTTTAGCAAATGCCTCTCATTCTGAGAATGAAGCTACAAGAAAGTGAGAGGTTATTTGAAATACAGAAAGGACAGGAGTGTTCTCAGCTATTACATTTGAGCTCAAATTAAAAAATGAAATTGTTCAAGTACAGAGATGAATCATATGTCCTGCCGAAAACAAGGCTTCTGCTTAGAGGTATTCATCACATGCTTAGGGATCCTTATAACCAAAATGATGACGAAAGTAGGTTCTCAATACAGTGTATGGATGTATTAGCCCCAAAATACTAAATTGTTTTTCAACGCTCTATTTTCATCTTCAGTACGTACATTGACTGGAGGCAGTAATTTATCATGGACTCAAGATTTATTGTAAGAATATGTGATTCTGCCAGATGATTATTCTGGCCTAAAGTTGTGTGGCTATTAGAATATTCCAGCTTTAGAAGTTTAACTTCATGAGTGTTCACAGACTGAAAAGAATCCCACAGATTTTTCTCTCCTTCACAGACACCTTCCTTGGATGCTCACTCATTCATTGTTTCTATAAAATATCTTTACTGTAAATCTTTGAATAAAAATAACTTTAAATGTTTCTTTACTGGTGTCACTGCCTTTGGTTTTTTTCCTTTCATTTGCTTCTGCACTGCAAAGCAGATAGTACAATTGTTTCAAAGCAATAACTGACATTTCTTTAAATAATCTATAGACAGTTTGTTCATCACCCTACCTACCTACCTTTCTGCAGGGTCCAGGGTAGCTGTGGTATCACCATTGATGGATAGCTTCAAAACCTGACTTGAACATCTGCCTGTTTTTATCAAACAACTGCAATGGCTGTTGTCTGCCACTGATGGTTAAAGATGTATTCATCTACCTCTATGTGACTGACTTAGCCAGGTAATTCAGTTGGTTTTGTCTCCCTGAACTACATCTTACTAGTGAAGAGGGGTGGGATTCATCAGAGCAGTTCACTGAGTTAAATTTTGGACACTAATCTGGAAAACTGAATCCGCTCTTGACCTCTATCCTCTACTGTAGGAATATTAGGCAGGCAAAATATACAACTTAGATCCTTGAAACTTCAGTGTTGTGGATATTTTCTATTCAACTCCATCTATGTAATTATTCAAGATCCCTTGACTCTGTTTTCCTAGGGCAAGGAAACAGCCCCAGGTTGCAGGTCTTCATGGAAAGTGTTACCAAACACTTTCAGGAACAGCTGCCCAGGGAACTGATGGACTCATCATCCCTGGAGGTCTTGAAAAGACATGAGATGTGGCACTCAGGGGCAGGGTTTAGAGGAGGGTTTGGTAGTGTCGGTTTAGCAGCTGGACTTGATGATCTTACCTTTTCCAACCTAAACAATCCTATGATTCTATGATTATGTATAATAAGAACCAGAAATCTACTGCAGAAGTGCCAAGGTTGTCACACCATAAGACTCTCACAGGGTTGACAATAAGTAGCATAAGGAGAATAATTCTGAACATTCAGAAAGAACAATACTTCCTCTTGCTTGTCTTTCCTTGAGTTAGATCTCAGAAAATAAACTTTTGTGTATTTTTTTTGTTTACTTTGTTTAAAAATCTGAAATTCCTGCAGCATCTTGTAAACATCAAAAAAATTCAGGCTTTGTGGTACAGTCCTACTGGTCAGATAGTTTAAGAATTTATAGACTATGGCTTATCTGACCACCTTTTTTTTTGTTTTGTTTTTGAGTGTGTGTTTTTCTTTGTTTTCATTTGGGTATTTTTGTTTATTTGTTTGGGTTTTTCTTGTTTGTTTGTTTTTTTTTCCCAATTGGCACAGTGATTGGTTATCAGACCTTAATCTTTCTAACAGTCAGAGTCATAACACATGGCATAAAATTTCAGTGATATCAAACAGGTTGAAAGAGCAGACCAGAAGTTATCTGCAAGAGGTACAAGAACTTAACACCCCAGGAAAAGTTATGAAAATGAATAAAAATTGTTGCCACTCGCAAATACATTTATCCAGGGATTTGCTACCATGTCAGTATTTGTGGACAAACTGAGAAGCCTTCCAGTTATAAAGCTTTGCTGACTGTGGCATAAAACTTATCTATAAATGTTTTTGCCCAAGTTCTCCTAAACCCTGAAGACAGCACTTTTCCAGATGATGGTGCTTATGCCCTAAAGGAGGCATCCATCATACCATAATAATTCCTGTCTGATTTATTTCTTATTCATCTAGAAATTCATTCAATGTAAACTTCCAAATTTCTGTAAACAAGTTATTATCTTTTAGCCTGTCATGGTAAATTTGTTTCACTTCCCTGGACAATTAGTTAATTTGGACAGTATACATGCTCATAGCCTTTAACATTCAAGAAACAAATATATTTCCTGATTCCCTAAGAGCAACCTCAGAAGCCTATCAGGATTAGCATTTTCTGTCAGCTTTCTTCACATTGACTAAAAATTTCTCTCATATAGTTCCTAAATTTCATATACAAATTGTGAGTACAGCAATATCAGAGTGAAGCATAAATGTCTCTGTGCTGCAGTAATCACTGTGGGTCCTCTCCCATCCCAGTGTGTATCCAGCAGAGCAGAATTTGTGCAGCCACAGGATAAATCATGTTTCCTGTAGAGCAGTCTCCACAGCACAAAACCTCTTTAAAAATATCAGCAGATGAATAATTTGCAGCTTTGCTCTGAAAAAGCCTGCAGTAAATGTCACAACATGCAACCACTGCTTCAAAAATGCATTACAGCATTGCCTGTATTCCCAGCAATTTCCTAAATACCCCAGTGGAAAATGATGTGGGATGCTAATACAGTGGTGTTTCCTTATCAAAGTAGTTCAGTGTCTTCAAGAGTTGCTACATAACTCCCCCAAAACAGAGAGAGATAGAATCTAAATAAGAATTTGAGTCCCTTGATTTCCTCTCTTTCATCTTAATTACAGGGTTTTGTTTCTTTGTTTGTTTGGATTTTTCCTATTTTTTTTTTATGTAAGGATGTGAAAATTTCATGCCAACACTAGTGAGAATTTTGAAAAGCTACACAAGTAGCAGAACTAACAAACGATGATTTCAGGTAGAATTATGTCACAGCTTAGTTGATTTCCCTGTCATCACTACAATATCTCCAGCTTTCTCAGCACCATTTTTCTCTTTTATGTTACCAGTCACTGAATACTTCTGATCCTCAGCAAAGCCCATTGTGTAGTGGCAGAGCAAATGCTATAAAAGGCTGTGACAAATGTATATGTTGATCCATCAGCTTATATAGCTGTATTGACTGGTTTAATAGGAGACCAAAAAAAAAATCTAAGCATTGAGTTCCTTTATCAACTTTTTCATCATTGCAGGCATTTGGAGAGGAATAAAAATAGAGGTAGATGATCTTGTATCTTCTCAACTACACTTTCCTCCCAGACTGAAAATGTATGAATTCTGCACTTTCAGAAATTCATTGAATGGTTTTGGTTGAAAGGAACCTTAAAGATCATCTAGTTCCAAAGCCTCTGCCATGGTCAGGGACACCTCCCACTAGACCAGGTTGTTCAAACTGAGCAAATGTAATAATTCTAGAGAGGAGATGGGTACTGAACAGAAAGTGCAATTGCACAAGTCATATTTCCTTATGAAATATATTGCACAGTAGCAAATACTTGATTAGTTTGTCATCTCCTGTAGCTATTATCATTTATTTTCACTCTAAGTTCAGAGAATTGATCATTGTGAGCTGCACTGCACTAGGAGTTAGACAAGGACTGATGGACAAAAGCCAATTGAATGAGCATCGACAAGGTGAAGTGCCAGGTCCTGCTTTTGGTTCAAAACAGCCCCAGGCAGTGCTAAAGGCTGGGAGCAGAGTGGCTGGAAAGCTCCAGCAGAAAAGGACCTGGGTATGCTGGCCAACAGTAGAAGAACTTAAGCCAGCATTTGCCCAGGTATCCAAAAAAGGGCAATGTCGTTCTGGCCTGTATCAGCAACACTGTGGCCAGTAGGACCAGGGCAATCATCACCTCCATGTACTTGGCACCTTGAGTTCTGTGTTCACTTTGGGGCCCCTCACTCCAAGAAGGACATTGAGGTGCTGGAGTGTGTCCAGAGAAGGGCAGTGGAGCTGGGGAAGGGTCTGGAGCACAAGTCTGATGAGAAGTGGCTGAGGGAGCTCGGGGTGTTTAGCCTGGAGAAAAGGAGGCTCGGGTGGGCCCTTATCACTCTCTATAACTCTCTGGAAGGAGGCTGCAGTGAGGTGGAGGCTGGTCTGTTCTCCCAGGTGACAAGTGATAAGACAACAGGAAATAGCCTCAAACTAGGGGAGGCTTAGATTGGATATGATTAGGAAAAGCTTTTTATTATAAAGCATTAGAACAGAGTGCCCAGGGCAGTGGTGGAGTCACCATCTCTTGAAGTGTTAAAAAAAAATGTGTGGCTATGGCAAGTGGGGACATTGATTGATGGGGAGCATGGTGGTAGTTGTATGTTGGCAATTGGAATAGTGATCCTAAATGTCTTTTTCAGCTTTAGTAATTCTATGACTTCATGATTGTATAAGGAGCACTTTTTTTTCACCAGACATTTCCAAGACATTTGCCTTACTGAGTTTTAAGAGAACTTCCAGGCAATAGTAGGCAAGGAAGAAATCTGAATTAGTGTAGTTGTTTCTATTTCTTCTCTTTAAGAATATGCCTTAGTATTAGCTTAGGATGCCTTGGGGGTTTATTTTCTTTCAGTTTTGCATTCTCTTTTTTTTTGGAAAACCTCTGGGAATTTCACAGCTCACTGCTGATCCTGAAATAGTTCAAACCCACTGCTTTCCACAAGTCCCAGTTCCTAATGCAAACCCTGCCACTTATCCCTGAAGTTCTCACTTATTACATCAGTTTGGCTTTTGACAGGTTTTAGCTGCTGCCAAAGAGCCACTCAGAACTACTTTCAAGTGTGGGTGACATCTAATGGAGAGCATTCAGGAAAGCAGTCGATGCCAGACATCGAGTGCTGTATTTTTGTTATGGCTGTGTTTATTTTGCAGTGAAAGACTGTAACTAAAAGAGAAAATAAAAATGGCAAAAAGTCAGAAAATCTGAGGTTCTTGCCTGCAAACAACTATGTATGTGAGTAGATAAAAGTACATATTAGGTTATGTACTTGCCTAAGAGTACAAAATAAAATACTTGGACTTCAAAGAGAAATCCAACCAGGATACTTGAGGTCAACACTAGGTCTATTACTAGAATGCAAATACTAAAAAAGAGGGGGAAAAGAAAGAATGGAACTTGGATATAACACTTAGTGTAGAAACGTCTTAAAGAAACAATTAGTGTGTTCAATACATTTAACAAGGAACGTTAGAAACTTTCAAGGGAAAAAAAAAGGAAGTTGGAAAACTCATGCAGGTACCAGATGCAGAAGCTATTTAAAGTTAACACACGAAATTTCCTGTATATGAATGCTTATCTGTTTTGCAAATAGATATCCTCAAGGCATGGGACAGATGATGATCTATAAATTATATTTAATTATTGCAAAGATCATTTATGCAAACACACATGTCCTAAGGGAATTTCATCCTTGGTGCCAAAAGGGAGAGACCTTTATGCAAGAGAGGGACCAGATTCATGTCCATGTTCCCTTCTGAGGAGGAATATCTTTCATTGTCATACTGCAGTACTTGGCAGAAGCAACATCACTGTACATGGGAATGCAGCTGAATCCCCAGACCCCATGGTTCAACAGGGCAGCTCTTCCTACACCAGAACAGCCTGTCCTCACACATGTGTCATATTGAGTTATGGCTGTGCAAGCCTTTCCTTGGCAAATATGGGCTGTCCCTTTTCTTTCTTTCCTCAAGCTGTCCCAAAATCAAGCCAGTGTGCTTTGGTGACGGAGAGAAAAGCTAATTCATTCTCTTTCATCAAGTTTATTATTTCAGACTTGAGGGTAATGTGAATTCCACCTGACAGAAAGTGACAGTGGTTGTAGTTTTTCTGGATATTGGTCAGACTTGGACATTGTTCCTCACAGCATCATCTGGATAAGCTGTCCAGCTGCAGGATGAGTGAGTTCACTGTGTGCTGCATGAAGAACAGACTCAAGGGCACAGTCACAGGGTTGTAGTGAGTGGGGGAAATATTTGGTTGATGAACTTGAGGAATAATCAGAACAAAAGTGAAAATTTATTTTACTCTGCTTGAATCTGTATTGCAGGAGGTAGAGCCTTTCAATCTACTGGTAACGTGGCTTCTGAAGTAATTTTCCTTTTGTCTACCCAAGTTACTACTAATCTTTTGCATTTGGTTTCAAATATCTTCCTGTATTTTCTATTATACATTCCTTCAATATAATTTTCATTTCCAAAGCACTAAAGCTCTCAAAAGCCTGCATGGTGTCATTTATTTCTCAGGGCATAAAGAGATATCGAGAGAAATATCTAGAAATAATAATACAATCAATGCTCATCTGGTTATTGGCTCAGACATAAACACAGATGAGTACAAACCTTTGGTGAGCTTTTTTATTGAAGTCCACTGTGTCTCATGTTCTCCCAATTGGTAGTAACCACACACAGTTTCTGAATCTTTTGATACAATGTTCAAACCTAGAAAAGAAGCATATCTACAAGAAATTAATGAACAATATATATATGTTTTTTGGTATAGTAAAGGCTCTTTTAAATTTTACTCTAAGGCTATTGTCTTGTGATTTTATGTTTAGTGTTGTTATGTCCTCAGTGAAAACATCTTTTCCATATCATCTGCAGTTCTTATTATAAGAATGGTGAAGTAGCAGTGAAATGCATGCATCATGCATTTTCTTGGACAAAGATTCCTGCAGTCATACCCTGTCATCTTGCTTTGTGGATGCTGCTTTTATCCCTCTCTTATAAAGGGCATATTTTCCCTCTGTGTATTATGGATACAATCTAAAGCCCACTGAAATGGAAAAACTCTCTCTTGGCTTCACAGAGGTCCTATATCTATAAAGAAAAAAATCAACTACAAAGGAAAATGGCTTTATATGTTCATTTCTGTGCAGATTTAAAAAGTCCACAGCTCCAGATTGTATCTTCATTTTCAGCTGTAGGTGTAAGTTTCAAATTAAATGATATATGCTGCCCTTTTTTATTTACATGGTGAACCTATTTGCTATTTCTGGTCTAAGCTAAGAGACATAGAAAGGACTGAAAAAAAAGCTGTTTACAGAAACTGCTCCTTTGCCTGGGTACCTGGGTACCTTTGCCCATCGCTGCATGTTTATTGGTACAAACTGCTTGGCAGTGTGTTGCTGGGAGTTAGGATCACTAGCAGAAATGAGAGGGTTGGCTCTCATTCATGATGTACTACAACAGAAGTCAGACTCCTCTGCATGTTTTAGTTGATAGGGTAGAAAATTCACTAAATTCTGAAGAATTTTCCCCTAGAAGGTCTACCATAGACAAGGCCCTCCTGGACAGAGGCTGACCAAACTGCTGTGTTTGGACCTCAGTCCACTGTGTAGTTTTCATATTCTCCAGATCCCAGCAGGTTCCAGGAACCATCTCTAGCTGATCTGCAGCCTGTTTTGGGTAGACACATGGGATGCTATCTCTGAATGAGCTAGGATGCTGTCCTCCAGTCCACAAATTTCTCATGTCCAGAAATGTCCACAAAGTCTGTACTGTTTTATTGAATCTCCAATTCTCTGGAAGCTTGAGTTTTTAATGCTTCATCTCTGAACAACTGAAATGGAAAGGACAAGAAGATTTTGCAAAGTTTTCTGAAAAAAACCCTTCTTTTCTTTAAAGCTATCAGAAAATATATACAGATCTGGACAAAAAATGATAAACTCCTTGCCTGCAGTTCCCTGCCTTAATTTCCTTACTGCTGTGAAGTCTTCAGTGGCTGTGACCACAATCCAACAAGCAATCTCTAATATTGCCTATGCAAGTGTCTATTTCTCTAATTCATGGATGCTATCTCCTTTACATAAAGCTCAGCTTTCCTCAGCTAATCTAATAATGAAATAAAAGCCTAATCTGTAAAATCATCTTTATATCACTAGGTCCTACATATTTTTTTCATTTGTTCCTGAGAAATTCTGAGCTTTCTTTTCACTGCTCAACCTCAGAATTTTTTAAGCTCTAATACAAATGCAAAATATGTGCATTACTGGGGGGATTTTCAACTCTCCAGCCCTTCTGGATGTAGTGAGCTTTCATATTTTTACATGGAATTCACCCAGTTTGTAATCCCAAAGTGTTTCTAAGGAATCACTATGGCTTAATACTTAATACCTCACATTACTCCTGGACTTCAGACATCACATAGTCATGATGGAAAACAATGGGTTGCTATAAGACCTGTTCAGGCACTTAAACCATGAATTTACCCAAAATAAATGTCCTAACAAGAAATGATGCATTTGCCCTTTGACTGACTCAGAAATATATTTTATAAAGCTTGCCACAGGTATGAAAATCTAAAATTATATTTTTGGAAGATTTTTTGGTTAAAATAAATCTTAGATATAGGCAAAAGAAGTTGGATGATTTACAATAGTTTCAGATCTAAGTGACAAACGAAAGAAATGGAAAGAAAATTTAAGTGTGATGTCCTGCCAATGATTTTCCAGTTCCCAGACAGGGGTACAGCTGATGTTTTGTTTTGTCTTCAGTGTAGCATTTAGAGCAGGTACCACATAGTTAATTGAAAGAAAAATTTCATCATGATGATGTACTATATATGATATGCTGTATTACATTTATTTAATGAAGTTGTATCTCCTCAGATGCTCGCAAATGCTTTCCATACTATCTGCCCTAATTTATAGCATTAGTAGTTTGTGTAAATTTGCTTTAGAGGACAAAATATAGCATACATTTTTTCCAGAATAGAACTGTGTTGACCTTGGATGGCTTTCAGATTGAAAACATTGATGGCACATCGCCACAGACAATCATCCTTCTATAAAGTATGGGAACACTGGGAAACTTGGAAAAATGCCTTCACAGAAGGAATGCATAAACTTGAGTGGTATCTATTCAAGTTTTACTTCTTTTCACTCCTGCTTTTCCAAAAAATATGAAACCCCTAAGAAGAAAATGAAACTTTCTTTGCCTCTGAAATCTACAAGAGAGTTAAAAGAAATCAACCCACCAGAAAAACAGCTGAGAGAAAGATGGAGTGGCAAATAGGAAAAATGTAAAATTTTAGATAAAAATACTGGAAAAACTGGATTTTGATGGGGTCTTGCTAACATTTTTACTCCCTGATTCTCTTGGCCCATTTCCACAGTGTTCTTGAGGACTGCACCTGCAATTGCTGTTACAGTTACAGCAGAGATCCCTGCTCATGGAGGTACAGTCCCATTTTTTGGGATGTTTTGTAGTTTCATGACTGATAGTGCTGGCACCCTTGTATTGGAGAAACTGATTCACACTGCTAGAGGTTTTTGTATGTCCCATCCACCACCATTTCAGCTGCTTTCAATTCCTGTATGTGTAGCACAGCTCTCAGTGCATGGGCAGATTTCAAGCCAAGACACATCACAATGTCCTGAAGAATGAGCACCCTAAACAAATAGCTTCTGCTCCCCTACAAAACCTCTGTTATTCAGATTTTGTATGAGTAATAGTAGGCTACTCCTTTAGGACATAAGCGTACTGAAAGTTGAATGAAAAAGTACTTCAATCAAATTATATTTAACAGACTAACAACAGAAGGTCAGACAAGCTTGCCTTTGATACTAAAGGATAGCAACTATTCTCCTGGGAGCTGTTCAGTTAGTCAGGAGAGAGCTGCCTCACCCAAGAAGCCTTCCTTCCTTGTTATATCTTTAACAGAACCTCATCTTACATGTTCCTAGATCTAGTGCTGCATCCTGCCTATGTCCACACCTCATATCAACTTTTCCCCATGCCTCAGTTTCCATGCCAAAGAAGCCCAGATCCAAAAGACTTACAAGAGAATTATCATCCTCCAGCAAGACTTCTAACAGAGCAGCATCCCACTGTCTTCAAGGTGTCCTTGATATACAATTACTTTCAGGGAACTTCAGGAGAAATGAGATTAAATAGGTCGTGCTGTGCCTTACCTAATTCTCTGGCTCTGAGCTGGGACACAGATAGTTAAATTCCTGTGTTGGATATCATGCCCTTTGCCCATTTCATTAAAGAGCTAAGCCAGCTGCTTCTCTGCTTAGTTTATATACTATATATAATTTATATACAATTAACTAATGTCATATGTCCTAACAAGAAATGATGCATTTGCCCTTTGACTGTAAAAGGTCACAGGTCTTAAATTTGACTTAAGATAACTAGGCTACTCTATCATTAAATCTTATTGAAGATCTATTTATATTTAATTTAAGGAAGTTGTTAATAGAACTCCTGTGGTTTGGGGGGCTTGGGGTTTTGTTTGTCTGTCTGTTTATTTTCTTGGATTTTTTTATTATTGTTTTTGTTGTGTTGTGGTTTTTATTTCATCAGGGAACCTGCTGCCAAGAATGATTCATTTATCATGAGATCTTTAGAGCAGCAGTGTCTCATTTCTACTCCCTGCCAATCTGCATAAGTCATCTTGCAAGTCACTTGAAGCATGAATCAGTGGGCAATAGGCACTGTAGTGATGCTGTGTGGAAAATAAAAATGTATTGAGCATGTTCAGTGAATGCTTTTCATGGAACTGTGAGCAGACAAATCAGGCAAGACACTTGATTAAACAGCACAAGTGCACTGCAAAGCAAATTATGATAAATTGCTAGTATTGATTACTTTTAACCAGATGGATGAGATTGTCTGGTGTTTAAATTTAGGAATGCAGCCAAAAGATACCTTGACCTCACCTCTGTACTGGGAACCAATACAAAATTAATTGGAGCTGTCGTTCAGGTAGAAGTCACAATTATGTGACAGTTGATTTATTAATTTAAGAGCTAGCTACAAACTAGCATTCTTTACTCATACATGCTTTTAGCAGTTTAGTTTTTTGATGTAGAAAAACCTCCAGGGTGTTGATAGTCATTGTTTAGTGCCTGTAATATAATACATTTTCATTTGAATTAATGCACTTCTGATCAGCAATAAACTGTTTTAGCTTGGGTTTGTGATCACATTTTCCCTTTTTTTTAATTCTGTTTATATTTTGCTAAGTTGCTTGTGCTGCTGGATTCATATGCACGTAACCAGCTGGGACTTGGAGTTCTTCCATAGTGTGGCATTTGCAACAGTCATCTGAATTTGCAAATACAGCATCTTCTGGTACTGTTAATATCACAGATATGTTGCACTCTAAACAAAGCATATACTCCCCTGAATTCTCAGCACTATTGAGCAGCTGTTCCTTTTCTGGTTTTGTCAAAAGAACTGATCTCTTGTGACTGCTGGCTGACTGCCTGGTCAGCGTGGACACAGAAACTTCAGTGTAGGTGGCAGAGCTTACTCTTACAAATCTTTTCCATATGCATGTATGCAAATGCACACACCTAATGTTGTGTTCAAGGGAAAAATTTGGTTTTTTCCAAAGTAATTTCAGTCATTCATAATCGGAATGCAGAGACTCTGCCTTCAGACCAAGAGAATTTCTGGACCTCCACAAACCACATTTTTATTCCCTGCTCATAGGAAAAGAAACTAAAAAAAACCCCAAAACTGAAACAAACCCAGCATTGAAATAAATGATTGTAGAGGGGATCCCACCCTTAAAGTCAGTTCAGTAGAAATCTATAACTAAATTTAAAATTCTAGCTAAAAAAAACATGTCAAAAGAGCACTAAAAAGGAATAAATATTTTCCACCTTCTTTCTCTCAACTCAGTCTTATACTATAATGTATAAACATTGGATCACAGAATCATATTAAAAAAGACTTTTTAGATCATCACCACCCCTTAACCCAACTCTGCCAAGCACTAAACCATGTCCCCAAGCCCCACATCAACATCTTTTTAAATACTCCAAGGATGGTGATTTAACCACTTCCTTGGGATTCCAGTGTTTGACCATTAATTTTTCCTAATATGCGATCTAAACCTCTCCTGGTGCAATTTGAGGCTGTTCCCTCTTGTGTCACTTGTTACCTGGGAGAAGAGATAATCCTGCCTGGCCATCCCCTCCTTTCAGGCAGTTCTAGAGGGAGATAAGGTCTCCCCTCAGCCTCCTTTTCTCCAGGCTAAACACACCCAGCTCCCTCAGCTGCTCCTCATCAGACTTGTTCTCTCTACATAATCTTTACATAATTTAATGCATAAACAGTAGAAAAAACACCAATTAAAATAATGCTACTCCTAGAAAGCTATACCAGGTCTGCCCCTTTTTCGGCTGTACCTCCCCTATTAAAATGCATCACACTTGTATGGGCAAAGAAATAATTCAGATTTTCAAAAAAATTCTGAAAATTCAGATTTTCAAAATCTCCTGACTGTTCTATATGGGGGTGGTGCTGGTTGTGGGTTTTTTTCTTTTTGTGGGGCTTAGTCTTTTTTACCTACTTTTTTCCCTTCCTCTCTTTTTCTCTTCTCTCTTTTGGATCTACTGAAAGTAAAGCTTGGCAATTATACTGCTAAAAGTTGTAGTAATGCAGTATTCAGCCCTCTCCTACTGATAATTTTAAGATTCGACCTCTTGAGAATTGTCAGGGTTAGAAATACACTTTCTGAGCTGGGAATTTTGGCTTTTCAGCCACATAAAGTGCTATGCAGCATTTATTTAGAAACCTGGCAGATGATGAAATATTGAACCTTAAACCAGTAGTGACATCTTGATTTATATTAGAAAGGACTGATCCTTTTCTGTTTCCAATTCCTCTCCAGCATTTTTCTGTTGACTTCTGTATTTACACCAGAAAGATAGACTATAATCTGGTGTAAATGATTTTAAGTGCTTTCTACAGAATTTAAGAAAAAAAAAAACCTTTTTTTTTTTTGACATTCTCATGGAGAGTTTAGTTAGATGCAGGACATCAAGGTAGTCTGGACTTTATAGGCATACGAATACAAATTATTTTTCCAATACCTTTTTTAAAGACTCAATAAAATTTTTTTAAAGCAGATTTTATATAAATTGTGAAGCTTAAGCAAATTGCAGGTTGGCATTATAAAACATTTTACTGGAAGAATTTTGGTCTGGCCAGTGTAATTCACTGGGCCATTTCAAATTTGTTAAAATGAAACTTTTATGTCGTCGCCTAACATTGTCTTCTGTATAAAGAGACAGATCTGTTAAAACAGTTTAAGCTATTTTAGCTTACAAACTACCCTTGTAAAGGATTATAGGCCCTATATATCTGTAGTGAGTGTGATACCGTTTTATTATTTTGAAGCTAATAATTCTGTGAGGGTTTCAGTCTTAGATCTAGGAAAAAATTCACTGTTTAGAAGGTTTTTTTTCCTAAATTCATATAACCCAAGATACTTTTGAGCTACTTTGAAGACTGAATACACATCCCATGTTTCTCTATTTGCAAGTGTGATGGGAAAAAAAACCACCTGATCTGACAACAAAAGAGAGGGAAAAATACTTAAAAACAGCTCTCCAGTTCATGTCCACATCTTTTGATATCGAGTTAATTATATGCTTTCATCTGTTGGATGTATATCTTCACCTTCATAAATTGTTTTTCTTCCCATTTAAGTCTCTTCAATCTGTTCAAGTGTTCATAGGACTCATGGTCTGTTGAGGTCTTTACCACCAAAATTAATAAAAAAATTGTTCACATTGTCTCTATGAATGTGAAATAATGAGCAAGATTACAGCCTGTGTAGCAAGATAAAATTTATTGTAATAGGACCAAACTCATTTATGGTGAATGTCTCATTTATGGTGAATTGGCTTGATTAAATGCTTTTCAAAAATAGCAATGATTTCCTATTGATTCACTGTTTGGAAACATAGTTATAGTAGTAAATAGGAAGAATCTGATGCCAAAGAAATGGTTCTGATAACTCTGAGGGAAAGATATATAAGACGAACTGTCTACATTGTTAAAAGTAGTGATGTGTATCAGAGCTCCCATTTCAGTAATAATTAACATTAATAGACTACAGCAAATGCAATCTTAATTGGCCAAATGGACAAGTGAATACAATTCTGGCCTTTCACACTGAGTTTCAGTCTGTCATAGATATGTTTTATGAATCCAGATCATCTTTGAGAGCATCTTATCTTTGCTGTTGCTATTATCGTAAAGGTTAAGTAATGCCTTCCACCTGCCCTGTCTCTTTTGATACTTCTTGCTCATCTTCAATTTTCTTTGTTTTTTAAATCTTCTTGCGCAGAAAATTGTGTAGCTGATGAGGTCTGGTGTGTGTCATCATCTGCAGGCACATGGCAGAACCAGTCAACGATGGCAGACTCCACAGAAAGTAGCACAATATAGTTTTAGCACATAACTTCGAATTACTTTGTCAAAAATCTATTTGAGAAAGTCAGCCACAGTATGACTTCCAGATAGTTTTGAAATATTAAATCATTTTGACACTCTCTTATACAGAACTACAGACAGGGTCCTCTGTCAGTGGCATTTAACAGACTTTAAGAGGTAGTTCCTTCCCTGGAATGATGGCAAGGAAGGGTCATTTGGACTCAAATATCAAAACAGGTTTCATTCATCCAGCATTATAATTGCATGCTTGTAGTCCTTTCTTATAATCTCTTGAGTACAGAGGGGTCTCAGAAAAAATAATTGAAATCTGTAGAAGCACAATGCTGAACTGAATAATAATGGTACAAAACCATCTAATAAAGGGAAGGGTCAGATCCATTCAAGTAGGCTTTGAACATTTTTAGCAGTGAAAACTCAGTACTCTCTAAGGACAGAGATAATCATCAGAAATGGCAGAGGTCTTGAGAAATGTTTACTTGTTGTTTGCATTTAATGTGGGTTTGTGCAGTTATATGTTTAATATAAGGCAAGGTCTCTGCCCTGAGGTCTGTGCCATCTGCTTTTCCTGTGTTTGTTCATGGAAACATCTGAACTGTCTCCTCCAGCAACCAATGCCAAGGAAAAGTGTATACAGGCTGACCTTCAGCTGTGCTCCACTCATTATTTCCTCTCCCATTTTTATCCCTGCCATTTGCTGAAGCACCAGATATCATCTGGATGCTCCAGGAAGATTTCAACCAAAGAGGCTAGGTGAAAATACTGGCAATGACTTTGCTCAGAATTGCCATTTTCCATATTTTAGATAAAATGCTAAAAGGTGAATGTTTTTGATTTGAAAATATTCCAGTGCTTTTTATGAAACAAGGTCTCAGTATAGGTGCTGCAGTACATGGCATCTCTTGTGGGTTCCAGAGTATCGGATCCCTTTCTTTTCTGAGAACCTAAAAATGGCTGTCTTTAGATAAGTGATCAAATTCAGACACAATTAGTGTGACAAGTCACCATATACTTTTTATTTGATTTGAGCTATTTGAATTTATTACAATATTGCTGAAGTGAAGGCCTAGAACTTCAGATTTGCCATAGTCCAATAAATTCTGTCCAGGATCTTTTACAAATTGTACCCACGGGTGGTACAATGTTTAATATCAAATTTATTTTTTTAAAGGTAGTTGTAGTTACAAAGGATTTCTGATTTAGCAACAATGCTGAAAAAATTGTTTCATAACATCACGCACATTTCTATCAAAATTTCACACTGATCACTAAAACTTCGACAACTGGTACATATGGATTTTTTTTTAAAGCTTTTTATCTTTTTAATGGGAAGTATCATCAAGATAAAACCTTGATGTATTAAGTTTTTTTCTGAAAATTATTTTTATAAAGAAATTCATATTCAGTTGCAACTTCCTGATGCAACCAAACTAAACACGTGAGCCTTCACAATGATTTTGCTGTAGAGCTTTAATAATTTATAAGAAATATTTGAAATCCATTTTTACAACTATGTTAAGTATAAGTAAAATAGAAAATATCTTTATACATTATTTTTAAATACTTTTATTCTTTTTGCTAATTGAAAAATAAAGATTTGAAGCTTATCTGTTTGCTTTCAGAGATGAAGGAGTTTGTATGTAAAATTCTACCAGTAACAACTTGGCCTGTGATCCTGTAGTGTCTTTAAATGCAAGATTTCTAATACTGTAGGGAAATAACTTAAAAAGAAAACCTCAGTAAAAGGAGACGAAAACCTGTGCTGCATGTCTTTATCCTTAATAAATGTACTACTTCAGAGAGTATCTTCTGGGGACCTGCTGACAGTTTTTATGTGAGATAATTGCAGATCAGAAGGTATTATGCTGTTAACTTCAGCAGAGGGATTTTCTGTTTATTGATGTGGCTGGTAACACAGTCATAATAAAAGGTTATATGAAACTTCTCACTTTACCTTTCTATTTTATAGAATCATAGAATCATAAAAGACTTGGGTTGGAAGGGGCGTTAAAAATCACCTGGCTCCAACCTTCCTGCCAAGGGTGGTGATGCCACCCACTATTTCAGCTTGGTATTTTTATTTTTTCAAATGCTGTTTGCTTGAATTTCATCCTCGTGGGCATCTACTATGAACTTTTTTATCTGCAGACATCTCTTTATCAGGTTCATTAAAAGTCTGATGCAGTTAATGATATAAGTGATATATGTCCCAATTGTATCTCAATTTGATACAGTCCTATCCATACATAGAGAATATGCAAGACATAGATGGAGAGAACATGCAAGGAAAGATCTGTTTTAGGCTGCAGGACGGGATTTGCCAATCATTTGCCTGTATCCTATGTTCTGGCTTTTTTATGGCACCAAGGAAAAACAATCAAGTCTGATATGAGTATAGAAGAAGATCTAGAATTAAAGCCAAACATGCCCCACATGTGCAGTCAGGGTTGGGATAGGATGGCTGATGGAAAGTTATGATTGTAATTTATGGAAGCAGAAATCATTGACAACTGCTGCTGAAGTTAATGGGATTGTCACCATGAATGCATAATGCTCTGAACAGAATGGAATATTCTAAACCAAACCAAAATATAGATAAGGAGAATGAATTGCTAAATTGTCTATTTTGATTTTATGTCTTCTTGTTGTTGTTGGAGTTTGGTTTTTGGGTTTTTTTGTATGCCACCACTCAAGATGAGCTGGGGAAATATTTTCATTACTGCTGATATTCCTTTCTGCAACTGCAGTAGTGAACACCACTGGGAAAGAAATTGCTGTCCTCTAAACCACTTTGAATAATGTGAAATAAGCAAGCTGAATGACATTTAAAGCTTTTGCTTTGCTGTTTCTGAAGTACAGCTATTTTTCCGACATGTCTGAAATGATTAGGAATGGGGTTGTGGAAAAAGAATGTAATTCTTTCGTTTCAGAGAAACTGATTTTACTGATTCTTTACAATACACTTTACAACACATTCAGTGGAAATACAGAATGTCAAAGTGAAAATCCTAAAACATTATCAAAATTTCTTTGATTAGTCCTTTGTCAGCAAAGTGTTAATGCTATATAGGAAATCAAATTATTCTTAAAATATTTTACTCCCAGCAGAGATGTTGCATCCAACTGAATACAGTCCAGATAGGTGAAGATTTCCAGGAAACTCTAGATGATATTCACAACCAGATGTTCACCTGGCTTCTCATTTTCTCCCAGAACATGACCGAAAGTTTGCTGGAAAATCTTAACCCAGTGTTGGTAGAAACACGTAGGAAAATATGCAAAACATTTTCAATCTTTTGTTTATATCCATTTATGAGAATATGCAGTGAGAATAGGTGACCAAAAATATGCTTGCATTTGTATTTCAATCTTTTGTTTATATCCATTTATGAGAATATGCTGTGAGAATAGGTGACCAAAAATATGTTTGCATTTGTATTCCATGAGCTTCATACTTTGTTTTTACTTGTGAGGCTCAGTGGAAGGGAATGAAGACTGCATCCTGAGTCTACAAGATGATCTAATCAATGCTAGATGAAGAAAGCTGTAAATATACAGGTTAAAAATGGCCATGCAGGTTCATTTGATGGCCAGTACTTGAGGAAAATTGTGTGTGAATACTTTCAGTCAGTGTATGCAACATTTGTGATAAGCTGATGTATCAATGGTTATTGTCGAATGATTGCATTTCTTTTCTGAATTTCAGTTTTTTCTGCACAGGAAGAATTTTTATTTTTATTTTATTATCTGGAAGCTGATGCTTATAATTATTTTTGTGGAAACATAGGGTATTGATCTGTTATTTAAATTTGTACAGTGTTTTGTGGACAAAGCTGAAGTTACAGCAGCTTCTTTCCCCTCTGTGACTGAAGAAGTTAAACAAGTACTCAGAAAAAGTAGAGACACTGAAACATTCTATTACCACAGAGCCCATATCCTCGTGGTATAACAAGGAGCTGACCCTGAAAATTTGGCAGAAGTTCATTGCAACCACTCTGCCTAATACCATAGAAAAATAAAGGATGATGTATTTTTTATAGAACACTATTCCAGGGTTATATTGATTTAAACTAGAGGAGGTAAAGTGTATAGGAAATGAGACATGCTAGTGACTCAGCATTTTAAATCTAAGCATTGTAAATAAAGGTAAGAAAGGGAGGAAAGGAAAAGAATGCAGTTGTGAGCTACAAGGCAGAAAAACTAGCCAAGAATTTTCCAAAACCTCACCATTAAGACTAGATAGGTTTGCTGGAAATCCCATCCAGATATGTCCATTTATATCTTAACTTGATATTTCTCTTTTCAGAGGACTGGATGAAATTTTGCAATGAGACTTCTCAGGTTAGGTTGATGACTAGTTTGACAGTTGCAAAAGCTGACTTGGTTAGGGAGAAACTGCTGTTATTTATTTATATAAAACTATGTAACTTAAGGTGAGAGAATTTTGTTTCTCTAATGCAATTGCTGCTAAAATAATAGAAATAAATTTTAGTCTTACATGATAGTTTAACTGATATTCACAAGAGCCTGACTGAAACCTCCTTGAAGAAGGAAAAATTAGTTTTAGATTTTTCTGCCGTTTTACTACCTAATTGCTGAAAACACTTCAGTGTCATATTACAGTGTAATTATGGTTGCTATTTCTTAAGTTAACAGTCTTTATACTTCTGTGAAAAGAAAAACAAACCCAAAATTGAAAAAGCAATGAGAAAAAATTATTGTATATAATATATGTATTGTATATATTATAATACATGTATTGTACATGTTATTATATATATAATGTATATTGCACATTGTATGTGCATCTATTAATTTATCTGAATACGAATGTTGAGTGGCAAGATTTGTTACTTCCAATGAAAATCAAGAATGGAAATAAGAAACTTATAAATAATATATTTAAAAACTGAATATTTCATCCACACATGTACCAAAAATAACAGAATCATAGAAAAGTAGATGATGGAAGGTACCTTAAAGATCATTTAGTTTCAAACACTCTGCCAAGAGCAGGGAAGCCTTCTATTGGGTCAAGTTACTCAGAGCCCCATTCAACCTGGCTTTGAACACTCCATGGCTGTGGCACCTCCAGATTCCCAGCGTAACCTGGGCACATGTAAGGAACTTTTTATTCTTCTCCCTATTGATCTCATGGCAAGTTTTACTGAGATTCTCCACAAATGCACATAGGCTTTCTCACTTGCTTTCTCCACATGGGCTTTATCTAGTGTATCACTGAATTTTCTAATAAAAAAATTAAAATAATAAAATAATAATATATAATTAATAATTAATAAAGTAAATATATAAATAATAAAATAATAAAAATTCAGTTTCATCTGAAGAAAATCAGATGGGTGGGATTAACTGAGGAAGTTTCAAACTTCATAACTTGACTCCAGTCACTGAAAATATTGACCAGAATCATTATTCATAGGTACATCATGGAAGTCCAGTTATTCTTAGCTGGGGAATATAGCTTCACTGAAGACAGTGCCAGTGTGTCACTTTATACACATTGAAGTTTTGGACAGAATAAACATGAAAGTTTTTGAAACTCAGTGTCATTCTACCTGGAATTAGGCAAGATAATGAACAGCCTCTGGTACTTTTCAGTTAGTTTTTTAAAATGGAAGATCTGTGACAAATAGATCTGAAGGCTCAAAGAACTGGAGACCTCCAGGTGAACTTCAGGTTTCTTTGTCACACAGCACATGCAGCACACAAATAAACTAATGTGACCCATTTAGCAATGCAAAAGTTTGGAAATCAACTTTGAGGGAAGAATTAACACATAGTGCAGAATGACTTTCCTCCATTTTGACACAGATATGCATTGAACTAGAACACAGTATTAGTTTTTATTGAATGTGAAAAGCGAGTAACATTTAGCTTCTTTATAGAAGGCGTGAAAAGGTCAGCTGGAAGTTTTATTGATGGTATTTAGAGGAGAAGTTTGCTTGCTGTAATGCAAAATTAGAACTTATTAGGACAGAGGAAATTGTATTAAAAAAACAACTCCTGTTCCATAGACAATTGCATTCTAATCCCTCTGGGTAATTATGCTACTGTCCAGTGCTCTATGCTTATGTTTCAGGAGAAAAATTTCTAAGGACACCTCTTAGAATTAATCCAATACCCAAGCTTCATCTGCTACACAGTACTGATTTGGTTTTAAAGGACAATACATTCCTATAGGTGTCCATAAACAAACAAACAAAAAAAAAAGACCAAACACATTTATATGCTTATCAATTATTAGGCGCTTATTCTTACTGTCTTAAACGTCTCTTAGAAATAGAAATTTTAAGTGTAGCATTCTAAGATTCAGCAATTTATCATCTTTGGGAACTGCACTTTATGTTCATTATAGCCTCAGTATAAATGTACATCATTAAGCCCACCTGACAATTAACTTCCAACAGTTATTCTCTAAAAGATAGATTCAGTTTAGTAAAAAGAATCATGAGCACTACAAATGTCTGGTCTAATGGGCATTACTAATTATTATGAATACAGTTAATAATCATAGTCACGTTTGAAGTGATTTTCAATAAAAGTATTATGAAATGTTTGTCTCTGTCAGCCTTTGTGAGGCAAGAATATTAAATGATTTATTGTTAAATAATGGTACATATAAGTCAAGGACTGGTTATGGTAAAAAAGTGTGACATACGGAGAAATGGAAATGAGGTAAGAGAAGTGATTAAGGCATTGGTCTTGTCATTAAGAGACCAGCAGCTGTATATGGTTATTGGTGTGAGTTTGCGTGCTTAACTTCATTGTCTCTGCTCTCTTGTTGCAAAATGGAAATCATTATTTACTATATTAGTAGCATATTAATATATGGAGCTGTACTGAGTACAGGAAGTAGGAAGATATGAATATACTTTGCCTCATAATCTGCAAAAATCTGTGTGAGGAACCTGAACCCCTTCCTTCAGGGCTCCATTGACAGCAGCATGAATTATTTTGTTCTGCTACTTAATTTTCTTTTTAAACACTCTCTCATTCTATAACTTCACCCTGCTTTAATTTTACTGTCTTACTCAGGCTCAGAAAAGTCTAACTTGTAAGCATGTTAATCTCTCCTTCATGAGTGGAGCACCTTATTGTTGACATTTTGAGATTTGTTAAAACTCAGTTCCAGCCTCACTGGTTGCTAATCTTGCTGGCCTCACCAGCCACCAATAACTGTTTTCTATGAATTCTGTATTTTACCTGCTCCCACACTGCTGTCCCCAATACTCCTTGGTTCTTGCTGGGTTTGCCAGTCTTGGTTCATCAGTAGCTTTCTGCATAAAAACTCCTCAAAGACAGGCTCAGCTCCAGGCTGTTTCAGGAAAACAAGAAAACTAAATACTTTAAAAACTTAAATTTCCATTATATAATTTTTTAAAACTTACATCCATAAAGAGAGTGGAAATTTTTAACAATACTGATTTCTCATGTTTAATCAAAAAATTAGAAAAATTCATTCCTACAGTTGGAGCATTCTTATTAGATTTTCATGAACGATGCACATTGATGATAAAAGGTAGTACCTTGATATTGAATTTTCTACTTTGACTGTAGCGATAGGCTTTCACATTGCCCTATGTGTCATGTCAGACTAAAAACCACAGCTACATCCAAACCTGTTTTTTTACTGAGGCTATGCTGAGAAAACATACTTGGGTTTTTTGAGTATGTAAATGGGGTTTTTTTAATTTTATATTTTTCTATATTTATATTATATTTAAGTTTTATTTTATTAGAAAAATACTTGGAAGACATATAAATTTTCTTTCAATTTGGAGCTGTCAGTACATAATATGCTGTAGGAAATAGACACAGGCAATACACTTGGACCAGAAAAAGGGCTGACAAACCTAAAGTACTTAATGTACAGTTTGATAGAGAATGTGATCTTGAAACTCTGAAGACTGAGATAATTGAAGCACTAAAAACTATTGTTAGTCCAAATATAATTTTCTCTCTTTTTCTAGCTGGGATACCAGAGGCAATTTAGCTAAACTAAATGATCCCATGTCCCAAAACACTTTTACAGGCTCTAATTTCATTGGGTGAGGTATCACACAGATATCCTATTGCTTCTTCTGGCTGAGCTAGTTCAGAAGCCATCCAGGTATCTCTCTCTGGGACTGTGTTATGACCAGGGGCAAGATGCTGCTTTTTCCTCTTTCTCTATATGTATATATGTCAGAGTTAGTGCTGATTAAAACTAGTCAGGATTTCTTCTGAAGCATTCAGAGGCTTTAAAGATCAGGCCACACAATTGCAGTTAATTTCAGCATTTTGCACAATTTACACTGATATGGTCCTAGCAGGATGAAATTCATAATGAGTCCATATTCCTCTACACAGCTGAGATGCAATTTATGCATTTTCAGTAAATTTTGCACCTTTTCATTATTATTAAATGTGACATTTGAAAAAGCCTGATGATGAAAAATCTTCTTCTCTCTTCCGAGAAGCTGAGTGGAAGGACATGTTGGCCTGGGTTATTACTGAAGCTTTCAGCATTAATTTACATCATTTTCAAGTGCTTTTGGGACACTTTTCTCGCCATATAATTCCTGCTTTCCCTATTTGACTCCAGGCTCTCTCCTGGTCATGGTGACTGATTTGAAACCACTTAGCTTGTGCTTGATGCAAGGGACATCATGTACCCAAGCCAGCTTTCCTGCCGTTTAAAGAATTTGTCTTTTTCTATCTAACTTTGTTCCTTTCTTTTAAAGATAAGTAATTTCCTCCCCATCCCGCAAAGCAAAATTTACTTAAAAACCATTAAAAACCCCAATACTCTGAGCTTTGTGCATAGATTGAAATAATGACTTTACACATCACACATGAAGTTTTCTTGAAATATATTGTGTCACAATGGAGAGCTTTTAAAAACATTTTTCATAGGCTAGACTCATATCCAATATGGGCTCTTACCTGTTGCTGGTTAAAGGAGTTGTGTAATGAGGCTAAAATATAATGATTATTTCCTTTAATATTATCAGCAAATATATGTTCTGTCTCAAATAGTATTTAAGATACATACTCTATCTGCTTCATCTGATGTTGCTGTTCTCAAAACTGTACTCTTAGAAGAAGTGATTTTCAAATTCCTAGTTGGCATGGATGAAAATTGTTTCATTGATTTCAGGAAAAATAGGGTTGCCAGTGCCACCTGGGAATCTGGCCCATCCAGCTGTGCTATGACATTTAGGAAGAAGCAAACACACTCACAAGACTCTTTAGACTGTCTTGACTTAGCAATCAAAAGTTTTACTTGAATTTCTAGGACAGATGTTCAAAATAGCAATCACTTTCCTGTTTTGGAATGAAATAGAGATTAAGATAAGATACCCTGAACAATTATTTCCTAAATATATAGAGTCCAGAGGAGGCCATTAATTTGATCACAGGGGTGGAACTCCTCTCTTATTAGGACAGACTGAGATGGTTGTGGTTGTTCAGTTTGGAGGAGAGAACACTCCTGGCAAACCTTAGAGAACCTTCCAGTACCTGAACAGGGCTACAAGAGGGCTGGAGAGGGACTGTTCATGAGGATATGTAGTGATAGGACAAGGGGGAATGGCATTAAACTCAAGAGGGGTATATTTAGATTAGATATTTGGAAGAATTTGCTGTGAGGGTGGTGAGTCACTGACACCAGGCTGCCCAGAGAAGCTGGGGACTCCCTGTCTCAGGAGGAGTTCAGGAGCAGTCTGGGTGGGTCTTTGGGTAACCTGGTCTAGTGGATGGTTTGTCCCCCATGGCAAGAGGAGATGGAACTAGGTGATCTTTAAGGTCCCTTCCAACCCAAACCATTCCATGATTCTAGGAAAATAAAATATAATAAAATCATTTTAGTCTAACAGTGCAGTTTTGTCTGATGTAATGGATGTGAAGTTTATCTCACCTTTGTGCAGGACTGGTAGAACTGTGTTCATTTCCCAGCCAGGTCACGTATATTTTTTTTTATGTTTCTTTCACATCCTCATTTTACATGACTATAACTATAGTCATACCATACAAGGATAAAGAAAGGTGTTACAAATTACATATAAACAGATACCTGCTGTGAAATTGTGGTCACAGATAAACCAAGTAGAGAAAACCTCCAGTAGTTTGGCAAAGGTTCAGTCTTAAGAACCTAAGAAATATCAGTCCTGAGGCCTTGCAAACTCTCCACAAATCTTATGAATAATCAAACTTCTATAAAACAGAGCTGCAGGATTCCAAGAACTATCAGCATCTGGTTTCTATAATTAATTTATATAGAAATATCTTTGCTTCTAATTAACTAAAAATTAACTGAAGCACCCAGATCATAAAATTCTACGTTATATGAGGAAGAAAAAAAAGCTCTAGTGAATAGATAATGGAATACAGTTTTAATATTGTACTATATACTGGTTTTTTTAAAGTCTATTTTGTAGCTCTGGATGAGTCATATCCTTAATTTTAACAGTTGTGAAATCTGGAAGTGCAAGAGATGTGAGGCTGTGACAATTCCCTGTTCCCAGCTCCAAGAATCAAGCTGTGTGTATTCCCTGTAGGCACACATGCAAACACATGTATGCAATACACACAAAAATGCACCCATGACCAGGCACACAGGCAACACTCAGCACTCACACAAACACAAACAATACCAACAGCCTCATTCTGTTCCTTGATGTGTCCAGTCAGGGTGCAGATGTGTTAGAGAGAAATACATACATACATACATACATACATACATACATACATACATATATATATATAGAGACAGAGAGAGAGAGGGAGGCTTTTGATGTGGTGCCTCCCAGAAGCTGGGCTCAGACCACCTGTCAGCCCCATAGCAGTACCTAGGCTCCTCTTTTCTTGGCACTTAAATGGACAAATATTTGATGGTGTAGCCCCACTCCAGCTCCTGGTATAGATCCTTCCATTCACACTCAAAAATTCTTCATGGGAAAAAATTACAGTGTTATGCATTTTGGCCTCATGTAAGTTCCCAATTGTATCAATAGTTCTATAATTTTATGCATAAGTAGTTGCCTTCAAACTTATTATTTGTTATTTGTCTTGCAATATAGAAATAGATACATGGGTGAGTCTTTCATCTTGTCATTATTGCTTCAGTCTCACACCCCAGCAGAGGGAACTGAGATGCCATTTGATAAGATGCAGGTAACTCAGGTGTTGAGCAGTATGATCAGGCTGGGTTAGGGTGAGTGAATGGAAGGAGATGAAGACCTGGATAATAACAAAAATGAGTAAAGAAAAAAATTAGCTTTGTTATCAGGTGTAGGTGCTGGTGGATAATATAAAATGGCACTTATCAGGGTAAAAGTCATGCTATCCACTATAGCAGTCAGCATCATTCTTTTGAGATGGCAAATCTGCTTTCAATAAATAAAATGTTAGAAGGGTCCATTTTATTTAACATTAAATACATTGTGGTCAAGTCATTAAAGACCGATAAGATATAAAATTGCCATTAAAAATTCACATTTCTACTCTTAAAAAAACTGTATGTTATCTCTAGAGACTCAAAAATAGATTATAATTTCTTAACTGGGTTTATTTACAGTTGGCATATTAAATATCTGTAAGCCCCTGTGTAATAAAGTAGTTGCCCTCTTAATTGCTTCTGATTATAAGGTCAAGTATGCATTTTATCAAAATTTACTTCTACCTCCCATGGTCTGAGATTTCCCCATGTTATAGAATGTTAATTGCAGCAAAAGTGGTTGGCCTGAAGCTGAAGATATAGAAAACACACTTGTCAAAAGAATTAATCTTACACTGGTCAAACCATCCTTCTCCCATTATTTTTTGTTGTTACTCACTTTAGATCTTTTTCACCCACCTAAATCCCAGTGTACTACAATGTCTGACCCTTGACCTACAGGGTCAGAAGTAGCATAAAAGGTTTGACCTATCCAATCTCAATTTTTGTGTTGAGTTTTTTTAAATGTTCTTATTTTGATTGTCATATTAATCACCTGTCAATGAGCATTTCTTAGCTTTGAAAGGAACGGTGTCCATTTCCTTCAGTTCAATAATCTGAAACTGCCAACAGTGAGCTGTTCACTCACTGTGAATAAACTCAATTGTATTTGTCATTTCTGAGCTTGCTGATGGTTTCTCTCCCTAGCAAAGTGCAATCTTTTGTGATAGAGGAAATATTGTGTATTTAACTGTATATTGGGCTTTGCAGTTTTCTTTTCATGAGTAGGTTGATTATTGATGTACATCTCACGAACGAGGAGGAAAGTCTGTGTTTATTAATGATTCCAGAAAGAAGGAACAATACCTTATACAAGGCCTTTCACATAAATGCTGCTTATTAGAAGATTTTCAGTTTTTCTTCAGCTTAATTCTTCACAGCTTCTACTACCACTACATCCAATTAAATAAGATAGTAACCCAGTAGAAGAGCTTTTTTTTCTTTAACCTTAGAATTGCTAGAAGATTAGGAAAGATATGTGAATTTATCTGTTGGCATATAAAATTGTTTTTCCCAGTTAGAGCTGGATGCTTCAACTCCCAACCAATGAAAAATGTCAGATGTCTATCAAGTTTTGAAGGACATATTCTGATTCTAAAATAGAGCCTTTGCCAAGATTTTGCTGAAAAGTGAATGCCTTAAGTTAGTATCATTGATTTAACACAGTTATTAACCATCTGCTTGGTTCTCAGTGACCAAATAACAGCAGCTTCAATCATGTTTGTTTCAATAATAGAGCTTGAAATAGTAATAATGAATTTATTATTAATAACAATATTAATAATGATATTATTGTTGCTATTATTGCTATTATTCCTATTATTGCTATTATTGCTATTATTGTTATTATTATTATTAAAATCCCCCAGCAACAGAGAGCTAGAAGAGAGAGAAATGATCACTGGAGGCCTACTTTGTTTTACTGTGCAAATATGTCTGATATAGTAGCTAAAAGACCAGGATAGGCTAACATGAAATATAACACAAATGCATTTCAGGTTATATTATATCTGGATATATTAGAATAATGTGTGGGGTTTTTTTAAGCTGAATTTACTTCAGAATCATGTCATAGATTGAAACATTGACATATGCTATTTTTTAGGTTCCACTTGTCATTTGTCGTGTATGTTTTAAAGAAAACAGCTGCATGTGGAACCTTAAAAGAGATTAGAAGGGCCCTGAAAGAATTTTATCACTTAGGCTGAAGTCTAACTGACAGATTAGGATCCAGGTGATGGAAGGGATGCAACATTCCTGCAGCTGGAGAATCCAGTCTTCCAGAGGATCATAGACATAATGACATTGCCAGCAGTACATCTTTCACAGTCTCAAGGATGAGTGTCTTTTGAAATAGAACTAAATATGACATTCTCTAACTAAGAATTTGTAGTGTAGGGTTATTGGTACATATGTAATCAAAATACAAAGAAACAAAATGCAAAGCTATGGTAAATTTGGGATAAAATGCTCCTTGCATGTCAGTATCTCAAGACAAAAGTGAAGACCTTTCAGGGTCTTATATCAGCATAAATAACCCAGAGAAGCTGTGGATGTCCCAGACCTGGCAGTGTTCAAGGCCAGGCTGGGTGGGACTTTGAGCAGCCTGGTCTGATGGAAGGTGTCCCTGCCCATGGCAGGAGAGCTGGAACCAGATGTCTTTAAGGTCCCCTCCAACCCAAACTCTTTTGTGATCCTAAGATCCTTTTCATTTAATGTAAGAATATGAGCTACTGTTTCTTAGTCTCTTTTGTGGTTTGCCCAAGAAAGAATAGCTCTTGGGAAAACAATATTAAAAATCCTTAAGGTCATAGTCACCAGCTGCAAAATATGCACAAGAAGAGGTAGGACTCATGAATCAGGACTAGGAATAAGAAAGCAGCAGCGTACATCAGTATTCTCTCCTGCACTCAGACAAAGCAAACAAAGCTAAATAATTCAGTGAACTTCTTTCACCAGCTACTGTAGTTACATACAGATTGTTATCTCAAAGGGAAGAACACAGGGTGGAGGGAAAGCAGGGTGAAATGTTAAATACATACTTTAGTGTATTGATATGGATAAAAAAAGATGTGACAGGCCTAGTATGCAAGGTCAGAAATGATGCAAAAAAGATCACCCCCAAGGAGACTGCTGAGCCTGACTCTAGCCAGTCACCTGTTCAGAAACACTGCTGGGTATTTTGTTTATAAAATAGCTGAGATAATAAACAGTATTATGTCCCAAAGATGAATTCTCACACACTGATGCTGAGAACAAAGAGAATTTCAAATTCTGAGACCACAGTTGTGTTTCTGATGAGATTAATGATAGCTAAGAAATGATAATAAAAATAGCCTAGGAATCTGACTGATAAAAGTTTTGTCTGTTTCTTTTATATGTTTAGTTCATTTAGCACTGCTGGCAATCTGCTCTTTTGACCCTGCTGAGATATTTGCAGACTGAGCTCAAAAGAAGAAACATCTGCTGATTTGATCAGAAGAGCATATGGTTAGAAAATTAAGATGTGGAACTGTAAAGTAGTAATAGGAAAGAAAAAAGATTGTGGTTTAGTCAGAAATGAAAAGTTTATAAGGTTCTCCAGGAAAATGGAAAAAAAAAATACTATTTTTTTTTTCTTGTCAGAGATTGAATCACAAACAGATTCTCTACTAAAAATGTTTCACATATGTAAAAGTTTCAGCAATTTTCTCTTCTACTGCTGCAAGAGAAGTTTGTCTTTTCATGAAAAACTCCCAGTGTCCCTTTTACAAGGAATAAAGGATCTGTAGGGTCAAGGCTTCAATATATGCAATGTATACAATTCTTTACAAAAGGTTATTGGATAACCAGATTATATGGTGGTGTTTAAATGAAGACAAAAACATAGAGAGACAGTAAATGGAATTTCAATCTAAGATCAGTCCATCTATTTACTACTTTCAGAAACCATATTTACCTATTTTCATATTAACACATATTAATTATTTTCAGAAAAGCGATGGCACTGTCTGTGCTTACACACAGAAGCTTCTGATATGAGTGAATGGTGAAAGACTTACTAAAAATCAGCTATTTTGGAAATCAGCTAATCTGGAAAAGAAGAAGGCAGTTATTTAAAATGAAAAGGTTATCATATAATAAATTCGGTTTCAGAAGCTCAGAGGAAATAATTGCTTCTTCTGCCTATGTATGTTAAACATGTTCCTTTGGATTTTCTCTTGATTCACTTTCATGTAACTTTATTCAGAAGCAGACTCATAGTGCAGGTTTAGTATTGTCAATTTTGGATAAAAATCTTGAATTGGTGGTATGTGAAATTATTTTTTACCCTGCCTATGGCAAATATTTTTTTGCAGTATCTTTCCCTTTAATATTTATTGCCATGATTTCAAATGCTGTTATTCCAAGTTCCTAGAAAACTTTGGGGTTCATAAAATAAAAGTGAATTCATAGTAATAAAAGATTATTTTCAGTTATTGTTTACAAGCTTTTAAAATTTTATTTTCTTTAAACCTTGAAAAGCTTTACAAACTCTGAACCACTTTTGCCTGTGAAACCATGTTGTATTTAGAGAGATGAACTGATCAGAGGGAGGGGAAAGCCAAACTATTCAGGAATATTCTTTTTATTTTGTAATAAGTAATGGCTTTTATCTCTTCTAACACTGAGTTTGCTAGCACTGGAGAGTAAATTATTTCTAAAACACTTTTCAATTAGGTATATTTATGCCATAAATTCGATGTTATGAGTTTTTAATGTCAACGTAATCTCATATTTTTTGAATAATATCTTTTCCTCAGTGTTTATCAAATTATTTAATTCAGAAATGGTTCCTGTCTGAATCTCTGATTTTCTCTAAACCACTGGACTTTTCATGTTATATGAAGGAAGGATAAATATGAACCAATTATTTTGGTCCTCTTTTGGTATGTGAGCTGAGGATGACACAGAGTTTGGTGATGTTTTTATTCTTCAAATTATTTTGTAATAAATGAGATGAACCACTGCATAGGAATCTGATCAATTTGTTCTCTGCAACATCACACCCAGGTTTGTCACATCATGTTAAGGACAAAAGGTCCAAAGCAAGAGAATTAACTGACTGGAAATTTTGGCCCTTTTAAAGAAGATATTGGTTGGTTGGCTATTTTAAGAGTTGTTTTGGTCTGCACTGATCAAGACAGGACACATTTTAAAAAGGTAAAGATGTGCTTTATCACCTGGATAATGCTAAATATCAGCAGAATGTAAAACTCGAGCCTCATGATCAAACTTTTTTTCTGTAAATGAGGAATTTCCACATTAATTTCCCCAGTATATCTTTGATTTAAAATTTGCCTGTAAAGTTAAAAGTTACTTCCACATACAATACATTGCACACTAGACTAGGTGCCAGTTTTAGATGTCTCTGTCCATTCAGTTGTACCACATGAAACTTTTAAAGAGTAATAATGCAAAGCAGCATGAAATTAGGTGGCAAATGACATCCTATTATGCTTGCATGGGTAGGAGTAGGATGAGATCTATCAAACTGCTTACATCAAATTGAAAATCATAATGGAAATGAAACTGCAGATCTCACACTGGCTTCAGATTTTGTGTTTTGAGGCTTTGTATAATTTATTTTGGGACATCACACTTGTGTGATATGTCATAAGTATGTATGTTATCGACATGGAGAGGCTACAGCAGG
The DNA here is from genome assembly GCF_001522545.3 of Parus major. Lineage (NCBI taxonomy): Eukaryota > Metazoa > Chordata > Aves > Passeriformes > Paridae > Parus > Parus major. Next base: position 82,927,867 of record NC_031768.1, read on the forward strand.
TGTCAAAGAATGCTGACAATTGACTGTTTTCCAGACTGAACTGGTATTCAATGCATTGGTTTCTATTTTTCTTTTTTATTCTTTTTTATTTTTTAAAATTATTTTTAAGCTTTCATCTGTACTGGTGTAACAGATATACAGTCAATAATACAATTTCAGTAGCAGACATATGGGATTACTGGTCAGCTATTCAGACTTATTTAATGTAACAATAAAATTCAGAAATTTTTGTATTGTAAAATTGATGGTTTTTTTTTCTCTTTTGGTCATTTTATGGCTAAAGATGAGTTTTATTGGAGAAAAAGAAGGCAAATTAAATATGACCGCATTATTTATAGATTGCATTGACATACAGTTTTATCCTCTTTTACTGTAGTAGTTTCCTTTGAACAATATGAGATCAAAAGGGACAAGCCTGTTTGTTGAACTTGCACAAACTTGTTGCTTCCACGTCAGCACAGGAACAGATGTCCATCCAATTCTCTTTCAATCTCACAATTTAACAAAGGACACTTCCATGTGTTGAAGTAGTTATTCAGTCTTAATCTCAAGTGCTGAAAGATACGTGATGTGCTTTCATTAATAATAGCTTGAAAAGTCTTCTTATTATTTCTAGCTTGCAATTAGTTTACATAATTTCAATTTACACCTTTTATATCTTGTTATATCTTTAATTTCCCTGATTAAAATGCCCATTGCTATAAAAAGCACTCCTCCCATGTAGAATTTTAAAAGTCATGTTCAACCCATCACTTTCCTTAATAAGTATCAGGTATTTACATGATACCACACATGTAAAGGAAACTTTGTCATGCTTGTTGAAATAAAAGATTTATTAAAAGAGCAGAGTTCTATTGTGTTTTGGCTCTACTGGCTGGTCTTCATAAAAGACAACTGAAATCCTTCCAAAGACTGAAGGATTTACCTGATCATCTGTTTGGGAGTTGAAAGCTGTATAAGACCAAACTTGAAATAAAATGCAAATTTCTAAAGTTGACAATAAGGGATCACTTGTAGTGAAAGTCAATCTGAAGTGGGTCTGTCACTAAAAATGTCTGCCCAGAAATTAAGAGATTGTGAGAGGACCAGTTCTACTTATAGGTATATGTCCATATCCCCTTTAATCCCTGTGGTTCAGTAATGAAATGGAATTAGTGAGAAGTAATTATGAGTCCAGGAAATGGTAAGAGAAAAATAGTAGATAGATAACCATACTGATGTCAGTACTTTTTGAAAAATCAGAGCCAACCACTGTCATCAAAATATCTCAAAAGCAGTGAGTTTGTTAATACATTAACCACAGAGCTATTGTGGGTTTTATTTTGAAGTGGTTTGAAAAAAACTCAGAAACAAAATTTCACTGCACTGTAATAAGTTTATCAGAAACCATAAACCTCCCTACTCTCCAACCAATGAAATCTTCCCCAGAAGTTCAGAAATGGGACAGAGTATCTTGACACTCCGATGTTGTTGTATTTTTAAAAAAATAACATCAGATAAAAATTCTGACCTGTTTTGAAGGTTACTGGGGGATTTTCAGTACCTTTTCATTCCAGAAAATGACAGCATAATGACTTTGTTTTCATTTTAGTGTCTAAGGGAAATATTTGCTTTTAAAATACCTGGTGGCAAAAATCACAGTTCCCACACGAGCTCCAGATCTTTTTCTCTTGATGAGTGCATACAGATGAAGGAGAGTAGGTTAGAAATACAACCACATGCAGAGTTTGAATAATAAAACAGTGAAGTTTGAACATTGCATGTGAGCTAGTGGCATTCTTGTCTTGCACAAGATAGAAAGATCAAGATCAGTATGCAAAAGTGTGCTTCAGATTCTTCCCATAATGAAAATTTACCTTACTGTTTTTATTAGTGCACATTATAGGAAATATGATTCACAACCATTATACAAAGGGTAAATTTTCCTTCCTTATTCTAAATATGCCAAGGTATTGCTGATTTTGAAGAAGGGTACTGATACATTGCATAAGGGAGATGTGGACTCTAAAGGATCACTTGGATTTGAGCTGGCAGCTCAGAAAAGGAGCACTGTTTAAGCCAGTATTTCAGTACGATGTAAACTAATGTCCCAAGGATGTTAGAGAAGGCTTTCAGTTCTTTAAAGCTTAAATGCTGTTCTGGGTAAAGACATTAAAACAAGCCATCAAATACAGCTTTGCATTTAAAGTTCAGCCAAATAATCCCCTCAGTAAACAAAATACAGACACTCATCAAATACAGTATAGCATCTGAAATGCAAATATCTCCAACCTTTAAGTAGACATACTATGGGACTCTTTTAAGGGTGATTGCTGACATCATATATATATATGTATATATCATGTGTATATATAGATGTCTTGCAAATGTCACAAAATACAGCCTTCAAATACCTACATTGAGACCGGGTCTAAAAAAGGATATCGGTCTGCTTAAAGTTTAGGAAAAATTTAAGAGTATTTTTTGCCTGTTCTCATCTAAACATTTAATTCAGGGTATGAAAGAGTGTCTCTATCATTTTCTGTCTGAATGGGAGTCCAAGATTCCTAATTTCATTACAGAGTCTACATACAAGGAAACAGACCCTGCACCTGCAGTCAGCAGGCACCTCTCTCTGAGCATTTGTGCTTATCCATCTTTCTGTGGGTATCCACTGGTTATCCAGGATAATGAAATGAGTGATTACAACTAAGTTTAGTCTACATAGAAACACCAGCTGATGCTCTATCTTTTACCAAGTGCAGCAATGAAGTAAAAGGTGAAAAAGCTTGTGGGTTGTAGATACACTTTTAGGATGTAGTTTCACAAGGTGCTTGCACGGCATACAAAGGCAGCTGAGGTTATTTCTACAGTCCTGTCTTCCTCCAGTGTGGTTTGTCTCAGTCTCTCCTGTGCTAGTACAGCTGTTTGTGGGTTTGTGGTTTACTGCCTCACTGAGATGAGCAAATTAGAAGCAGTGAAAAGTGAGGGCTGGACCGGGGTTGCGAACTTCTTACGGTAGCTTTGCTGCCAATACTATCATCATCTAAAACTGCAGACTGTGTCTCTTAACACAGGCTCAATAAAATTGATTGTGAGTTTTAAGTGAGCTGCTATTCCTATAATTAGTATTTGAATCCCATTTATAATTATCCATATGGTTTTCCTTGTGGTTAATTTTCCTCAAGAATGATACATTTAATTAACTTAGATATCCTTTAAGTGATTATCTTGCTTTTCAGAAGCAACAAACATCCACATGTAAGTGTGGATGTCCAAGTTCTTGAAGACCATGGCACTGTTGTCATTTCATGCTCCTTTCTTGACAGCAGATATATACTCCACAAGTGTTAGTTAATAGCAGATAGAGCATATGAAAAGGTAACATGTTTTAAGTATCAAAAGAATGTTTACCTATGCAGAGCATAAGCTACAGAATAAAGCTAAAGTAAAAAGACCCCTCAAAAATTCTCTTATTTTGGATGACCTATAGAAACTGATGGTAAGGATCAGCAGGAACACACTGTTGGTTAGAATAACTAATTCAAAATTATTCTTGAACCAGATGCTGGCATCACCAGAGAGGAAACTGCTGAACTTGTTTGTATTTGGCTCAAGGTAGAGAAATATAATGAAATAAAAAAACCTTTATTGTTAATTCTTGAATAATGTGACTTCTATAGATTATTACTTTTTGTAGTTTCTGAAACTTATGTTGCTCTCAGAAATTACTTTCCCCCAGTAATAAAGCTTTCTAATCAGAGATTTGCTCACAAGATCAATTTGATAACCACAGATCATTCCTGAATCCTTTATAAGTGGCTTAATTACTAGTCAGACAATTTAAAAAGTGTCTTTATCAAAATCATACTCTACTGTACATCTCAGAGTGTTTCAGGAGGTTGTGTTTACAGAGGAGCAAGTGAAGGTCAATTTCGGTCTGATGAAGAAAGTAGCTGGATGTTCAAATGATGCAACATGAGCTCAAGATGTTCTGTTGTCATCAGCCAGTTTGGGTATTTTGGTAATTTTTCATTGCTTCTTCAAAAAACGCTTTGGTTATTTTAGTAATACAATGAGAAGAACTCAAGGGTTGTCCATGGAACTAACATGACTTTGGAATATTCATGCTCACACAGTGAACAATTTCAAGGTTGTACCAAGATCAGAATCTGCAACAGTATCTTGTGTTATTTACAAATAATGTAAGTGACAGGAGTGAGAGATTAGAAAATGGTATGACAAAAGGTATGGAAAATATGTGAGGAGGAAGAGGAGACTCGAGGAGAGGCAAGGCAAGGCAAGGCAAGGAAAGGACACAGCTGAAGCAGAGACTTCATCTAAAGAGATCTATTAAGAGCAACATTTATTGTTAATGCAACACTTCCAGGGTGCCTCTTGTACTCACAGGCAGACCTGTACAGACATTAAGAAGATCAACTTGAAGGTTCATTCTTAGCTGTGAAATTTTTGTTGGAACTACACTTCTGAGAAAAAAAAAAAACCTGTTATGTCAGGTCTTGTTGAATGGTTTCTGAGAGGCTTTAGAATGAGGATTGCAGCATTTCATGACTTTCCAAAAGAAAAGCTGCCTTTGTAAGTAGACAATGAACAATTCACACTCTACAAAAGAGAGTTAAAAGTAGAAGAGGCCACCTAAATGTGTAGAACTGGGACTGCTTGGTAATCTGTGGGTTCAAATACTGCCTTACCTGTGGTTTTATGTTATTGGGTGCTATTAATCCCAGAAGAAATAATTATTTTGTCTGAAGGACAAGATCAAATAAAGGTATTACTGTTGAACATCCAAGGAAAAAAATCCAATAAGTTTATTCCATCCCTTTGTATGTAGCTGTTGATGTTTTAAGATATGCAACAGTCTACAATTGTGCAGATGAAATTAGAGCTAATAGTGCAGCTGGTTTAAAATCATATTCAGTATTGTTTTCCACACTGCAAGTGAAATAGAAACAGAAGCTGAATCGAGTCTAAAGAAAATAAGTAACCATTATGAGACCATGAGATTTTTTTAGTCCCATACCAGGTCTTTTTATGGCACTGTCAAATTTTATCTGCATAGTTTTATTGAAAGTTGATCCTAGTATAATACTGGCCCACATGTCATTGTCTTTCAGACAGTACTTCAGGTGTAGGTAAAATATAGAGATCTAGTCCAAGGTGGACACTTTGGACATGATTTGAATACTTGTTGATTGTGATATGTTGATTGCTACATATCCATTGTTTTCAATCTTATTTATTTAATGGTTGGCTAACTGCAGATAAATAGGCAGGTATTCAGGGAGATATAGGTTATTTCTGTCACATTTCAGACTGGATAATCTTTTTCTGACTAAATTTACCAGTCTGAAAGGAAAGTGGTAATAACAAAATTTCACTTAATTTGAAGTGGATTTTCACATGTAGAGATGAAAATTGCTCCATCAGAGATTTTGTTTGGTATCATTTTTCTCTGCCTGGCTTTTTTTGTTTCTCTTCTGGAATATCCATCGCAAGTTTGGTTTTTAAGTTAACTTACAGCAGATTTATTAGTCATTTATAATTCCTATTCAAATCAGAAATTAGTGACATTCTAAAAAATATTTGGAAGATCTCCATTAGATTAATAATCACAATAATGCACAACATTCTACAGCAGTTTCATAATATTTTACAGCGGTTTTCCTTCAGAAGCTCAGAAAGAAGAAAGTTCCTTTGTTTCTGTTGCAATATGATCATAAAGCACATGGTTTTTAAAATAAAGTTTGTTTAAGGGTAAAGAATTGGAGAAGTTTATGGGATAACTATGTTAAGAGTTCAAATCTTCAAGAAGGTAAATGGGAATATAAAAAAGCCAGACTACTGTCCCTGTTGGAACCTTCCTTGATTGCACCTATGTTATATCTGACCTGGTTCTGAGGCTGCCTTAGAGTCAGAGGTTAAGATATCTACTATGCTTTTCTATATAAATAATATAATCATATATGATTATATATATCATATATGATTTATATATATAATCATATATAGGTGTTTTGTGTTTACACACTTTTCTCAACTGCTGGAATGAAATAATAATAAATACATAATATTAATCTGTCTCTTCTGAGAGTTCAGTAGATAGAAGTTCTTGAAGGAATTTTTGTTTCCTTTGCACTTAAAAAATATATTTAAATTTGTGATTATTGCAAGCACTTTTGTCTTGCTTTAAACAAATTAAAAAGAAACAAAACTAATCCCAAAATTTCCAGAAATTCAGAATCCTTTTTATTCTGCTATTGAGAACTTCCTTCACAAGGCATCTGCAGATGCATCATTCATCTTTGGTCCAAGAATACTGCTTTCATTTTTGTATGACTTTTCCTTCTAGACACTGTCATTTTATTGCTAGTTAGCAAATTGCCCTCCTCCAGGCTGAACAAACCCAGCTGTCTCAGCCTGTCACCATAACAGAGATCCTCCAGCCTCTGAGCATCTTCACGGACTGGAATTGCTGCAGAGAAATTAACCCAGAACAAAACGTACTAGTTTCATGTGGGTACCCTGATAGTGGAGCAGGGGGGCAGAATCCACTGCCTTGCCCTGCTGGCCATGCTGCTTTGGATGCAGCCCAGCAAATGGTTGGTTTTCTAGGTTCCAAGTGCACATTGTTGGATCATGTTGAGCTTCTTGTCCACAAACATCCTCAGGTCCTTCTCCGCGGGGCTGATCTCCATCCGTTCTCCTCCTGGCCTGTACTTGTGCCTGGGATTGCTCTGACCCAGGTGCAGGAACTTCTCAAATCACTCAAGGACCCTCTGGATTCCCATAAGAAATATATTAGCTATAATTTGCAACATTCTTTCCCTAATACTTTGTAATTTTCTGCTGGGACGTGATTCATTTGATGGAGACCTATGTGAGCACTGGTATTGTAAAGCCTTCCACAAACGCTTCTCCACTACTGTTTATAATAAAAGGCATTTCCCCTGAAACATGAAAGGTGAGATTTTGAAGCAATTGGTCTTTTCATCTGTTGTGGCACCATTGGTTAGGCAATGCTTGAAGCCCAATTTCCATGCAATTTAAGTTTTCCTTTCTAGCTGTTTCAGTAATGTGTTTTCTTTTTTGTCTTTTTTTTTTTTTTTTTTTTTCTAGAAGGTCATTTTAATCTTTGAAGTCAAAGAGCCTCAACAGATTATTGTCTACCCTTTACTTTCTGCCCTATAGCCTTTTGCCTACTAGCTGACTTTTAATATTTCCTTATAACAACTCACTGCTCCTGGGTGATATATATACCTTCAATTGTTGTCCTGATGCATATGAAAAACTGGTCTTGGCTCTGGGCTGACAAGCTCAGCACCACTTTCTTATTTTTTTCATTGAGATATGAATAAAAATTGCTGGTATATATCATAAAATGTATGAGGTGAACCAACTGATAAGATAGGAGTATAGCTTTCATAAATTCCAGCGCTCATCTAGTTGTGTATGGATTTCAGAATTACTTTAAATGTATCAGTCAATGGCCTTGGAAAAAAAGAAAGTGAAATTGCCCCAGAAATATGATCTTTCTTTATTGTCTTAATTATAATCAATTATCTGCTATACACAGTGCACGTCAACTTAGGCACATGAGAGCCTGAATTTTAAGAGTATTAATTTGATATGACACTAAGACACAATAGTAGCAGAAATTTAGAAGTGAATTTTTCTGGGACTAATTCAATCAAGAAATATATTTCATTTCTGTGATATACAAGAGGAAGCACTTCTTACACTGTCTCCTATACTACAACTTCTTTCTTGGTGAATCCAGAGAGCTCGAGTAAATACATGTGAAGAATCATTTGTACCCTAAAAATCCAACAGTCAGTGAAAGAATTTGAACTGCACATAGAAAAAAAAAAATAAAGTGAGAAATGGGAGATTCTTTTCTCTGACTTTCAAATATCACTGAGATATGGAGGAAACAATACTCACTCAATCCTTTAAAAAGACTTTTACTGCACTGACAAAACTGCTATCTAGGCAAGGCTATTTCTAGTGTAATCACTCTGGTTCAGAGGTGTGCCTATCAACAACTGGTCCTGCAAAAAGATATTGATGACCATCTAGAGGTCTTACATAGAGCTGCTCTGGACACTAAAGTGAAGCAATACAGAGCTAGATTTGTGCAAGCCATGCAACCATGAGTACAATACATTTCCATCTGCTTCAATGGATTCTTGGATCAGGAACATAAAATAACTGCCAACACAGCTTATTGCTTTGCATTTCAGAGCTATTACTTGTTGACTGGGGTAGCTAAAAGAGTGAAATTGGACTGCATTGTGCACTGCAGTACAAATTTTCAGGTTTGTTTTTTTTTTTTAAAGAAAATGGATACAGAAAATGTATCATTAACATCTGAAAGTCAAGCAGTGCACTATAAAAATGCTTGCAAAGGATGTATTGGCATTTAACCTCCCAGTTTCATCAAGTCTTAACTCTGTGCACAGAAAAAGTTAATTACTTGGGGCTTTAAGTCTTCATAAAAGGTCAGTTTGCTAGTACTATACTGTGTAGCAGCAGAAGTTGGAAAGGTAGCATTTTGAATAGGAACATGCTTTTAATAGTTGATTGGGGCAAATCATAAGAGGTTCATAGTGCATGCTTGGTAATGAGATTCAATTATTTCCAATGAGAATTTTAAGCCCCCTTAGAGACATGACTTTTGCTTACGGTAAGCAAAACTAATCTTCGAAAGTATAAAAATGACACTCACCTTTTTATTGTGTTGGCTTAGAAAAAGGTCAGATCTAATAAAGATCGCTCTTCTTGACAAATAACACTTAATGTTTCTTTACCTTCAGTTTATATTATGTTGTAAAATCAGATTACTGAGATGATAGCCTAATGGTACTTGACCAATAAAAAATGGGTCCAGTACAACTACGAAATATATACTGAAGAGTCTTAATTAAAACATTATTTTAAGTAACACTTGTGAGTGCTGGATTTTTGTTTCCTGATACATCAAGTCCAGCAAATTTACTAATACATGAAAAATTGGGGGGTGGTGGGTGGGGGCGTTTCCTCAGGATTGTGAAATATAATAATAGAATAAGGATAATAGGAAAAATATATTTCCATCAGAGTATATTCCCTGTAATGGTAGACCATCATAAGAAATATGCCTACCTGAATTCAACTCACAGCATTAGGAGAGAAAGAAACCCAAGCAAATAAATACAATAAAAACCACACCAAATCTTCTTTGTTAATGTGAGAGAGGGAAGGATGAGTTAGTGGCTTATGATTTGGGGTACTTGTGTTCAATTCTCCATTTTCCCATCATCTTCTATTGTAAAGCTAAGTCACTTTCACTTGGATCCCCAGAAGAGCTTTAGTGTAGGTTTAGTTCAGGCTGTAAAGGATGTTGATACAAATGTAAATATATGCCCAAAAAAAAGGGAAAGTCCAAAATACCCAAGTCTATGCTGACAACTAGTACCCAGAATAAATTATTTTGATTGAGGAAAAAATGCTGTGCATGTAAAGTCAACATAAAAGATGTTTCCAGGAGAGAGTAAATTAAGATTATGGCTGAATTGTTTCTTTCTGTGATCTTAAAACCAGGTAGTAACTAAAGCACTTGTGCTCGCATGTGCTCCTGGGCAAAACTTCCATGTGATTTTTCATCTTAAAATAATTCAGTCTCTACTCTCTGGTGATAGAAAACAAACAAACAGAAAAAACACATGAAACTGAAATGCCTGAAAATCCCTTTGAAATTTCCTCATCCAAGGTAAGATGTTAATACAGATTAACTTAATGTTGTATCATTGGAAAATGGTGAATTATAGTTATGGATGTATAAATAGGAATTTCAAGAAGTCAAATTAAATATTCTGCATTTATTTAATTGCAATTAATTGATTAATTAATTAATATAATTTTATTTATTTATTTATTTATAAATAAAGTGAAATATATTTAAGAATAGAATTAAGGACTGTAAGAAAGTCTAAAATAATCATTCTACTTAAGCTGATGCTTGGATATTTTGTCAGAGTTTGGGGATACACACCTTATCACACATATAGATGAGTAATAGAGAAGGCAGAAGAAACAACCAATGATCAATGAATCAGAACACATGAGCTAAAAGTAAACACTAGTGCGAGTTTGATTTCCTTTTTTCCTGGAAAGTGGAAGAAGATTTCTCTTATAGAGAGCAATTTATTGTTCCCCATGTTCCAAAGGAGAAAAAGAGAAGGAAAAAAACCCCACTATTGGTTTCTTTTACAAGAATTTGAATTATAAAATAATATATTAAAATAGTAAATAGCCAGGATCATGACACTGAGGAACTTTCTTCCTTGGAGACTTTTAACAGTAGGGATGACATAAAATTTTCAAGGAGGTTTTTATATGCTTGTTCCTACTTAGGACTAGACTGGCTGTCCAGCACATTATCTTGTCCTATGATGGTAATTTAGCTGGGATTAATGGGCTCTTAAACAATCCTTCAGAAGGTGTAAAAAGTTGTGAGGAGTAATGAGATTTGGATCTATAATACAGCAGATTCATGAAATCAATGGCAACAGCAAAGTCCACAAGCCTAAAAATCAAACTTTTCATGTCTAAACCTGCAACCCAAAGCAGGAGCGCTTACTCAGGAGTAAGTGAATTTCCCAAGTGGAAGCACAGAGAAACTTGAGATTGAAAAGAGGAACCGAATCTGCATTCCACCTTCTCTTTCTCACCTATAATTTTGATTTTTTCTTCATTCCTGTGACAGAGTTGATCTATATCTAAACAGTATGCCTAGCAAACTCAAGTACCAGCACTTCTAAAAATGGCTCCCAACCTCAGAGTTGTTGTTTAAGTCACTGCCACTTCAGTCCCCAGTCACATATCAATTTTGGATTTTCTGATCCCAAATCTCCCTCTGGATTATATTTATATCATTATTACTGTTACAATGTAATATTTTTAGTCAAGATAGCCAGTGAAATCTATTTAGATTTTTCCATATGCTTAAAAAGATTACTAAAACTGTTTTAAGTCAGTGTAGGAGTCTTAGTTCCTTCTGATTGTGCCATGATAGTGCTTTTTTCCCTCTGTCTTTCACTAAGGTAGTTGCTTCCATAAATACAGTTTGATGAAAGTGCTTTTAACATATAAAGTTCAATTATGAGTTGTCCATGCTGTTCCTTTTAACTAACCAGAGATGAAATATTTGATGAGCTTCTAAAATGAGAAAAATTAACTTTCTCAAGGCTTTTTCATTTTCAGCTTAAGCCTAAATTTACTAAAATGACAGGACATAATTCCTGCTTCCAGGCCACTTAACAAAAGTGTCTTCAAGTGTAAACCAATATTTTCCAAAGCCTGTATAGAGCAGAAGTGTGAAAAGCTGCTCAGAGTGCTAAGAGACTCATGCCCTTTGGGCACCCTTAAAAATTAGTTGGTTTAAACACCTGAAGCATGAAGCTCCATCTGCACAGGTCATGATCAAACTCAAATGGAAAAATATAAAGAAAAAGACATTTGCTATTACTCTGGGGAAAAGCACAGTGTTCCATGAAAAGAATACAGGTTCCTCTCCTTTTATCTGCTCCTTTCTTCTTCTGCATGTTTGTTGAATGTTTTTTGCCTACTGAGATGATAATTCAGCCCATTATTATTGTTTCCTCCATGGCAAGAGTGTTGTGATGTCTGACTGCTGCCCTACATGTGACAAGGGTCAGTTTTAAGCCCATGTTATATCTGGGGGCTCCATGCAGATTTCTGAGGATAAAACAATCTCTGTCAGCAGGAGAGACAGGGATATATCTCCATGCAATCCCTCCTGCCAGGAGAGCAGCAAGTCTAAACACACCTTAGAATGTGATCCCTTGTCTGGTCAGTTAAGAAACGTTCTAGGAAATGGAAAAGTCTGATCATGGACTTAGTCACTGCTGTGAAGAGGAAAGTATACACAAACACACTTCTAGCAAGCAATATGATATTTACTGGTGTGGATACATCTCTAGTAAACCTTATGGGATCTATAGAATTCACTGAGTGCTCATGTTGGAGCACTCCTCTTCAAATCACTCTCAAATAAATGACAGCCCATGTTTGTGGTAACATCTCAGCCTGACCTTGCCAGTTGCTGTGTTCTTTCAGAACCTTTGGATTTTAGTACAAATACATGAAGTTAATCTTCTTATGATTTGAGGCTTGCTATTTAACATATATCAGTACTGTGGGCATGTCAAAATATTTCTAGAGCAGTCTGAATAAACAATTTGAATCTGGGAATACATAATGGGCACATCTGATTTTTTCAACTGTTAACATTTATAAAGACAACATTTTTACAACCATCTTGTTTTTCACCTTTGGTTACATACACCACCCCTATTGACAGAATTAACCTTTATATTTTAAGAGCATATAATTCCCCTATTGCAGCTCAGTTTATGGAAAAAAAAAATATGAAGAGCAAGTATCTGTTCATAGGTTTAAGGGACTTATGCCTCTGTTTACAGGAATAGATCAAAAGTTTTACATTAGAATATAGAACAGGTTTTCTGTGTCAGACCACAGTTAATTTATTTATAGAGCACTGTCTATAGGAGAGGCCTAAAAGAAGTGACTAAACATAATAGCAGGGCAATCACCCAACAATGCTTTCACCAACAAATCCTGCCAGTCACTTGAACTCTGTATCATACAGAATTCTGGAGCAAGCAGAAAAAAGGAATTTTTTGCTTTTAGCAGCTCTTGTGTCTTTTTTTTTTTTTTTCCTCCCATTAATATTTGAAATTGGTCTTTGAATTAATATAAGTGCTTTAAGTCCACAATGCTTTGCAGCAACAAACTCACAAGTTTAACTCCAGCTGTATGGAAAGGCTTTTCAGAATGTTTTTGCTACATTTTCCATTCTAGTAATTTAATATAATGTCTTGCATGGGAGGGGGAGTGTGGGAAGGGAGGGGGGAAAGTGAATGGTCACTGCTTTTTCACTTATTTTTGTGCTACTTTTATTTCATTTACTACTATCATATTAATCACAACTCTTTTGTTTTTCAGACCAGAGGCTTCTGGTCTCATTCCATAGCTTTGATCATCTTAGTCACCTTCTCTGATTATTTTCTTTTTTTAATATATATTTCTGGAAAGAAAGCAGAACAAAGAAAGATGATATTCATGTTGCTGAGGTGCCACATGCACAGAGTGGCATGATGATTTCTCCCATGTTGTCTATCCCTTGCTAATACTGATGTTTGATTTGGTGGTGACTGCTTTTTAGATTTGAAATTACATATCATGGAATTATGGACAGTAATTTCAAGATCTGTTTACCAAGTGGAAATGGCTAGTTGATACTCCTTATTTTGTTTGCAAAGTTAAGATTTTTTTTTCTGTACCCCTCTTTGTAAAGTTACATCAAGTTTCATCTGCCATTCTATGTTCAGATTTTTCAAGGTGAGATTCAACTGGTGACACCTGAGCTCTTTGCCTTTGCCTCCTTTTATAATCAATGCAGACAGAGATTTTTGAGTAGTGATTTATCCCATGACTTCATTGCAATGAGATGTCACATTAAAGTACCAATTTCCTTCCACATACTGTAAAAATGGAGCAAATATCTCCCTGCAATGCAGATGCCCAGGTTTGGTCAGATGAGTGGCACTCTCAGTATTATGAGTTTTATTGTGGTTCTTCTCAGTCCGTTTTTTTCAGCTTTATTGCTCTAAATGGCTTAATTTGATCAACAAGCTTTATTACCTTCTTATTAAGTAATTCCCTAGGTGATTTATGAAGATGTCAACCAGTATAAGTGATGAGGACAAATCTCCAACATTCCAGCAGTTCCTGCTCCCTGTGGGACTTTAGTGGAAATCTTCCCTATATTCTCAAAACTGGCAACCTATTCCTAAACTTTGCTTTCCATATTTTCACCTATTTATATTAATTTGCAAAGTAAATTTCTCCCTGTCCCACAGACGTTTAGCTTCCATAGATATCAGTAATTGGAGAGTTATCAAAAGCCTTCAGCCACCCAAGAAGTCAGGCTAGTAGTAACTGATCCCATTTCTAGCAGCAAGTTTCTTGGTACCTTCTGAGAGCTGCAAGTGGATTGTAATACATGACTTCCTTTGGAATTCTTGTTCCTTTTACCCAGTATTATTTGTATTTTATAGGTATCCATTGGCTCTTCTCAGAATGATACTTTCAACCAATCTATGCTTCTCTAATGTCTTAGTGGCATAAAAGTTCTACAGGCTAGCGGGTGTGTTTATTTAAAAAATCTCCCACAACCAAATAAGCTAACTAGTTTTCATACTCTTAGCAAGTTATTTTTCAGAGCTGGTTTGATTTGCCCTATATATTTTTCCAGCCTTTGTCCTCCTCTCCCATCTTAAAATCTTTTATTTTATTTTCCTTTTCTTGTTTTCCTGTAAACTTTTTGGATTGCCATAAAACTTTCTGACTGACATACACCTCCTTAGAGTGCCTCTAGTGATGTTCTTAATCTCTATGCCACCTGCAAATGTTTAAGTATTTTAGTTGTTAGTGCCTTTGTAACAAATCTATCTACTAGCAAACCGTTCTGAAGTTCAGAGCTCTTGAGTAAGGTTTAGTTCTTCATTCACTTATGAGGATTGTCAATTCTAAACATCTTGCAAATAATGCAACACATGTTCTTTAATAATAAAATTTTAAGACAGCTCTTTTCTTCTATTCTGGATCAAGTTAACTGCTGGTTTGTTTTTTTTTTTTTTTTATATGACTGATTACCTGAAACAAGAGAAAGGCACTTGTAACACCCAAGAATTTCACTATCAGACATTTACATAGGTCCTGAAGACCATCAAAATCATTTTTATAGTGTTTCCTGTCCTCACAACAGAAGGATCACATAACTCCTGTCCATGCTAACATTTCTTATTTTATTACTATTTTACCAAACTCTTTTTATTCTATTAATGAAGTATTCTTATAGTTTCCTAGGATTTTGGTCCATGTATACAGTATCTTGATCTCTTGTATGCAAAATCAGAGACTATAAGGAAAATAAAGGATTGTTTGTGTCTTTTATTTCAGGGTGGAAAATATTTTAGAAGTTCAGGCAGTCTCTGAATATTGTCTAGGTGGTTATTCCAATGTCACCTGATGAAACTCTTTAGAGAACTGGTGGGGAGAATTAACAGTGATTGACAGGCAGACCAAGCAGTGTGATGCTGCAAGGATGTTTATTGACAAAAGATATTTATACTGTTTTACCTTCTGCATAAAAATTTCCAGTTTTTCTATGTAAGATTTAGTACATATCAGGCCACAATGTATACTTCTGTGCAATTCCTTATCACAGCAGGCTGTTCTGTTCTTTGGTAGGAGGACACAGTTCCTGCAGTCCCTTCTTTATGTATCTTTCTCAGTTTCTGCAGGTCTTTCTCCCAACTTTTTCTCACAGCTTTTGCTGTACAATCTTCAGCAATTCAAGCATGCCATTCATGTTGTTTAACTCTTTCTGCTCTGCAACAGAGAATGAGTGTGGGATATTTTAAAATTTTGTTTGTGGAGTTTAATTTATTAATTTTGAACCAGCTGTTTTTCTTATTGTTGCAAATAAAAATGAGCAATAAAAATGCACTAGAGATCAAATACCAGATAAAGAGGTGTCTGATGTCCATCTAAATGATAGCTGGTGACTGACTTGAAAGTGGCCACAGGGAGCACATTAACCACATAACATGGAACCATGTCTCTGGTGCTCTTTTTGAAAAAGTCTTTTTTCCTTTTTCAATCACAAATTCCTCATCCCTTTTCAACACTAAAAATAGGCACCCATGGGAAAATGTAATTAATTGTGCTATTGCACAGCAGGAAATGTAAATTACCCTTTAAATTATGGACAAAACACCAGATGTACTATGGCTCTGGGTTACTTACCTCTGTTATTTTGGTCAACTCAACGGGGTTCATATTATTATAGAACTGTCAGATACAGTGGTGCTACTTCTGCTAATTGTCCCTCTGTGAATTTTTAGCACCTGAGCAGGGTTTTGCCTAAACCACCACATGCTTTAGGAAAATGATGTATTGCAAAAGGCAAAGCATTGTAGCACCTGAATTTGTCATCCAAGGCTGAGCAGACAACAACTTATTTATAATGGCACTCTGTCATCCTTCAGGCCTCAATGGAACCCTTAGCAAGTGAATAGATATTTTAGGAGATATGTCTCATGCTTCCAGTCTGTATAAATCTGAATCTTACTTCTAGCTGCATGCAAAATGTTTTCATAATGCTTTACTTTCCTCAAAAAAAAACTATATATGAGATTAAGCTATTTACTCTACATTGACGTTTTGGGTCAAAGGGGGATGAGCCAATCTAGTTCACGTAATAAAAAAATCATATTTTAAAAAAAACCCTATTTTTTTTCCAGATTAGAACAGGTAGGAATACCTGCCTGCCTACAGCTACTGACTGGGCCACAGTGTGCATATACAATGACTGTCTGGAGTCCTCACACTCCTGTACTTTGGCAGATGGACAGCTCTCAGGATGTCATTTGTGGCTACTGGCCAGTGAAAAACATTGAAATGTTTTTGCTGTTTGTCTATCAGCTGTGTTAGGTGTAGAAGTTGAGTTGAATTCTTGCAGCGTCCCTTCCTAGCAGAGACATGATGTCATCAAAGCAAAAAAGTGCCATCAGCATTATCCTTGTACTGAAATTAACACTCAGGATGGTTTCTTTAGAGTAGACCCTTGCTCCATTCATCAGAGACACAGCCTCAATCCTCTAAAATCAATGCATCCTCCATTGACCACGGATGTGTTTTGGATCAAGCCACTGAACCCAGACTGGTTTTCCACATATCCTTTCATTCTACAAAGAAAACAAAGGTTCCTCTTTGTGCTCTCAAAATGGTGCCAGGCAGACATCTGTTTTCTTAACTACAGCTAACAATCAACATTTCAGAGTGGATTAAAAACCAAATATGATAAGGAGGCTTTCCTGGACCACAATGTATTTTATGAATTGTAATGGATTCATTTTTTGATGCTTTAAGATCTCTAATACCAAGTATACCTTCATTTTCAGGTGGCTCAGTTGATTACTTTTTTACCAAACTCTACAAAGTCAGAGAAACTTTAGGAATACACTTTATATTAAAAGCTTTACCACCCACCTGTCACTCACACAGAATATATAATTTTGACAAATCAGGGGAAAAAAAAAGCTAATTACATTTTAATTTGCTAATCCTTGCTTAGTTAAACCAATGAAATATGCAAATTACCTGCTGAGACCTAAATTGCTTCCTTCAAAGGATAAATAAATGCCCTTTAGTGTTTTCATATATTATTAAAATAACATATTGATTGACAGATAAGTCGTCTCTGATGCAATATCAATTTTATAAAAGTGAATGCAGGTGCCTAGACACAAATGTCCAAAGTTTAACAGAAACTTTAGAAATTTGGATCATTTCCTGAAAGAAAATTGATGCAACTCAAGTTGGGAGTCTTATGGATTGAATATTTTATGACAGCTGACTACCCTATAAGATTTGCTTACATTTTTTTCTTGTTTTCCACCAAGCAATGCTATAGAAACATGATTATAAATCTGCACCCAGGCCTGCCCTTTAAAAGAACAGCTCTGAAGTGAATAAGAATCATGGGTATGACCTTTCAAAGATAGAATATGACCAATTAGGGAGAGGTTTTCTAATGTTCCCATGAGTAGGAACAACTGAGCAGAGCTGGAGCCTGGAGGTGAAAAAATTGTGACTGCAATCTTGCACAGTGCCTGGATGCTGTTAGAGGAATGGCTGTAAGGTGGGGGATGTCAGGATTAATTAAATCTAGGGGAAGAGCAGATAATATTATTTTTCCTTATTGTTTAACAAACAATAACATTTAATTTAGAAGACTGAACATACTGAAGCAGTTAGTGATGCAGCTGGTACTCACAGCATCACGAGCAGGAAAACAGAATCATTGCTGGAGGTTTCTGGTTAGGGACAGAGCAAGCCCTGCAGTGATTTGGTTTGGATCTTGATTTAGGTTTGCAAGCATGCTTCACAAATTAAGTGCAGTGGTATTGGTCCATATCAAAATTAAATTAAATTAAACAAAGTAGAACAATACACTATTTAGAGCTCATTGTGTGCCGACTATCTCACTCATTGTGATGGGTCAAGTAAGTTTATTTGACTAAATCAAAATCACTGCATATTGTATGTTACATATCCTTTTCTTTCCAAAAATATTTCCATACCTCCCAACATGTATAAAAACCAGTATTAAATCTCTGGCAAGCTGTTTTTGACTATTGTATTTAAATGACAAGGTCAAATACAAAAACAAAAGGGTCATTTTTTTTGTTTTGGTTGTATGAAACTCACAGTTCAAACAAGACAAAAGCCAGCTAATAGAATACTATCCCCAAGAAATATGGGAAAAAAAATTAGTGTCCTATGAACATTGTAACAGTATATAATACTAAAACCCAGAGACAAGGCTAATTTAAGATATAGCTGTCTATAAAAAAGTCTCTAAAATATTATCTAGACATATAAATATGTTTTATGGGATAAACAGGTTAAAAAATGTTAGATAGTGTGATTATTCTGGTTTCAAAATCTATTTTCAAAACTGCTGAATATTGCTTCCTCTTGACTTCTCTGGAAACTCCTGGGTGCTTGGCATTTTATAAAGCAGATCACTGTGAAGATTTAAACATTTATACCTTTGGGAGTTAAGTTTTATTGGCAGTGGTGAAAATATGAGCATGTATCACCTCTAATCATATTATCAGCAGCATGCTTTGCAGTAACAAATGACTCTGATTCTCTTCTAAGGACAGCTAGTCACTGTGGCAAGCTGTGCATGGAAATTAGGCACCCATAATGTAATTTTCTGTTCCCTAAGGAGCTTACAGTAGACCACATTGTGGGACTCAATCTCAAGCAAAAAGCCAAAGAGTAAACAAGGAAATGTAATGCTTCATACACCAAATCAAATAACAATAAACAATTACTACTTCAAAAATTATATCTGATGAGATTTTTTTTTTCATTTTATTGAGTTTTTGCTGCCATTGACATGTATTCTCAACACCTACAATCAGCAGCTTGGCTCTTGCCACATCTATAGACTAAGCCCATGAGCAGCACCACAGTGCAATGCACCACACTGCACTTTGGCTTTGCCTGGACAGAAAACATTCTTCCATACCATTGGATCCATTAAAAATTTATTATTACAGACAGTTTCCCTGGCATTGCCCTAATTTATACCCGTGGTCTAACACTAAAGGTATCAGATTCAAGTCAGTGTTGATGGGATTCTCATATACAAACAGCTGCTTCAGTGCTTTTGGGGCATAGAGGCAGGCAAAAACTCATTCTGCACCCACTAAGGATCTGACTTAATCTATGATATGCTCTGGTTTTGATATGCCTAAGAAGATATGCCTAAGATATGCTTCTAGGTGTTGCAAAAAATCTGTCAGGGCTGTAGGGCAGAAAGAGGATCAAGAGAAAAGGTTGGTCTGTTGGAAGATCACCTCTGTATATAAGCATGGACCTGGGTGCAATGTGCACAGAAGATCACTGAGCTTAATTTGGGACATCCAGAATTAAAGATGTAAATTTGTATGCTGTCTCTGTGGGTAAAAGGTTATAGTGCATGGAGATACATACATGCAGTTTTTTAGAAGTTCACACTTCTTATTTATCTTTGAAGTAAAATGGTCTTGATTCATCTCACTAACTCATAGGCACTTGTTTAGAAAAAGGGATTATTCTCTTCAAATGAGATAAAGAAAGATCCAGATGTCTTCAGAGGGAATTTCAGCCCCTCTAGGATACTACCTGAGACTGGATTTGCCTATCTTTACCTTTTGCTGCATTAAGGAAAGAACTGTTTCTTGTGCCAGCCCTTCAGACCAAGCGAGATGAATCTGGGCAAATCTGTCCAAATCCTCTGCTGTGTCAAGGAACAGGATGCTTCCTCACCAGATCTCTGGAAATAAATAGCAGTGATAGAAAACAAGTTTTCTCCTAGAGATTTCTGAAGCTGGTCAGAAAAACATCCTACATGACACTATCACTAATCGTTGACTGGGTATTTTTAAATTTCCTTGTTTTGACACAACTTGCTTACTGAGTTTTGCTTAGAGAGTCATTTTGACATTTTAGATGGAAATTCTACAGTCTCATACTTCTGTATAGACTCAAATGTTTGCATGCATATCCCCTTAGTCATATGTTAATCATATTTGTCTACACAGGGTGTTATTTAAAAACAAAAATAAAATCACTCATCTACCCAGAACACTCTTTATATTAGTATTGCAAAATATGAAAAGGTTGTATCATCAGTGCTAAGAAGTAAAACATAACTTTTTTTGACTACATAGATGACAGATTCTTCAAAGGCATAAAGCTTGCTCTGCCTCTGTAGATCTAGGCTGATTTGTGTCAGCTAATGTGTGACCTAGCATTGATGTTTCTTTCAGTACATTAACCATATCACTATTTGCATTAGTAACATTGACAGTTGCAACATTATAAAAAAAAGCTTTCCCACACCTTAACATGACCTTTCATCTTGATTTCAGATGCACTCACCCAGATCCTAAAATGAGACAGTTTTTACTTTGTTTATGATTAATTCTTGAAGTGAACACGTTGTTTGGTGTCTTCATATGCAGCGATAGGACAAGGGGTAGTAGTTTTAAACGGACAAAGGGCAGGTTTAGGATAGATAATAAAGAGCAATTCTCTACCATGTGGATGGTGCAGCACTGGAGCATGTTGTCCAGAGTAGCTGTGGATGCTCCATTCCTGGAAACGTTCAAGACTAGACTGGATGGGGCTTTAAGCAACCTGTTCTAGTGGAAAATGTCCCTACCTAGGGCAAGTGGGTGGAACTAAACTGGCTTCAAAATGATCCCTTCCAACACAAATCATGCTATGATTCTATGATCTATCTGCAAACTTTCACCAACTACTAAGGGCTGACTGCTCCTGAGAGACTGCAGCTCATTTCCTGATGTCTTTTTCTTGGAAATAATCACTATGGAGCAAGACCATGAGATTAGCCTAATATATTATACAACATCAATCAGTGTAGCTCCACTCTTGGCAGTGATCATGCATGCAGATCTTCTGAAGAAACATCCTTAACACTTCATACAGGAGAGGCACATTTTCATTGGTTTAGACTGTTTACAGCTGCAGTTTCTTACTGACCATCATATTTAACTGTCCAAATAACTTCCCAAATAAACCTTCCAGCTTATTGACATGAATAATGAATGTGCCAGCAGCGTTGATTTTAAAATGCATGTCAACACTTTAACATCTGAACATCTATGTAAATGCAAGCTTTTAGCAGAATTTGAATTTAACAAATTACAGTTTGTGACTCTAATTTATGAGACCTATGTAAATACCTTAGATTTTTATAGCTGCTCCCGTTTAAATTAATCACAAATTTCTAATTATGCCTTTTTCAGCTGCAGGATATGCAAATTTAGTTGCATAAAAAAATGAAGCATTCAAGAATAGACTGATTTTACAAACATTGTGCAGTATCATTTTTAAACAGGAGAGTGTAGCCTTTTAACCTGCTAAAGACATAGCTGGTCTACATCTGTTTTGTTTGTATCAAAATACAAAATACGGCAGGAAAAAAATTAACTATATGCTTACTTAGAATAATTTGTATCCCCATCACTGGATGTACACAGTGCACATCTGCACACAACTGTAAAGTAAACACAAGGCAGAAATGTAAAAATATTCTAAAGGATGGGCTAGTCATACTGCAGCTCCAACATGTCAAGTGAGGAGTGAGTCTGACATGCACCTTACTCATGACAGAAATATTTGTTACAATGGGGTTTCTGCAGCTGAATGGACTCTGCCCTGCAGGTAAGCAGATCCAGGAAAGATTTACTTTGCCAACAGTAGCAGTGGGAGTTTGGAACAGAAACCCTTTTGCATTTACAGCGGTTCCTCTTGAGTATTCATTCTCTTTTCTCAGCTGTGATGATTAATCGCAATTTTTCTTTTAGATTAATCTATCTAGACATTTATTCACTTTTTTTTTTACACTGCTGGTCAGAAATATAATGTTTTGCATCCTTGTGGAAGAAATGTGATCTTTTCTAGAAATGTAAAAGACCTATAACTTCAAGATTTCTTCTTTCTTTGAGGAGCATTTTTTTTTTTTTTGCTAGTTTTGTGATTCTTCCATGGATATTTATGCTTATGGTTCCTTCCACTCAGCCCTTCTCAGACTTCATCTCCATCACTTCCCTTGCTTTTTGGGCCCTATAGATTAAGGTGTGCATTTACACCTTGGGGAGAGTCCAGCAAAGGCCAGCAAAAGGCCCCCAAGCTGGCCAGAATGGAGGAGGAGAGGCTGAGATCTGAGTTGTTCAGGCTGGAGAAGAGGAGAAATGGAACTGTCTTTCTGTCTACAGCTTCCTACTGGGAGTATTTGCAGATTAAGAGACAGACTCTTCTCAGAGGTGAACAGGGAAAGAACTGGGGAGAACCTGCACATGTTGCAGTAATAAAGAATCTAATTAGCTATAAGGAAAAAGGAAAACATACCATTTCAAAGCAGCAAAAACCAGTGGTCTCACTTCAGTTAGATCCAATTTAGAAGTTGGATTTTTTTTTTTATCTGGAGGCTGCACTACATTAATTTTTGTGTCCTAATTTGTTAAATTAAATTTTAATCTTCAATTTTAATTTCACTATTTTAATTTTTTAATTGAAATAGTGTATGTTTCTAAATCTAAGGGTTTTTTGGTTTTTGGGTTTTTTTTTTTTCATTTTCAATCAAGTTCTGCAGACAACATCCACAGCATATTGAGGAAAAGTCCTTACCAGACCCATATTTCAGCAGGTGGTACTGCCTGGAGTCATTTGGCCTGATCTTGGGTAAAAAATCTTGTAGCTAATTGCAACAGAGCTGGTAATTGAGATTCAGATGGATGATGGTTTTCTAATTTGCTACAGAGCTGCAAGATATTAGTGAAATACTTGGCTGAAGTACATTAAGAAAAACTGAACTTGGAACTGTATTAACAATGTCAGACACAGAGAGGTTTTATCTTTTCACTTACTGAAACAAAAGGCCCCATCAGACATATCAGAAGGGAAAATCATATCCAAAATCATGTTTCAGTGTGATTCTTAAGTAGACTAAGATAAAAAAACTTATTTATGAAGTGCAGATTGACCACATTTATTATATGGATCACTGCTTTTAGTCCTGCCTCAGCCACCATAATGACTGGGTCTAAAGACAGCCACACGAAACTTTATGTTTATGGCGCAGATTTGTTGTCAAAAGGCCCCTGTTGAGCACGTTGCAGCTGCCCATGGCAGCCCTGTTATAAGTCACCCCAAAAACTATGGGAATTGCAATCTGATAGCACAAAACCTGCCTGAAACCAGTAAATTTCCTTTGTTTTGCACTGTTTTGTGATGTGAGGTTCTTCTGCCACCTTTCAAGCTTTTAATATCACCTTCCAGGTTTGCTTCTCTGTGGACTGGATTCTGGAGCCAGAATTCACTTTCTTTGCAAAATTAGATGTTAGTTACAGGGGATTTACTGCAGAAACACTGAGGGTATTTCGTTTTCCTTTCCCTCTCTTTCCCCTTTCAAAGATTTGCTGTGCTTTAGTTTGTAATTGCTGGAATTGTAAGCAAGTGTTAAGTGCTGCACAGTTCATTGCTCATTTTATGCTTCATAAAATATTTAGATCCTTCTGATGTGATGTAGCCTTGAGTCATCAGGCTGTTACCTTAACACATCTAACCATGTCGAGAGCTTGCATCCTCCAGTAGTTTAGTGGCAAAGTGGGTTGCTGGAATATATTCCTTAAATGCAGAACACTTTGAAAAACGAGACATGTTAGTGCTCCTGTATATAACTCTGCTTTCTCCTCTTCAGTCGTCTCACTATACATCCACTATCCTCTGTGGATGGAAATTTCCCAAAGCCACTGAATTAATGTCATTTGGAGTTCCAGCTTGGGAAAGCTGGAAAGGAATATGTGGGACTTTGGGTCTGCAGTGAAGTATAGAGGAAGGCTAGTGCATGCTGCCTCCTAAACTTTCTCATTCCTTGGGCTACATCACAAGCACATAGATACACATCGTTCTTCTTGGCAAATGTTCTGAGGTGCATGTCTTGAAGATGTTATGGAATACCTTTTACCATGAATATCCACACTCAAATACTTATTTTTAAATTATTTCTTCTCCACTGAATTTCGCAAAACAGCTTAAAAATGCCAAACCTTCAAGGTCATTTGATTTTTCTTTACAAAAATGCTTACATCTGAGTTGTGTTTCAGCAGGCAGCAACAGCTGAGTATTAAATGTATTTATATAACCTCTGCTTTGTCTTAGAGTCTGGGGAGCTACTGAAGGGCTACAGGCTTCATCTTTTTTAAAGATGTCTTTGATCCTGAAATCAGAAAGGTCTTGAAACATCAAGTAGACATGAACTTGCAGATCTTTTGATCTCAGAATCTAAATGACTTCCTCACAGTCACAATTTTTAACAGTGGTCACTGAGCCTGGATTTGTTACTTTACAGTCCCCTCAGCTGCTATAGCAGTTCTTTTACTCTGAAGAAGAGAAGGGTTTTGTTGGAATTCCTGGTTTCAGGATTTTTGGTTTGCTGGGTTTTGGGGACATTTGGCTGTTTTTTTTGTTTTCTTTTCCCCTGTGCTAGATTTTTTTAAATACTTTTTTTACTGTTCATAGTTATTTCATTTGATTTTCAGCTTAGCAATTACTCACTATTTCATAAATATTAGCAGTAAGTTAACAAATTCCATCATGCCATAGCAATGAACTATCTTCTTGACACAGACTGGTTTGTTCTTTTTCTTTTACTTTTTTAATTTGCTTTTCTCAAGAAAAAAACTTAAAGATCTGATTTATAATTTATTGAAAGTGCTGAGCTTTGCTTTCCCCACACAAATAGTGTTGTACAAAATATTCATAATAAATATTGTTTTAAAGTACAACTCATAAAATCAAGTCTATCTTCAAATGTATTTTTTATCTATAGCCTGGAAAGAAAAAAAAAAGTGAACTGTGGCTCCAAAATCAGAACATAACTTAGTTTCATTGAAATATGACCACTTTGTTTTGTATGCCTGTTCTAAAAGCAGGTTATAAATACATGCAGATTTCTTTAAATATATTCTACTGGGTACTAGTGAGGGTAAACTTATCTAAATAAATCTAAACAGCAGATAAATGAGTAACTGTTAAAAGAGTAGAGCTGTCAGTAGACCAAATTTCCAAGAGTATCCATGAAAGTAGCCGAATGTTCAGATCTCTGGTGGAGCTTGACAGATCCTTAAAAAAATATAGCACATCAAAAGAAAATAAAAACCTAAACTGAGCTCTCTCTCAACATGTTTCTTCTTAATTTGATCTTTTAATTGGGAGTGTTAATAACATTGTAGGCAATAACGCTGTCCTAAGGTAGTCCCTTCTATAGATAGATTAAAGGACTAAAGGAATTCCAGGAGCTGGGCCCTTGTGTGTAGTAGGACAAACTGGTGGGGAGAGAAGTGGGATTTGGGAATAAGAAGTAGTTTTTACATAAATGTTAGCATGAAATGAATGTTTTTTCTACCCACTGCCATGATGAAATAATCTCTAGGCATTATGACAGGTTTAAAAAAAGGGAAAATATCAGGTTAATCACAGACAGGTTTTCCCCATATCCTGAGAGCATTATACAAAAATACCCAGCAGTGTTTGTGGGAGTGATGGAGAAGCAGCTGATCAAGGCTGCAACCAACTTGTGTGGATTATTACATACTTGTTGCAATTGCATTCTTATTAATATAAATAGAAAGATGGATTGGGTTTTGTAATGCATGTTTAAATAGAATGTTGGTGGCAAGGCTGTACCAAGAAAATCTAGCAACACTAGAAAAGGGCTAAATGAAGCCTGCAGCTTGCAAGTGATCATATTTTAGCCCATGCAAAATGGGAATATTACCTTGACAGGTGCTGTTGAGCTCTGTCCAACAGGTTTGTATGGTCAGAAGAAGGAGAGGAAACACTGTACACTGAAAGTCCCCTTTAGGATATGTTATAGCTCAGCAGTGATTATAAAACATTTTGAATCCAGTTATTTGCAATTCAAACATCAACAGCTAACATCAAAAATAAGCTATATAAGCTGTTCTTTCTTTCCCTGAATCCATCAGCAAACTGTATGCAACAAGTTTTTCGTAATTATAAATTTTAACAAGCAACTATTTATTTTAAGGTCTTAAGGAAAACTGATTTGAGTGGGTTTTTCTTTTCCCAGTAATTGGCTTTTGCATACATGATAGAACGTATCTGGGTGTTAAGATGTTTTCATATTTCTTAGCCCATTTTTTATCTTGTAAGCCTGATATCAAAAAAAATCAGCTTCACTAAAAGCAAGCAGTGCTTGTGATCCTCTGAGTGTTTGCAGTCACATGGCTGTGATGCTGACTTGTGAGCTTTATTTCTTTTTGAAAAAGGTTGCATTTCTCTCACCTCTTTGTATCATTTAAATTATGAAGAAATAAGTAGGAAACATATGGGTAATTTGCAGGCCCCTCTAGGTATTTCTAAGAATGTTTTCAATATTTTGGCTTTCTCTTTTGAAAGATTTTTAGGAATTCCTTGCAATATTTATAGTTTTGGGATTTTTTTGTTTGTTTCAGGGTTTTTTCTATGGAGCTTAGACTTGCAAAGTTTAAAATAAAAATAAAAGGGAAAGGTGTCTATATCTAATTGTGAGAGTAAGAATATCACTGCAAGTACTCTCTTATTACTATTTGATCATCCAAAACTTTCATTTAATATAAAACTTTATATGTTTAAACATAAAGTGTTTTGTGGAATAAAAGCCCAAAACTTCATTTCTTGTCTATTAACTTGAGTTCAGGTTCCAATGTCTTGTACACTCTTACTTCATAAAGTTGGTTACAAATCCATTATCATGAGAAGCTAAGCAACATTTCCATATCTCAAACACAAGATGGCACCATTAGTAATGCTTTTCCCATATTTCTTCCTGCTTGATAGAGTAAGGGACAATTTTTGTCACTGCAAAACTGCATTAGCAACATAGCTTCCATGTGCACATCGCACGTATCCTCAATCCATAAAAACCCAGTGTATGCCTAAAGGACTCTGTAGTATCTCTTCATTTTATTAAAGGGATGCACATGGTATATTCAGGGTCATGCACTGCAAGAACAACTCTGCTTTTCCCGGTATTCTTCAGATAGATGTGTACATCCCTGCGCAAAATTTATTATAGCCTTTCTGCTGACATGTTTATACACATGTGCTTAGTCTCCTCTGAGGAAAATGCTGGGTTCATTAAGAATGCACAGGGTTGGGCAAATTCAGCTAACTTTTTTAAATGTCAAAACAAAAATCTCAAACCAAACCAAATTTGCCTTTCTCTAGTGTCTTCCTTAGGCCTTGGAGATCTCATATATTTTTTTCCAACATATATTAGAGAAACATTTATGCATTTTTTATTGTTTTGCATATTTGTTGGAAATAAAGCAAATACTTGTGGAAGATGAGTTTCCTAAAGCAGGAGCCTGACAGAGGTGAGGCTGCTGTAGCTCTATTCATAGAAAACATAGAAAACAAAAAGCATGGACAAACTTGTGTTGGAAGGGATCTTAAAGATCTCTAGTTGCAGCCCCCTGCCGTGGTCAGGGATGACACCCACAAGACCAGCTTGCTCAGAGCTTCATTCAACCTGGCCTTGAGCACTTACTGTAGCTAGGATTTCTCTGGGCAACTCATTCTAGTATCTTGCTATTCTCTGAGTAAAGACCTGAGCATGTGTTATTTACAGACTAGTGTGTCTCTTTATCACTATTTTCCCACATTGGTTTATCCTTATATTTTCCTTGGCTTGCTCTATTATTCATCTTTTGCCACCCACCCCTTATGAGATCCCTTGGGGCAGATTAGAGTGAAAGGACACTGAATACAGAGTCACAGAATCACAGGTTTACACCTGAGCCTTATCAGGAGGGAGGGCATTGTCATGATAAGAAGCATTACCCCACCTTGCAGGATGTGCTTCTTGTCAGCCTTTTCCCTTAGCTGGCTCAAACTGCAGGTTCTTGATAAAAAAATACTGGTTTGTCCTGGTCAATCTCCAGTGGTGTGTGCTTACTCCCTCTGCACCTGGGCTGCTCTTATGCAGTTGAGAAAATCTGCCATCACACACCCCAAATCTCTCTTCCTGCCTTTCAGCTGGGGGCTGCAAGCCTGGCCTCAGCAAAACACCTGCTGGTTTTGCAATTGGGTTATTTGAGTCATTAAACTTTAACTATTTGCTCTCCCACAACATCCATGTTACATCCTGGTAAATCTGGTGCAATCTCAGAGTTTTGTTCCAGTTCATCCCACAACCCAGACTGGCAGTCTGTAAGGTGGTTTTTTACTGCCCCATGAGGACAGTGTCACACCCAGCCCACGGGGCTAAGGCTCCCCTAGGACACCTCAAGGATGCACCAGGTCAGGGGCTCGTGTCTCTCTTGGGGTTATTTGGAATCACCATGTGGCCATCACCATTCTTCTGTGCCCTTTTGTGTTCATGGGTATAAACTTTTACTCACATATCCTGATTGGAAAATTTAGCCCAAATGTATAACGTTAGAAAAATATCCGTAAAAGAAAATATCATTCTTGAAAATTATTTCTTCTTGTATCTCTGTGGGTGTTAACACCAGTTTGAAGTGTGGATTAAGCAGATGTTGGAAAAAGCATGAGTGTCAGACAGATATTTTGCCCTAAAAATCCAGATTTTATTTTATGTATGTGAAGCCTTATGTACTTAAAGTCTGACTTAGACAAGTCTTTTGCACAGACATCAAACTTCAATGCAGATTTGAATACTTTGTTAATTTGAAACCTTTGGATTTGAATGTGCTTAGCCCTGCATTGCAGAGGATAAATGCATGAAGTTAAGGACATCAAGAAAGGTGCAGGTTAACCTAAAGCAGAACACCAGGATAAGAACAAATGAATACAAATGGTTCGTGGGCAAAAATAAAAAAAAGAAAAGAAAAAAAAGAGGAATTGGAAGGTGACTTCATTAGAGGAGATGAATTCTAGAGCAGCAGCCTGATAGCAATAGTTTGAAGAACTAATCTTAAAATACTCAGCCTCATCAAAAAATGTGTTTGGAGTTAGGATAGGATGTTCCCATCCTATCCTAGAGAGATAGGATGGGAACTAATAAAAATTCCATTGGGCCAGGAAAATACTTATCTTTATCCATCTGTTTAGAGCAGTCAGATTGTGGAAGGTGCTGTGCTAACCATGGTGCTTTTTGTCACAGAAGATGCAAAGCTGGAAACCATAAACGTGAAGAGTGTCTCAAACACGAACTTAAATCCTGTGTTTTTCTATTAAATGTGCCTAGAACTGAAGGCTTGTGGGTTTGTCTAATGTTATTGGATGCTAAACAGTGCTTCCCTTGTGTGGCAGAATTAGAGAGGTAGTGACTAGAGCTAAGCAAATAATGAATATTCCATTCAGTGAATTTCTCTACTATTTGCAGGTTTTCCCAGAGCACATTGCAGTTCCCAGTAAGCCTTATTATTCTGCAAATAACTCATTTGAAAAAGTCCTGGTCTTTAGATTGCATTTCATTTCCTTGCAAATGCCGGTTGCTTAAAATTCAAACTGTTGTATTTAGGCACATGGCATATGAAGTGTTTTTGTTCCTTAGAGAATCAATGGAAGTCTTAAAAAAAGTCACATTTCTAGTGCTGAAAGAGTCATTATTAATCATGTGAAATTTAGTGGTTTAGGGTAAAAAAAACTGCACAAAGTGCTAGAACAAGGCCAATTATACCAGTTCTATCACCAGCAGTATTTTTCATAAAACCTTTCACTTCTGTACTAGTAACAATTTATTTTTATAGGCATTGTTACATAACCCTTGGATCATGATAGTGGCAAAGAACACAGGCTAAAAGGTTAGTAGATTCCATTGTCATACCTGCTATCTACAACTCTTTATTTTTGTCCTGTACAATTTATATACACCAAAGTTTATGTGACTTTAACAAACAGACATTCTTTTTTTTTCCTTTTCTTATGTCAAAATGGGAAATTTAGAAGAAATAGGAAATTTAGAAGGCCTGTTACAAATTTTCTCTTTTGATTTTTATAAAATCAATTTGTATAGCTATTAGCTTCACAGAAAAAACAGCTGATCCAGAACAGAAAGAGGTGCTGAAATAATCTGTTGCTGGGGCTCAGAAAGAGTGTCCGTTTATATATCCTCTGTCATCCTCTAAATTTCATAATGATGTCTGTATGATTCATAAAACATTGAGCTGACTATCTCACTCTGTCAAAATATACCTCCTGAATTACAGCTGTCTACTTCAGAGAAGTGTCTACTGGATGGCTTTGCTACCCAGTAGCTGTTTTACAACACAACTAAAAGCATATAGAGCTTCTAATTTCAGAATGACAATGACTTCCTGCAAAGTTTAACACTTCATCCACCTTGACAAGAAAGAGAATGACCTCTAAAAAACCCAGATAATTGTGCAAAAGAAAAGACTAAGAGAAGAATAACACTAACCACATTATTCATCAATCTGTGTCACAAGAGTCCATGTATAGAAAAGATCTATTACCTCAGCCCGGGAGATCTTTGAATATCTAGAGGAGATAGATACAAAATGTTTTTACCAATGATTACCGATATTAGCCAACTGCCAGAAATCTCACTTTGTAGCAACTACACAAGGATAACTACTTTTTCCTTTGTCTTTTAAAAACCTAATGAGCTTTCATAAAAAAGTTCTGGGTTTTACCTGTGAAAGTGAACATGCAAAAAAACCTGCATTTTCCTTTTCACCCATCACCTGTAATTCATCTTTGGCCATTGTCCCTGCTGTGCTGACGTCTCCCAGCTTCCCTCATGTGAGACACCAATGAGAGAAGAGAAGGTGGTAGAAAGCAAGACCATTTCTAGAGGGACCCTAGAGTTCCCGAATAACCTTTCAAAGCCACAGTTACCCATTTTTGTGGTAACCTCCAGATTGTTCTTTCCTCTTGGGCTTTGGTCAATATTTCTCAGCAACTGTTTTGAATAAGAAGAGCTCTGTTTTCTCATCAGAGCCAAACATAGCTAAGGAGGTTTGTGGGCAGGTTGTTCAGATTAGCTGTCATGATGATCAGAACCTTGAAGTATGTTCATGAATTTAACTCCCTGAAGGTATTTGAAGGAAAAAAAGTATCAAGATCCAGTATTCTCATTCTGAGAAGATTCATATCTGCCTGTAGAGCACCTTTATGAAAGCTGTAAGTGATGATAGAATTTTCAATAGCCCTTATGGTTATGGTCACAGTCAGAACAGAAAGGAAGACTTGTGAGATTAGGAGACATAAGAGAACCTGGAGGTTGGTTTGGATGCCGCTACCTTGCAAAGAAAAAATCTTGTTCCCAGTTGCTTCTTCTGATGTGATGTTACCAATGACTCATAAGTAAATATATAAATAGCCATTGGATCAGGGAAAAAAACTGCAAATTTTTTCTTGGGTGATTTCCAGATTTTTTAGGTTGTTCATCAGGCCAGTTATATGACTTGGATGTTGATACCAGTCCTTAGAGTCCAGTTTCATTCTCTACAGATGGGCAGAATAAACCACTTTCCTCCAAATACAATCCACCGTATAAGAATGCTGAATATGCAAAATATTTTTTACAATATTTCTGTTCAATATTTTTGCATTTTCCTCTGTGAAATGGTATGTTTAATATCTTGTGGCTTGCTGACTAACAAAAAAGGCATAGCTTCTCTTGTAGTCTCCAGGAAGTCCTACAGACATGCCTATTCCTCCAGAAGAGTTACTTTAGTCCTTCTGCAGAGGAGAAAGCTGCTGAGCCCCATGCCATAAATTAATAAATCATTAAAGATATGATGCAATATTGGGACCAGATATTAAGCTATTTAATTGGCTAATGAATTAGACTTTGTTTTTTATGAATTTTCTAATATATCCTAATTACAGTTACATCATGAGCAAATCCGTATGGTCAAGTTTTGACTATTTTTTTTCTCATTTCCATAAAAAGAAACAATAGTGTTGTAACTATATTTTGCATACTTTTTCCAATAATGACTCAATGGTAAAACCACTGCCACTGAAAACTAATACTATAAAATTAATAATATTAGTCGTCAGTTAATATCAAAAGAAAAGTCAATATTAATTACATTTAATTTGTTTAAAAGTTTTGTGAAACATAGATAAGAAAGAAGCAGTTAATGGCAGTTGGTGGATATAAGAATATCCTAACTTGTCCTTCCTGTCTGTACAGGAAGTAAGACATTTAAAATTTATAAGAGTAAAGTGTGACAAAAAACCTCCTGCTGTATTGTATTTGGTTTAAAAAATATTTAGGGAATGTGACACTGCTCTGCTAGTATTCCTTATAGACTCCAACCACGGCATATGGGTGTAGCATTAATACAGTGTGTGGGTAGTATTTCTGTTAGCAAAGACTTTTGACTCAAAATGGTCATTTCTAGCCATGCATGATTCAGGTTACCTTGAAGATTTGGTTTATATACATATGTGTGGGTGTATTTATAGAGCTTTATCACATACACCTTTAGCACATAGCAAGTCAGGCAGTTATAGCACAGAATCTGCAGGACACTGCACCATTCCGGACCAGGAGCTGAAAGCCAAACAGGATATTTTAGTGCATCCCAAAGTGCTCTGGATTTGTGTTGGAAATGAAACACAGAACTGAAATATAAACAACTACAGAGGATTTGACATTTTCATCGTAATCTTGGGATCTGTCTGCATTGAAAGCAGTCATGATGCCTTCACACCTGGTCTTTGCTAGAACTTAAAACTCAATAAATGGTTGAGGGAATCTGTGATTCCAGGGTTTCTTTTTAGTGAAAGACAAATGAAGAAGAAAGGCTGCTGCTGAGATGCTGATTATGTACATGCTTAATTGTAGTGACAACCAAATCAATGCCATTTTAAAGCAATGGTGCCTGTATTAACTGAACTGAAGAAATAGTCAGTGCATGTCACAGCTGGATAATGAAAACTCACAGGGGAGAGGGATTACAAGTTTTGTGGGGCAGTAAAAAATATTGGAATTTAGAAGTCTTCTTTAGTAAACATGCATCCATGGGTTATAAACCAGAATAGGAAAATCCACTTAGGGTAAATTAATATGTACTTAATTGTACTTATCGGCAGGGAGAGTGATGTCTTGAGATAAACTTAATCTAAGGACTATGAAGCAAAACTAATAGAGTCTGGCAACCAACATGCAAATGAGAGTTTCATGTTAAGATGTACTATAGCCATATGTATTAATTTATTATAAACCATTGGGGGCTTTGTATGCTCAAACCTGGGTACAGCTGGCATATTAATTTAGTTTAATTTGAAAAGAGCTTTTCAGCTTTATTAGGCAATACAACAAAAAACCCTCCAAATAAAAAAAATCAACAAGAAAAGAGATGAGCCTGAATACTTTACAAACATTTAAAAAACATGCATGTTTTTAAAGTCTGAATGCAAGAAGATGGAATTGGTTATCTGGTTTAATTATTGAAAAGCAAGTTGGAAGCGCATACAAAACATCTTTCTTTTAGGAATAATTTTGCTTTGACACACTCTATTCATCTATAGTGTAAAGAACAATCTCACTCAAACTGCAGCATGCTAGGTGAGGTGCAATTGAAAGGATGTTGTAGTTTCCCCCTAAGATAGCAGACTGGGATTGCTGTCATATGTACAGATAAAGGGAAAAGCCATGGGACTACCACTAAGTATGCAGATGATATTAATCCTACACATTTTGACTGCCTGTGGAATACAAAGCAGTGCAGAAAAATTGATCAAATCAGTAGCAGGATGTTTTTTCCCTGCTCAGATTGTTATTCTGGCAGGAAGGTTGGTAACCTTTTCTGTTTTACAGGGAAGCATCAGCATGTATCTGTAAGTGACCTGTGCTATTGGCTTCAGATGAAAATCACTGGTGAAACTCAGCCTCGAGTTAAAACAATAGTGTGAAAGGATCTTTGGGAGGGTGATAACAAATTTTAGGACAAGGGCATTTTGTCTTTAATCTTGCTTCAGTTCAGAGGTGTTTGCATTTTTATTGTGGCTGTTCTCATTTAAGTGGTACATCTTGTCCTTACACAACTGACAACAGTATGCCAGGAGACGCTTTGGAAAAATTATTCATGTTTAGAATCCTTTTTAGTAGACCTTTCAGAAATACATCTCACTTGTATTGTTAAGAGAACAATGTGGCACCTATTTTAAGTTAGACTAAAAGTGACTAGACACACTCCTATTTTACTCCGATTTGAATCTGTTAAATATTTAATATAATATAATAAGTTTATAAAATAACTGTGTGTAATATTAGAGATTCTGTTGGGGTCGTTGGGCTTTTTTTTACTTTCTCCATGTCAGGAGAATTAACTCCAATGTC
Source organism: Parus major (assembly GCF_001522545.3). Lineage (NCBI taxonomy): Eukaryota > Metazoa > Chordata > Aves > Passeriformes > Paridae > Parus > Parus major. The sequence goes on from NC_031768.1 coordinate 82,962,395, forward strand.
TTTTACCCAAAAGATTATGTCAGAGTCTATCACTGCCAAAATGCTGCTCATGGCTTTCTAACACTGCGTGAGATGCAACAAGAGAAATGCCAATTCTTGTCTCTGGGGAAGGAATAATCCCAGAATAACGTAGGTGCCAACCATTTGGAAAGCATCTGGGCAGAGAAGGACCTGGTGGTCCAGGAGGATGCCAAGCCAACCTTGAGGGAGGAATGTACACTTACAACAAAGGCAGCCCTCTGTCTGCTGGGGGACAGAGCTTTTCTCATAAGCTGAGGGAGGAGATCCTTCTCTGACTGGGTCTCGTGAGACACATCTGGGGTGCTGCATCCAGTGCTGGACTCCCCAGGACAAGAGAGACATGGAAATTACAGAGAATACCCAGTAAAGGACACTGAAGCACCCGACACAAGAGAAGAGGCTCTGACTGACCAGCCTGGACAGGAGAAAACTCAGGGGGATTTTCTCAAAATTGAATCAATTCTATCAATTTTTTTTATTTAAAATTTGATTTTATCAATTTTATCTTCTACAAGATGTATAAATATACAGAAGGGAGGAATTAAGAAGGCAGAGTCAGGGAAAACCTTCCCATTTGCAGAACATCTAAAGATGGTGAAGGTCTAAAAAGCAGCTTGTTAAAAGGCAGTGAATCACTGTCTCATGGGGCAGAGGAATGATTTTAGTACCTTTTCCTTCTAGTAAGTAATGGAGAGTTGTGGGTAACAGTACCCACAATTTTTATATTTATTTTTTCCTTTTTTCACTGGTAACTTACTGCTTTTTTACCTATAAAAACTTACTATTTATTGCAAAAGACTTTTTAAAGACTATTTCTGCAGTTAATCCGATGCAAATAAATAGTCTGGTTGTTTTATATCTACACTTTAAAAAAATATATAGCTAAATAGTTGGCCAGCAAAGATTTTTTTGCTCACTGAAAATGAAAAAAAAAGGGCCTAATAAGTTATACAGATGGAAATCAGTGTGAACAATAACTCATTTAAAATTTTAATTTTGTTAACAATAACTAAAAGTGCTATTTTGTTGGAATTCAAACAAATGACAGATTATGCATAATGGTGTTTGACCCAGAAAAAAAATGATAAAGAGGAACAGAGGAGGAGGGCAATTGCAGAAAGAGTCGGCAATGGGTGTCAAAGAAGCCAAAATAATGAGGGTGAATCCAGTCACAGAAGGACTTGGAATGTTTGAAAAATCTGATGGATGAGAAAGGCAGATCTGTGCAGTTAAATGTAGTGTAATGATGACTTTGATGAGTCTTTGTTTCACAGTTCTTTGTGCAACATGAAATAGGGGGAGTGGAGGAGAAAAAATGAAAACAGTCAAAGCCATGTCTGTCAGTGTCATTAATGAGTGATGAGGACTATAAAGACAAAAGAAAATCTCTGAACATTTGATGGGTTTTTATTCCATACATCTGTGTAAATTTCAAAACCTGAGACGTGACTAAAAGTGGGTGTCCAAAAAAGTAAGAGAAGAGTGGATGTGTTGAGGAAAAACAGTACTTCTAGATTTTGTCTGATTATTGCAATTCTAACAGCAGCCCTAATTACTACATAGGATAAATCCGGTTACCACAAAAGAACATTTTTAAAGTGTAGTTTTCATCTATGTGCAATGAATTTGCATCCTTACTGGGGACTAAATGCAGATCAACTACTTCTGCAGCTTTATGGAGAGGGAAAACATGGAAAAACAGACCCATTTTTTACTTCAGTGAACCTTTGTTGACTTAGTTGTCATGCAAGCAGAGTCACGAGCAAATCCTAGGATAAATTTCAATGCAAACCCAGAAAATGTCTTTAATCACAAATAAAGTCTTGCATTTATTACTAAGTCTTATTGTACCTGTTTTGAGACAGCTGGTGGTCAGTCTGCACAGCTAATAACTTTCTCTCATGATAGGGTTTTTAGCACCTGTATAGCATAACTATTGCTTGTGTCTGTATGCTGCGTATAAATCCATTATTATTTTGCTCAACATAAAACTGAGGCAGGTTTGGGCAGCTGTTTAATAGAGCACTTCATAGCAATTTAGGACAGAAATTAGAGAAAATGGCATCACATTAATGCTTAAGGTAGAAGACTAGGCAGGCTGAAGGTAATCAGAATTTGGACCAGCCTCAAAGAAAAAAAAATTAAACCAGTCTTATTATGTATATGTGTCTGTATATGTATATGTAAAATGCATATAAAACAATAGGATTTCTATCAATCCAGTTAGGTTTGTAGAAATAGTCTGTGGCAGGTTCTGAGGAATAACTGATCTTAACATTTTAAAGCCCTTGCATTCTTGGTTATTTTTAACTTTGCAGGTTTTTGGTTTTTTTTCCTGACCTTTAACTCTTAGGATACCTGAGAAAGAATAATGTGGAAATAATTAAGGTATGAATAGAAATCTTTCTGATTACTCTGGGTAGGAGCTGAAATCACTAATCCTGCCATCAGAATTGTCATTATGTTGCCACAGCTTCTGGGTCTGAAGTTATTTGAAAATTAAACTGCAGAGATGCTCTGTATTTACTGTGAAGCTGAGATTTCTGGCCAAGTGTTTTTCCAAAGTAGATAAGAACATCACATCTGTATAAACACATCACTGATTTATCAGTTGCTAGAAGCTATTAGGACATATCTGAATTTTTCCTCTCAAGATCTGGACATAAAGTAGAATTGACCATTTAAAAACATCTTTATTTTTGGGAAGTTTGTTAAAATCTCAGTAGCTGGAGGGTTTCAGAGGTGTGTTATTGAACATTATGTGTATTAGGGGACAATATTTTCTCCAAGGAAGAAAAAGTTCTGTGCAGATATAAATTTCTCAGACAGTGTTGCAGGCTGGTCCTAATGATATGCTTTTATGGAAAAATGATTTTCACTGTCAAAAACAAAGCCTTTGCATGAAAGAGAACTTTTATCTCTCCCCTCTCTAGAACATGTGTGGGTAGAAAAATGCAATTAATTCTTTCAGGGATTCAGGAAGTATCACCTATTGGACCTACAAACTAGCCAAATTGCTTTCATTTGAATACAATTTGGAATTGGCTCAACTAATCACTGTTTCCTAATTGCATTTTGGAGGAAAAAGGGGACCTGAATGAAGAGACTGCATCTCATTAAAACAGCAGAGTGCTTGATGTCTGCTATTGTACCTGATATCTGTGACAACAAGTGGCATCTATTTTTGCAAGTAGCAGTAATTAAATCTGCACAGTGTTTATAAACAACATGCTCACTTTTTATTACATCTAAGCAAAAGTGTATTGTACTAGAGACTGTAAACAAAAATCAACCCCAACCTCCGTTCTTTTAAAATAAGTCCATAAACATTGTCAAGGGACAAAACATGACTTCTATGCTTTTTCTATAGCATATATTCTGGCAGGGTACTGTAAAAGGAATTTGGCAGCACAAGAGGAGCACAAGAAAATTTTTCTTATGTAACATCCCACTGAAATTGCCCAAGGACAGTACCCAACAGAGACCTACAGGACCCTAGTACCTAAAGGGGTCCTACAGGAACACTGGAGAGACTTTTTGCAGGGGCATGTACCGACAGGACAAGAGGGGAAAGCCTTAAGCTACAAGAGGGTAATTTAGATTAGATACTGGGAAAAAATCCTTTACTATCACAGGTTGCCTAGAAAAGTGGCAGCTGCCCCTACCTTGGAAGTGTTCAAAGCCAAGATGGATGGGGCTTGGAGAACCTGGTCTAGTCAAAGGTATGCCTTCCCATGGCAGGGGGTTAGAACTAGATGAGATTTAAGGTCTTTTCCCACCCAAGCTATTCCATGATTCTACGATTCAATGATAGGGGAGAGGGATGTACAAGATCAACATCTTTCCTGGAGAGAAAAGCTGCTGATCTGCAATAATCTCAGCAGTTAAATTTTCCCATCAGGGCAAAAAGTGACAAGGATGAAGATGCAGCACAAGTGGGCACAAGTAGTTTTGACAGAACGCTTTCTATTGGAAAAATGCCGATTTCTGAAAGTGAAACTTTCTTCGGGAATGTGTCAATTCCAGGAGGAGCAGGGCTGACAATAAACCTGCCTGTGCTCCTGCCAGTTTACCCACCAGTCTGCCTTCCAAGAAACTTTCAGTCTTAGTAAAAATGTCTCCAGATACCAGCGTAAAAGAGATCAGCAATCAGATATCAGGTGAGCAGAAGGCGAGACTCTCCAGTATCTGAGAGTGGAAATGCATTCACCTCAGCAGAGCAGCCATGAATGTATTTCAGGATATATAAAAGCTTGTTCTTGGGATCGTCAAGACATAGTATTGAATTTCCTTTCTATGTATATTTGCTAAGCAATTTCCTTCCTTTTTTAAAAGTTAGTTTTGCCTCCACTATGACATTTTTTCACCGAAGTGACATTCTGTTTTTTAGCTAGCTTTTCCAGGAGGGACTGGGGGTGCTCTTGAGAGATCCAGAAACTGTTCAGTGTGTAACTTTGAAAATTTAGCAAATCTTCTGCTAAAGCATCTTTCTCTCAGAGGGCAAAAACATTTAGCTCAGAGCAATGGAGACATTTGTAGAATAACTAGACCAGGAAGATAAGGGCTGTGTTATGGTTAAGGCAGGGTCTTGGCATTCAAGGCTCCATAATTCAGTACAGCATTGTCAAATATGTATTTTGCAGAGTCTCACACAAACACCTGGTTTCTTGATATCTTTTTGTTCAGTCATGAAACAAAAGATGCAAAAGAATAATATGTTTAAGTTGCTCATGTCAGTGGTCTTCTACTGTGTATCACAAATGTTGTTTAGGACTTGGCATATTACTATATACCACAAAAATATGGAAACAGTACTATAAAAAACACTTCAAAAGCTTCAACCAGCAAAATAAAATTTTCTGTCTCTTCCTGCACAGAAATTACAGATGCAGGTTATCACATCATGGTTTTCAAATCCTGGAAACAGTATGAGCATTTTCTTTGCAAGTGACTTTTTACCCTCACTTCTCTGTAGAAAGAAAAAATTCTCTCTTTTTTTCTGCTTCTGATTTCCTCTGGTTTTCAGTCTGATGTGAATTGGTACAGCCAGAATATAGCTCTCAATATCCAGCACAGTGCTGCTGATTAGTTTTCTGAAGGAGGACAGAGTGAAGAAGAACGGCAGGTTATATTGATTTACTTCTAATGATCTGTTTCTGAACTAGAGCTGGGCAAAGTGTTCTCCCGAAGGCACATACAGCTGTGCTCATGGCTCAGCTCTGCATTACTATCAGGATTAAAAGCCAGTAATGGATTCTGTCATGTTGCTGTATCTTTCTGCATTTTTTTTTTTTTTTGCAAGCCCCATATGGGGTTAGCTGCTGAGGACATATATATGACTTTCCCTTGCCATCTGTTGAGCAGTCTGGAGAAGGGCACCCATACTCTGTTACAGAAACAGTACATCAAAATAGCATTGCACAGCTATGGCGTGTTTAGGGGGAAATTGTCACATGTAGTATATGCCTGTATTTTGTTGGAGAGTGTGTCTCTCCATGATTTTGGCTAAGACTGGGATTTGTGAAGCCGTGAATACAACGTATGTAAATGGGTGATATGGAAAAGCCCTCATGAACCTTTTTTTGGGGACCCTGACTCTGAAGGTCAGGATAGATTTTTTTTTCTTTAAATAACTGGTGCCATAATAGGACTGTAACTTGCTCTAAATTTGATAAATGGTACTCAAAAATATGTGTGTCAGACAGAAATAACTGATTCTTATGTATTGGCTTATTTCTCTTTTTAGATTTGCTTTCAACAAATCTCTGTAGATCTGCTTTCAGTTCTCCTCATCATGATAGCTGGGAGAAGGGGTGGGCATTGTACAACATTGAATAACCAAATTATTATCCACCTATGTAGTCCAAAGACAGAAAAGTCCTCACTTTTCCCATTCTTCCAAAAATCTCGTATTAACCAGCTCTTAGCCTAAGTACTATAAGCATGATCAGGGTGTCATGGCTTTTGGAGTAATAAAATGCGTGGTAATGTAGTTCTTTTTTCAGACCAGACATATGACCACACAAACATGGATGTCACCCAACTCAAAGGTGTTTTCTAAATAATTTAAGTATTTTTGCATCATTTTTAGAAGGAAGAATAATTATTAACCTATAATTAATGGTGTTCCCAGGATTCACTTGACTATGGGCAAATACATTTTAGGGTTTCCTCAAAAATGAAATGATTCAAGGGAAAATTGTATATTGCATATCTTCTGGCAGTTGCCATGTAGGTTTCCTTTGTGTTATATTTCATGTGATGCCTGAAGAAAATACTGCATGATGGTTTATAAAAGATGGATACTTTCAGTCAACAAAGTGTTGTCCCCCAGGAGCATCTGTACACATCTTATTTTTATTATTGCTTATTGATAAGTTGGCATAGCTGCAGTGCAGAAGGAGTCTGAGTACTCTTCTAGTAGTAAATGACAACACACACATGCACACACACATGCACACACACATGCTAGGATGTTTTGTTCTCTTTTTACTGATGTAAAGTTTAAAATGCAGAAGAACAGCACCTGCTTTTTGGGTTATCAACTTGCAAAGCTTGTCTATTTCCCCTATGCTGACATACTCTTCCTTTCCCTGAATTCTTTTATTAATAAAAGTACTATCAATCTTAATCATATATTCTATACTTCAGTCTTCATGTTTCTATTAGAACTCAAAGTAGACATACTGTAAAAATGTGTTTATTGTTTTATAAGAAAGAGTCCCACATATTATTATATTTATAACTAGTGATATTCTGTTAACAGTATAAAGTATGAAGGCCAATCATAATACTACACATCTTGAACTTAGGTATATTTTAACTAACCAATGGAGTGACTTCTGCCTTTGGGCTCCAGGGTTATGAGATTTCTTCTGCAATATCTTGGCATAATCCTATAAATCTTGTTCTTGTAGCATCCATAAGGTTAAGGTCTCATTTCCAAGGTGATTCACAAGGCATCCAGAGCAACATTCTTTATTGGTATGTAGACTCTGAGATTGGCTTCTGCCCACAGCTTCCCCAAGGCACTTTTTCTAAAGAGAAGGTGATTTTTACTTGTGTGACTTCATGCCATTGCATGTGTGCACTGTCCCCATGTTCTCATGGTATTCAGTGCTTGTTTTTACAGTCTTCTTACTCAGTAAGTCAATAGAAGAAAATACAATTTATCCATGAGAAAGATCCTATAAGAGAACCTTGGGCTGGGCTGCATGTGATTGTAAAAGTCATTCTTCAAAAATACCTGCAACAGGTCATCATTAAAGATATTATAAAAGTGCCCAATCATTTTCCACTAATATTAACATGTACTCCTGTATTTCTATTCGTTGAATTTCTAAGGTAATTGTAGGAGTGTTGAAATCATGCATTAAATTACGAAGTTGAAGCTTTTTTCCTGTTCTATTTTTTGGCACTACACCAATTCTTGTCACTTCATTACTTGAGCAACAGTATATTAAGCGATGTGACAGATGTTAGTCACGTGTAGACTCTTACTTTTTAGTTGTTCACTTTATGTCACTTCCAATCCTCAGGTGGTGCAAATTAGAGCAGCACCACAGACTGATGATGGCTTATGCCAGGAGAAAAAAAAATCTTTCTCTTAAACCTTAGTGATAAAACTCCTCTGAAACAAATTTGAAAAGTCTCCTCCCTTGGCTTTTTATTTTATTTTAGAACAAAAGGCTTGAAATAACTGTTTGCAGCACTCCTTCAAATGCTAAGTAGCTCTTTTACATTTCTTCCTAAGCTTGTACGCACACACAGATTTTAGAACTAGAATGAAAAGATGAAAAAGAAAGGGTGAATAGTCTTGAGCGATTCAATAAACTGTGAAAGGCTATGAATAATGGAAAAGTAGAATGAAATTATTAGAGACCTAAAAGCTAGGAAGATGACACCCACCTTTTAATGTCAGAACTAAATGGACCCATTTATATTACATGATTACCTTTGATTTTTCTCATGCTTGGTATTTTCACAAATTGCAAATTTAAAAGTACATACAGATAGGTTGAGCCATTATCTTTTCCCACTGATTTTCACACACATTTAATGTGGGTCTAACCCCATTGTTCTTGATAGTCTGTTGACTTCATTAGCTTCCTGCTGATTTGAGCTGGTGTTAGTAAAGTGGGAATCAGGTCCTGCCATGCAGCAGTGTCTCTCTTGAAGAAATTTTGAATGCAAACCTCTTGCCATTGTAGGAATGCCATTGAGTCATCTCAAATGGCATTCTGCTGAGCAGCTCTCCCTCCTTACAGCAGCTGAAAAATCAGAGCACTGTGAAATCAGAGAGGATGAAATTGGGACTGGAGACAATCTAATTTTGTTTCCTTAAAGAAATTTCCTAAAATTCTTTCCTTAAAGTCCCTAAAATTTTATTTCCAAGTTGTTTCCAACAGAAGCATCCTCTGCTGAACATTCTCATAATCATTGAGATTGCCACATAGTTGTCCCAGAAACAAACTAATTAACCTTTTGGGAGTTTCTTCAGATAATTTATACATATCCTATCCCTCTCCCAACTCTGTTCTTGGGGGGCTTTCACTGTTTTTTTTTTTCTGATCCATGAAGGCTGTTATACATACACATTCACAGTGAGAAACCTGAGCTTGGACAATTCTCATTTCATGCTGTTGCGCTCCAAGGTCAAGTTCTTAATTATTAGCATGCAGTGAAAAAGTAGTCATTCCCAAATATATAAAAATTACATTTCTGACTTATGTGACACCAGTGTAGGCAGATGCATCACTTATGCTTCAAAGCAAGTCTCAGCAGTGAGGATGGCCATGGTCTGTTCCACCTGTCATATATACAATCAGAGAAATGTAGAATTGGATTGGAAGGAACCTTAAAGATCATCCAGTTCCAGCCCCTTTGCCATAGGTAGGGACACCTTGCACTAGACCAGATTGCTCAAAATCCCATCCAACCTGGCCTTGAACACTTCCAGAGGTCATCATTCACAGAATGTTATCTCATTCCATCCCATACTGGGAGGGAACCAAAGGCTTTGATGCATTTGTGACACTAACAGTGGTTCAACCCACTCTGTGGAACAGACACAGAGAAGTCCTGGCATGAATGGAATTAAAGAACCACAGCTGGTCAAAGCACAGATGTTATAAATGACAGATTCCCTTTTCCTGGTGACATATAAAGGTTTGTATGAGAGACCTGGGACTGCAGTGAGGGGATGGAAGTACCGTGTAAAAAATGCATAAACTCTAGGGTCTTGCACTGGTTCTGATAAATAATTTCTTTGCAGCTTTCAGCACTATTAACATAATTTAAATTGCAGGTTTTATGCAGTAACTCTACTCAGATTGTCTCTGAGGGACTGCTAATGTGCTGTTCCCCCTTTCAAAGCTATTTAGTCTGGATATGCCCAGAGGGCTGTAAGGAGCCTTGAATTGGGGCCCGACAGTAAGTAGTGTTGCTTGCCTATGGCTTCGATACTGGGAACACATCAATGCAGCATTATTGCTTTGTTGAAACTTAGGCTTTATATTCCACCATCGTAGCACAGAAAAAACAATAAAAGATTTCACATTGGGAGGTGAAAATGAATTCCAGTCTAGTTTGTCTCTTCCTGCCTAGTTTATATCTTCCCTGTAGCAAGACAACCACTTATTTATATGACTAAAAAGGGCAATTATACTCTTTTCTAATCTATGCAGTTTATACTGTTTGTTTATTATTTTAATTGGCAGCAAATGTTAGGCATTTATGTGTACATTGGGGAAAAAAAAGTAAAAAGCTCTTTCAATAAACTGTTTACTGTAGCTCTATCTCCATAAGGGAAAACTACTTGTAGTGTCAAAAGTACCAAAGTACCATGGACTACATACAGATGGATTTGAAAATGTGTTGGTTTGATGGTGCTAAGTATTCTACATTTTACAGCAGCTCTTTCCAGTAGGATTTTGTTATTCACAGAACTTTCAGAACTTTGTAGACTTCAGTGCACAAAACTTGAATAATACATACTTGGGACAGAATAGCCAGTTCTTGCTAAGGGAAATGTAATTTTTATTATTTTTTATTTTTTTTTTTATTCTATAAGAAAATTCTTTTATAACAAAAGAAAGAAAAAAATTTGGAATGCTATTTTTCCCCATAAACCTCAGATTTTTCCACTGAGCTGAAATGGAAGCCTATACCTCTTCCTTTCTTATTACCTTTACTAGTCAGAATGCTAAAGAGTTTAAATTGGAAATGTTTGTTAAAGATCTAGCAGCTTTTGCATTTGCAAAATGAATGAATACATACAAAATATTGGCCAAAATAAGCAAGCAGTGATTATAATCATTGTCTGCAGATAATTGAGGGAGATAATCTTAAATCAAGGCTAGGAGAACTTCCACAAGCTTGTCCAAATAAACAAAAATCAAATTTACCATTATATAAGAAAAATGCCAATGTTGTCCACTTCAGGCTACCCTTAGAGCCAAGGCCATATTTGGAAGCTGACCGTAAGCTCAGAGGTTAGAGGCTCACATCTATGATTGTGCAAGTCCTCAGATACACAGCTGGACCAGCACCATACAAGAGCAGTCTCTCCGTAAAACTACTGTAGACCTTGGGTAGATTCCAGCATTTTGAATATGGATTGAATAAATAAAACAATTAAACTTTGCACAGTATCATCAATAGTTCAGTTTACCTACCTTTTTTTCCTAAAGAATCCAAAAGGAAATTGCTTGGGGCAATCTCATTGAGTAGAATCGTAGAATCACTAAATAATGGAATCACAGAACCATGGACTGCTTTGGGTTGGAACAGCCCTTAAAGATCATCTAGTTCTAACTTCTCTGTTATGGGTAGACACCTCCCAATAGACCAGATTACTCAAAACCCAATCCAACTGCCCTTGAACACTTTCAGGTATGGGATGATCACAATTTCTCTGGGCAATCTGTGCCAGCACCTCATCATTGTCATAGTAAAGAATTTATTCTTAATATCTAATTTAAGCCTACTCTCTTTCACTTAAAGTCATTAGTTCTTGTTCCATCACTTCCTACCCTTGCCAAAGTTCCTCTCCAGATCTCCTGCAGCCCCTTTAGGTACTGGAGTGTGTGATGAGGTCTCTCTGAAGCCTTCTCTTCTCCAGGTGGGACAGTCTTGACTGTCTCAGCTTGTCTCCATATCAGAGATGATCCAGCCCTCTGAGCATCCTCATGGCCTCCTCTGGACTCACTCCAGCAGGTCCACATATTTCTTGCATTGGGGGCCCCAGACCTGAACACAGTACTCCAGGAGGAGTCTTATGAGACAAGAGTACAGGGGTAGAATCACATCCTCTTCTGGCCACACTCTTGATGCAGGGTTTCGGGGCTGTAAATGCACATTGATGGGTTAGGTTTAGATTCTCATCAGCCAAGACCCTCAGGTTCTTCTCCTCAGGGCTGCACTCAATCTATTCTCCACCCTGCCTGTACTTCATTCCTTGGAGAAGGAATAATTAATCTGGCAAATAAAGTATTATGAACTGTTGGGTCCTGGACCCTTGCCATGTATGTGCACGAGCAAACCCCAGGTTCTGTACTCTATTCAAACAAAAGAAGAGAAACTAAAAGTAGCATTTTTTTAGATGTAGAAACCCAGATTGTATTAAATTTTGTAAGAGAAACTCACAGCAATATATGTGCTAAATATATATGTATAAATAGATTTAAAATATATGAGTGTGCATATGTATATGTATGTGTATGTTTTGTGGCTAGAGCTGGAGACATACTGTTCTGGGGAATTTCATTGAAATATTTGGCTTGATGATTCTAAAATATTTTTAATTTTCTGTTATAATAGTACAAGTTGTAGTGGAAGATGTCTCTGTCCATGTTTCTGTCCAGATTTGACTAGATGATCTTTAAAACCTAAAACATTCAGTTATTCTGTATTTTTATTAATGCAAAGTCGAGGGGAAAAAAAACCAAAAAAACCTGGATAGAAATAAGCATCTCTATTTTCATACTTGAAATGAAACCATCAGTTCAAAAATGTTAAATTTTATCAGAGATTTTTTTTTATGTTTTATGGGTTTTTTTCCCCCTAAATTGAAGACACTACTCAGGTCAAAAAGCAACTGTGCTCATACAAAAATATAGTGGTCTATGTGAGATTCTTTATTTTTATATTTGGTGTAAAATATGTATATCAGTTTACCATATGTTTACACCAATTGAAATAATTTTATTCTCACTTGCTCCAAATTGTCAGGAAGCCTAAAAATCATGTACTCACACAGTAATCTTTATAAGAGCAGCCTGGCTATTTGTCTTGAGCTACCAACTGGAAAAGAAGAACTAATAGCATCTATATAGCAGTTAATGTGCACTTGTGTTTAATTGGTATCTGCAGCACTGTTAGAAAATTAAGTAAGTAGCCATTTAAGTAAGCAGAAATCTTCATTGCTGTTAGACTGATATTGTTGCTGTTATGCAAGACTCATAAGCAGGGGATAACTCAAGTACCACAACCTAACATAAATCAGCTTTCAAAAGCAATATTGTTCAACGCCATCTTGCTTTTTGGCTTTCATTTTCAATCTGCTGGAGCTTGGATACAAATAGATCATTTATATTCACACATTTATTTTTAAATAGTTTCCTAATGAAGACTCTGTTCTCTTCCATTGGGGTGTGTGTGTGTGTGTTTCATTATTAGAAACCAGAATGTGTGGAAGATTAGTTGTTCCTACTTGAAATGTAAATTGCATAGTGTACCAAAAATATTGCTTATCCTCAGTAAATATTTTATTTGAATTTAATACTATTGTACATTTGTATTAACAAACTTATCCTGATTATAATTGTTTGTTTTATTTTTTTTCTTAGTTCCCCTCTTCAAACCTGGGGGCAAAACATGTTAACTCACAGTGGAATTTGTATAAATATTAAAAATAGCTATATTTGGTGTTAGGGGGACTGTTGCATCAGAAAAGCTGGACACAGGCAGATTACTTCAAGGTTAGGCATGTAAGACAGGTGTAGATGAATAATAAAATAAGTTCTGTTTATTAGTGCAATGATCAGAGAAGATGAAATAATTTTAATCTACTATTTTCAGTATCAAAATTCAAACTAGTTTCAGTAGTACAAACTGAGCTCTAAAATTGTCCACTTTCAGGCCTTACCAAAGCAGTTACCAGTTTTAAAAATCATGTTAAAAAATCAAACCCAAGAAAACTACTCCTTTGTTTTCTGTCTATGCTCTGGCAAAGTCTTCTTACTGTAAATAATAAGTAAAATACAGCTGGACAAGCTCTGAACCATAACATTATGACTGAATTGGAATAACCATTCATATATCTTCTATCCTCATTGTCCCTATCTTTCTTTAAATAAAAAAAAAATAAAAAAAAAGAAAAAGGATAGATTCTTTTAAGCTGATTTGACATGATGTGTGACATAGGGTACATATTAAGTCAGGGTTTAAATCAGAATGGCTTTTTTGCTTGTTTGTAAAAAAATCAATGCTGAGAAGAAAGACAACTTTTAGTAAACTGTAATTTATGAAAAAAATAAAAAAATGAAGCAAACAAAAAATAATGATCACTATCAGATATTTACAAGTTTTGGATTTTGATCAAAGTTTCTGAATAGAAAAAGAGAAATAATTTTGCGTTGTTCATACCAAAAGACAACTTGAGAAAACAAATATGCCAGAAACATAGGTTATGGGTGACTTTCATACTGAGCATTTACAGAATATTTAACAGCTGCAAATGGTATCCTCATCTCATTCAATTAAAATATAATAGTTCTGTTTTGAGCAGCAGAGTCAAAACAGAAAAGAAGTAAGTGATGGAAATTGCTCAAAGAGTCAGAGTGAGTAGTACTCAGAAGTGGATTTTTTTGTTGGAAAACTAGTATGTAGTAATTTAAAAGAAGTGAGGTCTTCATATAAAGAAGAATTATCAATATTGCAAGAAGCCTAGTGTTTCACAGCTATTATTTTCACACCATTTGAAAAGAACAGTCACTGGAAAGACTTTTACCAAGGAAGTGCTTTTTGCCTCATACTATGTGCCATACTACATGTCTACTTTCATTATTTTGGAAGTGATGTTTCCTTTTCTCCTCTACTTTTTAAACACCTTTGCAGTTCATAAGGGTGACAAAAGGGATCCTTTTTCCAAGTGAGGTTTTGCCTATAAATATGCTTTCTGCAGCAGTATTGCCTTTGACTGATGTTGTCAGTGATCCTACCTCAAGTTGTTGAGATTTCTGATGAGGTTTCATTGGTCTCATGAATGGGGTGATCAATGTTAGATGTGTCTGGGAATGTATAATACTCTTCACTGCCTTACTGCTAAATATTGTGCATGTGCAGAGATAAGGCAGGTTGCTGGTTTAGGCTAGGGTAGAGTTAGTTTTCTTCACAGTAGCTGGTAATGAGTCTGTGTTTTAGATTTGTGCTGAACACAGGGCTGACAACATAGAGATCTTTTTGTTATTCCTGGGCAGGGCTTATACAGAGCCAAAACCATTTCTGCTTTCCTTACTGCAACAATGGCAAGGAAGCTAGGAGGAGACACATGACCCAAAAAGATCAAAGGGATATCTCAGCCCCTTTCATGACAACATTCTCTGTATAAAGTGGAGGGAAGGAAGAATTTGGGATGCTTGGAGGGATGGCATGTGTCTTCCCAAGTAATAGTTAATTGGGATGGAGCTCTACTCTCTTAGAGATGACTGAACACCTGCCTGGCCACAGGAAGCAGTGAATTAATTCCTTGTTTTGCTTTGCTTGTGTATACAGCTTTTACTTTTGCTATTAAACAATCATTATTTCAAGCCACGAGTTTTCTAGCATTTACCCTTCTGATTACTTCCTCTCTTTCACTGAGCAGCTGCCTGGGTCTTGGTTGCTGGCTGGGGTTTAACCATGACAGTCCTTTTAGAAATGATAACAAATCTTTAGGAGGGCAAAAGCTGTTCAAGCTTCAGGGCACTGCAGTATTGCAAACACAAAACCCCTCCTGCTAAGTGTTGTTTTTGGAATAGCAGCTCTCTCATATTTGCCATTATTGAGTATTATGAACTGTACCATGGAAAATGAAGCTGCAACTCTCATTTATTAACTGCTCTGGCAGTCAACTTTCTGCCATCAGATGTTTTATGGCATAGAGGTTTGCTTTTCAGTGGTGTATGCTGGTTCACTTCAGCACTGATTTAGGAGAAAGCTTGTACCTGAGAGTATTATTTTAACCCAAGGAAAAGAAAACTTCATAAATGTTGATGGATTTGGGTCTTCAGTACAGACTGTACCTTGGCAAACTGTCAATGCACAATAATGTTTGTAGGTTAATTAGTTAGGGATCACTTGTGTCTCAGAGGCTTAAATTCAGCTCTGAATTGTTCATCAGGCAACCCAATTGATTTTGGTGAAATTACAGAAGGTCTAAGAGTCAATTTTGCCCTAAGAACAGATAAAATGTGCAAGAGAGATTCAGTGCAACACAAACCATAGCCCACTGGCATATTACCGAAAACTCACTCAGCTTTATTACCCTCAAGGGAGAGCAGAAAGGGCTCTTTCAGAAGTTCTTCATGCAACTAAGGAATGAGATAGCACCCCTGCACTTTAAGTTATACACTATCACAGCTGTCTGCTAATTTTGCAAACCTTGGTTTGGATTGCATTGGGGCATGGTTTCTTTCTGTGGGTTTAAAAGCTTTGAAGTTTCCCTCCTTCTGCTTTGGTGTTATAATGGTGAGCACAGCTGTCTTCCAAGCAGTAGATCCATGCTGATTTCCTGGTCAAAGTACCAAAAAGGCTGTAGTGGTTTAACCCAAGCACCCACCAAAGGCTCTGTCTCCCTCCCCTCTGCAGCTTGACAGGGGAGAGAAAATATAACTAAGGGTGGATGAGTTAAGATTTGGGAGACTCACTCATAAAACTCCATCATTTCATAGCAAAAACGGCTATTAATATTAGCATTATTCTTATTAATGTATCTAAAAGAGAAATTAATTGAATTTATTGTTAACAAAATCAGAGCAGGATGATGAGAAGTAAAGTAAAACCCTGGAAATGCCTTCCTCCCATCCCTCCCTTCTCAGCTCCACCTCCTCCCCAGCGGTGCAGGGAGACAGGGAATGGGGATCAGTTCAACTGATGTTTTGCCTGCTGCTCAGGGAGGGGAGTCCTTCTCCTATTGGGTCCCTTCCACAGGAGTTAGTTCTCCATGAACTTTTTCAACATGAGTCCATTGCAAAGGCAGCAATCCTCCCCAGACTGCTGCAGCATGGGTCACTCTTGCATAGGGTGCAGTCCTCCAAGGAGTTCCAGTGCATGGGCCCCTCTCTCCATGGGTCTCCCACAAGATCACAGCCTCCTCCAGGCATCCCCCTGCTCTGCTGTGGGTCTCCTCCACAGGCTGCAGGTGAATATATGCATCCCTGTGGTCCTCAGTGGGCAGCAGGGACACATCTGCCTCACCATGGTCTTTACCACTGGCTGCAGAGGAATTCCAGCTCCAGCACCTAGAGTGTCTCCTCACCCTCCTTCTCCACTGACCTGGCTGTTTGCAGAGTTGTTCCTCACATGTTCTCACCCCGCCCTTCTCTGGCCACAATTGCAACCATACAATAACATTTTTTTTCTTCTTCTCAAATATGTTACCACCATTTCTAATTGGCCCAGACATGACCAGCAGCACATCCATCTTTGGAGCTGCCAGGGATTGGCTGTGCTGAACATGGAGGAAGCTTCTGGCAGCTTTTCACAGAAGCTCCCCCTGTAGCCTCTTCACTAACAAAGCTTGGCCATACAAATCCAGCATAGGAGAAAAACCATGTTTTGGAGTGAGTATAAGGTCCACTCTTTAGAGCCAAACCTTACAAATAAACTCTGATTGGATAAAGTCATGAAAGATATATTTGCAAGGAGGAGCATGGTCACACCTGAAATGCCTTTGCAAGGAAATTCAGTTCTTGGAAAGATTAAATTTTAGTCACGGTCAAAAATGAGTTCACTTTAATATTGCAGACTTCTTGTCTGCAGAAGTCAGTGTTAGGATACTGATAAGCTGCTTGAAAGAGGAGAGGTGATATTCTAAATACTCTTTATACTCTGGAGTAAATTGTGTCTTTAATATTAAGATGAGGCCTTTTATTTTAAGGGGAGCAGGTGATTTATCAGATCACACTGGGGCTAAGGCATTGTGCCAAAAAAGAACATTCACACCTTTGTAATTGATACTTACCATATTAAGTGGTAGGTCCCCCATCTCTGCAACAGGCAACTCATCTCTGAAAAGTATATTGTGCTTGTTTTGCATGTACTCCTAGCTGTTTGTGGAAATGTCTGCACTTCTTGGACCTACTGTCATTTTTAGGTGCAGAAATCATGGCTTCTTTTTTGGGATGGAGAATGTTTCCATTCTAGAAAGTGTAGGATATGCCTCTTTCCTAGAAAAACAAATCTGTTAATTTATCAGTATGGAGACCTTTCAGAGGTCTTTAGTAGGGAAAACAAAACAAGTAAGCAAAAAAATAAAGTCTATTTCTTTTGTGACACATAAATGTGGTTACAGATTTGCTGTTCCACTTACTGTTTTTCCTTTGGTCTTTAGGAGCAAAAAAAAAAA